>NC_058133.1:365282602-365327781 GCF_016433145.1 Gracilinanus agilis
AAAAAGTACAGGGAATGTCTGGCATTTAATGGAGTTAAAAGTAATGGCTGTATTCTATATCTTTATGGAAGACTTGGGTAGCCCTCTTTCTGGACTTAAAATGTGTGAACTGACTTGTATCTGGTTGTACCAGTCCTCCTTCTTTTGCACACATATTCCTGCCTTCCATAACTCTCTTCTTAGGTGATACGTTTCATCTATCTCTCTGGAGGTGTTTTCCCAGTTTCGATCCACGCTATCAGTTGGATGAGGTAAGCTGAGGAGCAGGAGAACAGAAAGGTGAAGCAATTTTTCAGCAAAACCTCATAACGAGGCAGTGATAAAGCCAAGGTAAGAATGCTAACTTCCTGGCTCTCATTCCTAGGATAACCTGCATTTCTTTAAGTAATGCTTCCATGACAGCCAACCTCCCACTCAGGAGAGGTGCCCTAGCATGTCCTGGAAGAGTGACATCAATACCACCTCTCCTGAATGCTTGCAGCTCTAGGTAGCAAAACAGTCCTGCTATGTGGAAAGAGCTTGGTTTTCTGTCATAAATTTAAATGAAAAAAAGGATGTTGAAAATAATATCATCCAACCCCTTAATTTCATAGAAGAGGAAACCAAGGCCTAAAAGGATGAAATGATTTGCCCAGGTTCTATACTATTATATTTATATAACATGTACATATTATATATATATATATGCATATATAATATATAAAAAATTAATGTAAAAAGTATATATATAATATAGACTATATACTATACTATATTTGCCCAATGATAGCAGTAAGTGGCAATATTTGAACCTTGATTTTTCAGTTCTAAATCCAACGCTATTCCCATGAGACCATTTTATTTTATATATATATTTTAAACCCCTTTCTTCCATCTCAAAATCAGTACTATGTACTGATTCCAAGGCAGAAGAATGGTAAGGGCTAAGCAATGGGGATTAAATGGCTTACCCAGGGTCACACAGTTAGGAAATGTCTAAGGCAGATTTAAACCAAAGATCTCCCATCTCTAGACCTGGCTCTCTATCCACTGAGCCACATAGCTTCCCCCATCATTTTATTTTTGAACTCTTCTGTCTATACTAGACTAGGCTAGACAAGACTACACTGTCACTATACCCAACTAGACTATACACACTATACTTTATTAGACTAGACTAGATATACTATACTGAACTACTCTAGACTAAACTATATTAGACTAGACATACTAGATTAGACTAGACTATGCTATGTTAGACTAGACTAGACTAGATTATATTCTACTAGACTAGATTGATACTAAACATTGACACCAAGACAGAAGAGCTGTAAGAGCTAAGCCACTGGGGCTAAATGACTTTACCTTCCATCTTAAAATGTATTGGCTCTAAAGCAGAACAATAAGGGTTTGGCCAATGGAGTTGCCCAGGGTCACATAACTATGAAGTTACTGAGGCTAGATTTGAACTCATCAAGTTGTGTCTTCTTGACACCAAGTCTAACACTCTGAAGAGAATGACAATCATGAGACATCCTATCAAAATTTATGGGATGCAGTCAGAGCAGTACTCAGGGGGAAATTTATATCTTTGAGTGCATATATTAATAAATTAGGGAGGACACAGATTAATCTATTGGACATGCAAATTAAAAAACTAGAAAGTGAACAAATTAAAAATCTCCAGATGAAAACTAAATTAGAGATCCTAAAAATTAAAGGAGAAATTAATAAAATCAAAAGTAAAAGAACTATTGAATTAATAAATAAGACTAGAAGCTGGTACTTTGAAAAAACAAATAAAATAAAGTACTAGTCAATCTAATAAAAAAAAAAGGAAAGAAGAAAACCAAATCAACGGTATCAAAGATGAAAAGGGAGATCTTACCTCTAATGAAGAGGAAATTAAGGCAATTGCCAAGTCCAACACTCTATCCACTGCGCAATTCAACTGCTCATTTATAAGTGAGAGAGGGGGTCTAAATGGCCTCTGAGGTCCATTAGTAAGGACAAAGGACAAAAACCACTTCCCTTCTGTGGCTTTCAGTTTGGTCACCTATAAAATATGGTTTGGGGAGAATCAAATGATTCCTGGGACCCCCTTCCATCTTTAAAAATTTCCATTCTAGTAAAGGCTAAAGGTTTCTTAAAAGTAGTGGGTGGTATGGTGATAAGAGTTAGGGTTGGGTTTAACTCTGAGCTTCTTGGTTGGCAGACTGAGTGCCTCTAGGTTGAAGTTGTTGCAACAGTTGTGTGTAATCTCCCAAAATAACCCAGCTACTGACAAATTAGAAAACACATAAAACACAAACACATACTCCAGCTATGTTCAAGTCCTCTGTGATAAGAAAACTTTGCTTTTGCATATCACCTTTCATCTGAAGATTTCAATTTTTTTTTTCAAGCAGTAATTAAGCCTCCAAGAATACAGGTAGGCTAATGTATGAAAAGCAGTAAACTGAGGAACCTTCAGGCTGAAGGTCAATACAGAGACTATGAATGAAGTGGAGAAACAATCCCTTTGTTCTCCTCAAGAGTAGATGATTGGGGCAGCTGGGTAGCTCAGTGGATTGAGAGTCAGGCCTAGAGATGGGACATCCTGGGTTCAAATATGGCCTCAAACACTTGGATTATGTATAATCCTTTGAAAAAGACAATAAATCTAAAAGGTCCATGATTTTAATTCAAATATTCAACATGAACCGCATATCTCACTTCAAAGCGAAGTGAACAGAACCAAGAGAACATTGAATACAGAAACAGCAATATTGTAATAGTAATGATGATCAACTCTGAAAGCTTTGGCTACTTGGATCAAAACAATGATCCAATATAGTTCCAAACTTTCATTAAAATAATGATAGAAAACAATTCAAATGATAAAAAATATTATCCAGTTCCTTAGGAGAATTGAGGAACTCTGAGTGCAGACTGAAGCATACATTTTTAACCTTTATTTTACTTGCCTTTTTTTTTAATAACATGGCCAATATGGAAGTGTGTTTTGTATGACTTTCACTTTTGCGTGATTTCACATGTATAATTAAAATGATATTTGCTTTCTCAATTGTTGTGGGATGGCCTATAGAGAGAAATTATATACATAGAATTAATATATAAGGGACCTACCAATATAGGTCCCTTAGAGGTCTAGATCTTTGATCCAAAATTTCAATGGAGGGCTTCCTGCACTATTGCTTTAAAAATGTAATTTGAAACTCAATTTTTAAAAAAAAAATGAATGTTAAAATTAATGAAATGTAATTTTAAAAGATTTTAGTTCAAATAGAATTTCTTTCTGTCACAGATCTTGTCCCAATTCTTCCTTTAACTAATTTGATAACCTTGAGAACATTATTCCTTTCTGGGCTTCAATTTTATCTAGCTTTGACATTCCTTACTTCTAATCTTTTCATCTTCTGCCCTCCTTTATGTGTGTGTGTTTTTTTTTTCCTGCCTGCTATCCTCAACCTGTTGAACAAGTGGAAAACGAATGTTAATGGGACAGTAATTGATTAGTTCAAGATAAAGCATTCACATGATCAGATAATTATTTTGAATCTCAAGCATCTCACACAGAATACTCAAATAATACCAGTTAGGTAGGGTTGCCATTAACAAACCTGTACCTATTTGGAGAACAGAATAAAGTAAAAGCTTTAAAAAAAAATCTTTTCTTAAGCTTGACTTACAATCATTAGAAGCTCCTAACATTTTGGAAATGCTGTACATTTGAGCCACATGTCACAAGATGCTGACTGTTGAATTTTCAAAATGTCCCCCACTTTTAGCATCATTTTGATACTAACAGATAAGAACGCTAAATTCGATTTATTTCATTTCTTCTCCTGAGCCTTATTCTAGGTTTGTTTCCAAAAGCCATAAATTGAATGTATAATGAAAAAATATAGAAAAATTGTCTATGGAATGATTTAGTTTATATTTCTGAACAACCAGAAACACTGAGATCCCAACATAATACAATTGCCTTTGCGTCTTGATATTCTCAGAATGAGAATAATGACAATCATTTCCTTTTTCCATGGGCCATGTCTCTGATAATTGAAAAGAAATGGAGATTGTAAGAGTATCTGGACCAACAATATTAAAAGTATAGACCAGTGGTTCCCAAATTTTTTTGGCCTACCGCCCCCTTTCCAGAAAAAATATTACTTAGCGCCCCCTGTCACATACTATCACCGCTCCCAAATGCACCTGTGACCATCACCGCCTCCAGGATCGCTGCAGCCACCAGGGGGCGGTGGCACCCACTTTGGGAATCACTGGTATAGACATAGTTCTCACGTTAAAACCAATATAAGACATTTCACTTTAGCTATGTAAACAACTCCACACAAATGGACCAAGATAAAGATTCTTCTAAACATTATTTGGCAATTCCATATATATCATTCCATATGGAGAGCATATAAAATATATTCAGATGCATATAAATGATATATTTATGTTCACATACATATAAATGATGGCTATTATCACTGTTATTATTATTCGATTGACTTTAGGTAATTAATATTTTTGCTTGCCCAAAATACATGACAGGACCAATATCTTGATCAAGTTTTGATGAAACCATTGCTCAAAACAATTCCAATACTTTTTTCTTAGCATATTTTCATAGCTAGTTTCTCATCCACAGAAGAAAATTAGTTTCATTACTTCTTAGGCACGCTTATAAAGTCATAGGGGGACAAGAACTGGACCAGTGGCTGTCCTGGTATTAGAACCTC
This sequence comes from Gracilinanus agilis, assembly GCF_016433145.1. Lineage (NCBI taxonomy): Eukaryota > Metazoa > Chordata > Mammalia > Didelphimorphia > Didelphidae > Gracilinanus > Gracilinanus agilis. The sequence continues at coordinate 365,287,333 of NC_058133.1, forward strand.
TAAGGTAAGAAAACTCTCCCTACTTATATGGATTAATGCCTTCTCTGCAACTCAGACTCTTAGAGAATTGCCCAGAGCAGTGGTATTAAACTCAAATAGAAACTGAAAACACAACTTTATATATAAGGATCTCTGTGGGCATACATTGATTTAGTTTCTTTTATTTATTTATTTATTTATTTGTTTGTTTGTTTGTTTGTTTGTTTGTTTTGGGTATTTTTCCATGTTTATATGATTCATTGATTTCATTTTTAAATGTGATAATGATCTAAGTTTTATTTAGTTATTTATTTAGTTAAATATTTCCCAATTATGTTTTAATCTGGTTGCAACTTCCTTACTAGAGTATTGCTGGCACGTTTGACACCTATGGTCTAAATAAATTAAAGTGTAAAAGACTTGCCCAGAATCAAAGAACCAATCTGTGCCAAAGGTGGGACTTGAACCCAGGTCTTCCTGGCTTTGAGGTCAATTTCCTATCCCTCTCCCCACTTTGCTTTTCACATGTATTAATAGAAATATAGCCACTTAGAGCTATAAGGATTTCAGAGGTGATCTGTCAACTTCTCTTCTTTTACACACAATTCAATCTAGAACAGGGGTCGGCAACATATGGCTCTCGAGCTATATCTGGCTCTTTTGAGGGCCAGATATGGCTCTTTCTGCAGGAGCCATAAAGTCAATTTTTTTTTTCAGGCGCTGTTACAGGAGCACACTGTGAGCACTGTACGGCTCTCACGAAATCACATTTTAAAAAATGTGGCGTTTATGGCTCTCAAGGCCAAAAAGGTTGTCGACTCCTGATCTAGACTAGACATGTTGGGTGATTTACCCAAGGTAACACAATGGCAGCAATAGGACTGGGATCTAAAATTTTAAAACATATTCTTTCAATTAAATCATACACTGCCTGCCATTTATAAAATACCAAAGATATCACCATAGTTTCTAGGCACACCATCTCTTCTACAGAATAAGTAGTAGAAGGAAGACCAAATGATTGTATAATGATAATTAGCCTCTTTGTTGGCATTCCCATACAGATGTCTGCTAAACCCACATTTATAATGAACCAAATTGTGCTTGAAGTTCAGGATAGGAAGTTAGTCCATGGTGAAAAGAATTCTGTTCCCTCCATAAGATACATCATTTTTGGTCATTTTCTGCTTGGTACTTATAGAAACAAAAGACAGGGGTTCAATGAATGGAAAAGACAGAGGCTTTGGAATCAGTACACTTAGGTTCAAATACCACTTCTCATGGATATTATTTGTGTGACACTGGACAATTTATTTAAGTTCCCTGAACCTTAATTTTTTTCATCTATAAAATAAGGGGATTGGATTTTGTGCAGTCATTTTTCAGTTGTGTATAATTCTTCCTGACCCCATTTGGGGTTTTCTTGGCAAAGTGGTTTTCCATTTCCTTTTCCAGATCATTTTACAGATGAAGAAACTGAAACTGACAGGGTTAAGGGACCTTCTCAGGGTCATACAGCTAGTAAATGTCTGAAGCTAAATTTGAACTCAGGAAGATGAGTCTTTCTGACTGTAGGAATGACATTCTATCCACTGTACCACCTAGTTGCCCAGGGACTGGACTACATAGTCTCTAAGATCCCCTAGAGATCTGGATCTTTGATCCAAAATTTTAGTAGAGGGATTCTTTGCACTGTTGCTTTAAAAACCCTTCACTCTCCTTTATGAAAAAAAAAAAAAAAGAAAAGTCAGCCTATTTTTTTAATGACTACTATTACCTCAAGAGGTAACAAGATAGAAAGATGTAAAGAGTACCTGGAGTCAAGAGAACTAAGATTGAAGTTAAGTGTTTTTAATAAAATATAATTGAGAAATATTTAACAAAACTGGGCCTTAGTTTCCTCATCTGTGAAATGGGAAGAATAATGATTTTGCCACCCAACTGCCAACATGATCATGAAAAAAATGCTGCAACGTACTGCATCAAAGCAATCTCTTGGCGGGAAAGTGTAATGGTATATAGAGATGTCAACATTGTTTGGAAGAAATGTCTTTTAATATACTTTTACATCAAATGTCTCCTACAAAACACTCACATATTGCTAGGAAACTCATTGAATACATTATTCATGAGTTGAGAATTTCTGGGGGGAAAGTTCAGTAACAGGTGGAAAGCATCATAATTTTAAAGGCTACCTCATTGATTTGCACACTGGCTTTTCCTTCGATTATAAATATCCATTTGCTTCTAGTAGCATGCCTATTTTAAAGTTCACAAAGCTAAACTATTGATTAAAATCTAAACCTTTGGAATTGCATTTTAGAAAAATATACAGTCATAACTCAGAGATAATGCAGGTTGGGTTCCAGACCACCTCAATAAAGTGAAAATCACAATAAAGCAAGTCACACAAATTTTTTGGTTTCCAAGTGCATATAAAAGTTATATTTGCATTATACTACAGTAGATTAAGTGCTCAATAATATTATGTCTAAAAAAATCAATGTAGAAACCTTAATTAAAAATAGTTTATTGCTTAAAAATGCTAACCATCATTTGAGCCTATAGCAAGTCATAAACTTTTTGCTGCTGGAGGGTCTTGCCTTAACGTCGATGGCTGCTGGTTCATCAGGGTGGTTGGTGGTTGCTAAAGGCTGGGAGGCTGTGGCAGTTTCTTAAAATAAGACAATGAAGTTTGCTGAGTCGATTGACTCTTCCTTTCATGAAATATTTCTCTGTAGCATGTGATATTGTTTAATAGCATTTTACCCAGAATAGAATGTCTTTCAAAATGAGTCAATCCTCTCAAACTTTGTTGCTGCTTTATCAACTAAATTCATGTAATATTCTTCAATTTTGATGGATCTTGAGAGAATAGGAGGGTTCAAGGAGAAGGAGAGAAACAGGAACATGCAGAACACACAAGACATTTATTGATTAAGTTCATTGTCTTAGATGAACGTAGTTTGTGCCCCCCCCAAAAAAAAACAATTACAATGTTAACATCAAAAATCACCATTCACCTGCCCTTTGATCCAGCCATACCATTGTTGGGTTTGTACCCCAAAGAGATCATAGATAAACAGACTTATACGAAAATATTTATAGCTGCGCTTTTTGTGGTGGCAAAAAACTGGAAAAGGAGGGGATGTCCTTCAATTGGGGAATGGCTGAACAAATTGTGGCATATGCTGGTGATGGAATACTATTGTGCTAAAAGGAATAACAAACTGGAGGAATTCCATGTGAATTGGAGAGACCTCCAGGAATTTATGCAGAGTGAAAGGAGCAGAGCCAGAAGAACACTATACACAGAGACATATACTATGGTAAAATAGAATGTAATGGACTTCTGTACTAGCAGCAATGCAATGATCCAGGACATTTCTGAGGGATTTATGGAAAAGAACGCTACACACATTCAGAGGAAGAACAGCAGGAGAGGAAACATATAAGAAAAACAACTGCTTGAACACATGGGTCGGGGTGGACATGATTGGGGATGTGGACTCGAAACTACCACACCAATGCAACCACCAACAATTTGGAAATAGGTCTTGATCAATGACACATGATAAAACCAGTGGAAATACACATCAACCATGGGGGGAGGGAGGGGAACTCGGGGGATGAAGGGGAAAGTAAGAGCATGAATTATGTAACCATGTTAACTTTTCTAAAAAACAAATATTAATAAATGTTTAAAAAATCACCAATCACAGATCACCATAAAAGATGCGATAATTATGGAAATGTTGGAAATGTAGCAAGAATTACCAAAATGTGACACAGAGACACAATTTGAGCACATGCTGTTAGAAAAACAGTACCAAATAACTTGCTTGAAACAAGGTTACCACAAATTTGAATATGTAAATATATATTTAATATATGTTTAATTTATTTTTATATTTATTGCATATATTATCTAATAACTATATTATATTTATTTTATTTATGTTAAATTATATTTTATATATATGTAAAAAAGCAAATGTCTATGAAGTACAATAAAGTGAAGCATAATAAAATGTAATATGCCTGTAATTTTAGTTTTTGTCATTTTTTTATTTGTTTGTTATTTATTTATTTATTTGATGTTGTTTTTTTATTTTAATAAAACCCTCACCTTCCGTCTTGGAATCAATACTGTAAATTGGCTCCAAGGCAGAAGAGTGGTAAAGGCTAGGCAATGGGGGTTAAGTGACTTGCCCAGGGTCACAAAGCTGGGAAGTGTATAAGGCCAGATTTGAACCTAGGACCTCCCAGCTCTAGGCCTGGCTCTCAATCCACTGAGCCACCCAGCTGCCCCCTAGTTTTTGTTTTTAAACCCTTAACTCCTCTCTTTGAATGGATGCTAAGTATTTCTTCCAAGGAAGAAGAGCGATAAAACATTTTAAGTGAATTACCCAGGATCACACATCTTGGATATGTCTGTGGTCAAAATGGAATCCAAGACCTCCTTCATCTGTTTTTTTTTTTCCCTCCAATGGATGCAAAAAGCATTTATTAAGCTCTTTCTGTATGCCAGGAAATTGTTCTAAACATGGAGATAAGAAAGACAAAAAGCAAGTATCCTCTGCTCTCAAAGAGCTTCCATTTGAATAGGGAAACTGTTACAATTAAAATTATCTTTTTTCTTTTTTTTTGATAATGATCTATTTTATTTATTTTTCCATTCTTCATCAGTTTTTAAAAGAGAGAGGAAAGCTGTACTATTACATTCAAAATAATAATAGCTAACACTATGTACCAGGCACTGTGCTAAGCATTAAGAATTTAAACTTCATAGCAACCTTGGAAAGTAGGGACTATCACTATCCCCATTTTATCAATGAGAAAACTGAGGCACAGATTAAGTAACTTGCCCACGATCATACTGCATGAGTTCAAATTTGAACTCAGGTCTTCTTGATTCCTGGCTCCATGTTTTATCCACTGTACCACCTACCTGCCCAAAACTCATAAAAAAAAAAAAAAAAAAAAAAAAAAAAAAAAAAAAAAAAAAAAAACCTCCTTAAGTAAGAAAGCTCTTCAGCTTTATTGTTCTGCCTTTCAAAATGGTCACAATCAGATTATTTCATGTGTTAGTTACTTCAGTTTCCTGGTATTATGGCTCTTGGAACTGAACAGAAAATCTTCAAGAGATGACAGATCTTCAAGATCTTCAGACAATCTTCAAGATTGCCTGATTGAGGAAAGGTCAGGAAAGTCACTGACAGAAGATAAAGCATCCATAGTGGTGGACCACGGGTGCAAAATACAATGTAGCCCCAGATGTGTTCTTTAGCTCAGCTGGCTTGTGCTAACTCTATTCTTTGTTACAAGGGGAGGCTCTTTGGGTGGGATGGATTTGCATAGCACAGAAATAACTGTGACTTAAAAAAACCCAAAAAAACAAAAGGTATCCATAAAACTTTAATTAAAAAATGAATTCATTTCAGGGAGAGCACTTAGAGATAAAACAACAACCATGACCACAAAAACAGGTTAAGTATCATGATTAAACAACCGAGAGAAATTTTTAGGAGCCCAAATGCCTGATGGTGTCTGTGATGTTTGCTGAACTCCAGACATCGTTAGCTTGGCCCATCCTTGGTCTGCCTTAGCAAAGACACTGCTCAGAAAAGTGCATGTACATACATGTGAGTTTGTGGGAGGTGAGTGATTCACAGAACGATGCTCCTATTAACACAAATAGATTACAGCATCACACTGAATCCAAGACCACGGTGCCCTTCGGCAAATCAGAAGACTAAGAGTATTGTCTGCATTTGTGGACTAAGAAAATATACACGTTCATTCTAAAGGGGACATAAAGCCAGATAAGCCCAAGAGGGAAGGGACTCTTGCCTCCATTATAAAATGAATGGTGGAGAACCATTCAGTTTTGCTTTGTTTAGGGAAAACCAAAATGAGTTCTCTTCAAATGAGGTAAACTGAAAATTCCCCACTGAGAAAAGAGGGGGTATTTTACAATCACATCGCCTTTCCCTTTGCTTTTCCCAGCATTGTTTCTCCCTCTATACTTTTATCAGACATCCGTAGTACATGACACAATGCAAGAGCTTGACTAGAGCAGAAAATCTATGTAATAAGAGTGTGTAGACTTGGAAGACCTGTTTCAAATTTCCAATTTGAAATCTCTCTCCAGCTGTTGTTCTTATTTCAATGCCTGAAAGACTGAACCCTTTCTTGAGGGCAGAAAGCATGCGGGTGTGTTGTGTCTGGCATTAGAGTAACAGAATATTCAAAATATTTTAAACCCCAAAGAGTCATTCCAAAAGTTAATTCCCAGATGTGTGGAAACAAAAACATCCTAAGAGAAGTGTTTGATCCCAGAGATACATGCACAGAGACTAATGGGGTAGGAACAAAATAGTGTGTGTATGTGTGTGTGTGTTTTTTTTTTCAAAGAATCTTCATACTTTTTTATTAAAAATGACACTTGACCTTTACCCCTACTGTTATTAGCTCAGCTGCCAGTGTCACAGGTCAGTAGGTAGTAGATGTCATCAAATACAACTAAGAGGAATCTAGGAGGGGGGTGAAGGGGATGTAGAGTAGTAGCCTGGGGCTAGAAAGAAAAAAGAGTGAATGTTGGGCCATAATATTAGTTTCTTTTTACTGAAGTAACCTTAGAAAGTAACTCCTCCAAGGGTCATGTCAGGAACCCACACAAATACTTTATTTTTCTCAGAATTAACTGAATCTCTTCATTAGCTTTCATTCATTCAGAGAGAGAGAGAGAGAATATGAAGCCCTGGAGTTTTTTCTCTCTTTTTTTAAAACAGCATTAACTTCTTGAAATCAAATACAGCAAGACAGGATAGAACAAAGAATAACAGAACAAGATTTCAAGATGGTCACGACCAAATTATTTTAGGTGTTACTTCAGTTCCCTTGTATTATGGCTCTTGGAACTGAAGAGAAAATCTGCCAGAGAGTACAGTTTTCTATATGTGCCTGATTTAGGAAAGGTTAAGAAAGTCAGCTGTCAGATTCCATAGTCTCTAAAGCTAAAAGCATCCATAGGAATTTGTTCTTGGCTACCATTTCCCTAATTATTTTTCCTTCATGGGAGGTGGTCTCAACATCCAAGATTCATTTAAAAAAAATTTTTAAATAGATAAAATGTCCTGTTTCTGTTGAATCTGTCCTCTGGCTGTTAGTTGGGGAAAAGGAGGTAGGGTTGGGAGTAGAGGAGGTAGAGCTTTCTGAGCTTAAAAAGTGGCCCTTGTAAAGAAAGTGACCTGAATATGTCTTTCATAAGATTGAAAGCAGGATGGGAGCCTTACAGAATCACCCCCTGATTTTATAGATTAGATAAATGGGTTCATAGGCCCTGTCTTTATCTCTAAGATCAATTATTAAAATAATATCTCAATTGGCTCTTCCATTTTCTAGTTTCTCTCTTCTCCAATCCATCCCCCATAAAGTTTACAAATTAATAAGCATAGATGTGACCATCTCCTTCCTTCCTCCAAGATGCATCAGTAGCTAGCTTCTTATTACCTCTAAGATAAAAACCAAATCTCTCTGAAATCTGAAGCCCTTCATATTGGGACTGCACCCTATCTTTCCAGACTTATTTAACATTACCTCCTCTTTCACAGTCTACATTACAGCTGAACTGATCTATTGGATGTTCCCTATATAGAACATCCCATATCCTTTGCACAGGTCTGGAATGTTTCCCCATACTTACCTCCTAAAATATCTAACTGAGAATAGTTACAAACTATAAATAACCCCAACTAAACAATAGGAATAAATAAATAAAATTAAACAATAGGAAAAATGAAAATGAAAACAGTCTTAAGATTTTCCTTTACAAACTGCATACTGGCAAAGATAAGAAAGGCTTCTTATCAGAAACGACACTAGCTGAGCTTTGAAGGGAACTAGGGTTTGCAGAAGCAGAGGGGAGAAGAGGCACAATTCCAGGCAAGGGGTCAAGCAAAATCAACAAGCATTTATTAAGCACCTACTAAGTACCTGATCTAGTGGCTAAGTGGTAGAGAAGATAGAGTACCAGACCTGTTCTCAAGAATACTACTCTTCCTGAGTTCAAATCTGACCTCAAACATTTACTAGCTGCATGACCCTGGGCAAGTCACTTAACTCTGCCTCAGTTTCCTCATCTATAAAATGAACTGAAGAAGAAAATGCCAAACCACTTCAGTACCTTTGCTAAGAAAATCCCAGAATGGGTAACAGAGTCAGATATGACTAAAAAAAAAAAAAAAAAAAAAAAGACTAAACAACAACAAAATGTGGCAAGCACTTTCGATATAAATCCAAGCAGTAATAAATATAGTCCTTGGCCTAAAGGAGCTTATATTCTAATGGGGGAAAACAGCATGAAAAAGGCAGAAGTAAAAAAGGGACTACATTGAGAAGCATTTATTGGGATATAGTGGTCTGAAGGATTAGGGATGGCTGTTCTGAGTCCTTCTCCAAAATGTAGGCGCCCTATAGAAAGTCCCAGAAGGAAATGATGGAATGTTGTGTTTGGGGAACAGCAAGTAGAGCAATTTAACTAGAGAGTAGAATACCATAGCCTGCAGAAAGCTGAGTGATATATTATTAGTCCAAAAAGAAATCCTGGGGTGATATTAGGAATGAATTTAAATGCCAGAGTTTTTCAGATTATCCTAAGGATTATGGGGTGCCACTAAGACTTTTTGAGTAGGAAAATGACACTGTAAGAATATCATTTTGACAGCTTTGTGGAAGTTGGGTTGGAGAAAGAAAAAACTGGAAGCTGGGAGACGAATTAAGATGAATATTGTTAAAAGCTTATTCAAATATATATAACATTAAATATATATTGATATATAATAATAGATATAAATATATAATAAATTGTATATATATATATATATATATATGTAATATATATAAAAGCCTGTTAAAAGAAGAATTAAGTGGATATCGTTAAAAGCCTAAATCAGAGGTAATAAGACTCTGGAATAATGGGTTGTGGTGCAAATAGAGAAAACAGGATGCAAGAAATATTAAGGAGACATCACAAGGGCTTATAGAGGTCCAAATCTCCCCTCTGAATGCTTCCTGTCTCATTTTCCCCTTATACCATTGGCTATATGGTAGCATTCTTTCTTGCCCAGTCTGGGCTTCCAAACCAGAGGACCTATCAGTGTATCAAATCAGAGGCTATCAGTGGCTTTCCCATTAGAGCATAGCAGATTGGATTCCTCAAATGAGATAATATTAATAGTAGGCTAATTAATTTTTATATATGATATAACTTATATACTATATGCATATTATAGAAAATATGTTGTATAATAGTTAATATTCAATTGTAAGCTCCTTAAAGGCAAGGTCTGTTTTTTGTAGTGCTTTTGTATTTCCATTGCTTAGTCCTGTGTCTGGCACACAATAGGCACTTAAAAAATTTTATTATTTACTTTTATTGATTCATTACTTATTAATTTTCCTCCCCTCCAAAACCCTTCAAAGTGAACCAACTAGCTCCCTCTCCAATACTAGTTGCTTCTTCAATTTCACATACCTCTAATTAAAATCATGTAGCCAGAATGTGGGATAATTGATGAACAATCCAAAAGCTCTGCTTGGATTCCCATTATGTCAAGAGATCTAAAGAAAGGTCTCCTAGAGCATCAAGTAGACCCTCTGTGGAGGATATAATTAGAGAACCAAGACAAAAACCTCCTAGTATGAGGAGGTATGGATGTATAATAATAAAGAGAGCCAGTAACCAATGTTTGGTAGAGGGGAGACAGAGAAAGTCAGTATGGTGAGTCTCTCTTTCAGCACTCCCCTGGGGCTGAATATATACTGGGAGACTTTGAGGGAGTGTCACCCCAGAACTGGGTGACCTGTATGGTCGTGCCACCCCTCAGGAGTTGGGGGCAAGGCTTCCCTATAAGACGAGGTATGTGGTACACCAATCCAATTAAGGGCAGGGTTCATACAAGCCTCCCCCGAGGTCAGTCAACTTCACAACAGGTGGTCTGGCTTCAAGATGGAGGCAGCCAGACCAAGCTAAGGTTCCCCTTTCCCTCATTGTCTCTCAGGCAGTATGGATGCTATCTGACTGACAATGAATGACTTTTATTATTCACAATTCAGGGATTGGGGAAAGGGGTGAAAGGCAGAGGGAATTTTGGGGTGCCCTCTTCACTATTTCTATGGGGTCTCTCACTCAGGAGGGAACCTTTGGGGTTCCCACTTCTAAGCTTCTTCCCTCACCCCTTCTCCTTCTGTTTCTATTTCTAGTTTTCTGTTTCTATCCTTTTTCTATAATTGTAAGTTTTGACTGAAAGGGGGTCTCACAGCAAGGTTGGGTAATGGAAGAAGAAGACTAAGAGATCGCTCCAAAAATGGAGTCCAGAAATTTAGCTAACTCAATGGGGTTGAAGTTTTGATGGATGAGATGAGAAGGAATGGCTTTGATCAGGGAATCAGGTTTTTGATTTCCAAAGGAAGATCCTTAGGAAGCCCTCAGGACTGGATGTGAGCTGGGATGTCCACCCCCTTCCTCCTCAAAGTCCTTCACCCAAAGACCTCTCCTCTCCTCTCCCGGAGATATACCCAGAACTGTCACCAACTGTCACCAACTGTCCACAACTCCTTCTCTGGCTCCTTTCATCCCATCCCCCTTGCACAAATCCCATCCTTACAGATGTAGAAATCTTTATTGCTGATAAGAATCAGGGAGCAGTTGGGTAGCTCAGCAGATTGAGAACCAGGTCTGGAGATGGGAGGTCCTGGGGTCAAATCTGGCCTCAGACACTTCCTAGCTGTGTGACCCTGGGCAAGTCACTTAACCCCCATGGCCTAGCTCTTACTACTCTTCTGCCTTGGAACCAATATACACTATTCTTTCTAAGAGAAAGGTAAGGGATTTAAAAAATAAAAATGTTTTTAAAAGAATATTTACATCATTGAGACTACAGTTCCCTCAAAGTTAAACACTTTTAAGTGTCCATGGGTACAATTTAAAAAGGAAAATGGAATCTTCCATACAACATCATGTTGAATATGTGTTTGTACATCCTGGGCTTCCAGCCTAGGTCTTTATATGAACTTTTCCTTATTGGTGGAGAGAAGGATTATAAAAAACTGCTCTGTGCTTGTGGGACTGGCAAAATTGGTGAGAGATTGGGAGAGAATTTTTTTTCTAGACCCAGCTTAGAGATAGAAGACTCACAAAAGTTCCAGGTTTTCTTCAAGAAGAGAATCCTCCCAGAAGGAGAGAAAGTCTTCAGGGAAAAGTCTACCTGTAGAGTGTCTGATCCCTTCGGCATGTCCCTATCAAATAATTATTGTCTCCACCAATAAGGAGATTCTTATATCAATGTCCAGGCTTGGACTCTGGGTATCCATGTGTTTGCACAAATATATTAATATATGTGTATATACATGTAATATATATTAATATATATTTGTATGTATATACATGTATACAAAGCAAGAATGGAAAGGTAAAATATATTACTCAGCTAAGTTACAAAAGACATGTAACTCATACATTAAGGCAATATGCTAGAAGTAATAAAGTCTGTTGTCATATTTATAGTAAAAAATTTTCAAATACACTTTTTTATTTTGGAGCAACACATTAGTATGGTAAAAAGAGAAATGGGCTAGAGCAGTGATTCCCAACGTGGGCACCACCATCCCCTGGTGGGTGCTGCAGCGATCCAGGGGGCTGGTGATGACCACAGGTGCATTTATCTTTCCTATTAATTGCTATTAAAATGAAAAAAAAATAATTTCCAGGGGACTAAGTAATATTGTTTCTGGAAAGGAGGCGGTAGACCAAAAAAGTTTGGGAACCACTGGGCTAGAGGAAAGCTCCTTGTAAATGATAAGTAATCTATAAATGTGAGTGGTTATTTGTGCATTTAAAAAAAAAAAACATTTAGAGCAAATAATTTTTTATCAAACTGCCAAACCCAAGATGGGCTGGCACACTTCGCCCATTAAATAATTTTTGCTAGCTTTTCAAATTTGTCCTTCTCATTTGCCTATCTTTATCTCATATAAATATAAATAAATATAAAATATGATAGCTTTGGATTCAGAGGATTTTAGGATCAATGGTGATGACCCTGAGAGCAGAGGAAGAAGTAGTCTTTTTTAAGGATCTATCTATTTAATCTGTTCAGGCTTTTTAGGAAGGGAACTCTGAAAAAGATATGGCAGGAAATTGTCAGTCATTTACCTGCTAATATTTATCAGTTTTGTGTTCTTAGAGCTCTCACAAAAAAAAAAAAAGATATTGAAGATGTGAAATATAGAGAAAAATACTTATAAAGAAGGAAGCAGTCAGGTAGCTCAGTGGAGAGTGTGCTGGACCTAGAGTCAGGAAGACCTGAATTCAAATCCATCATCAGATACTTACTAGCTGTATGACGCTGGGTAGTCACTTAACCCTGTTTGCCTCAGTTTCCTCATCTATAAAATGAGCCAGAGAAAAAATGGCAAACCAATACAGCATATTTGCCAAGAAGGGCCAACATGGGGTCACGAAGAGTATGAAACAATTGAAAATGACTGATCAACAACAGACATATAAAGAAGTGTTTTAAATAAGTGACGAAAGAAAAAGCATGAGTTTTGTTCACAGGCACAGATCAAATAAAGTTAGAAATTACAAAGGGAGTTCCAGGACTTTCTAATTGGAAATAGAAATGACATCTCCCATCATCTTTGCCCCACTTAAACTCTGTTTTAAAGTTAAATTTATTCTAGACATGAGAAACTTTCTAAGTACAAGCAAATTCCAGGATCTGGTACTGAGTAGGAAATTAGGGGAACTCAAGAAATCTCCAGTGATAATGATGATAATGAAGACTCATCATAGAATCAACAAACATTTAGGAAGTATCTACCATATGTCAGGCATCGTGCTAGATATGGTGGTAACAAAAACAAAAATGAAATATTCCTTGCACTCAAGGAGCTTCCATATTTTGGCATTATGATGATGAGTAATGATCATTATACCTCTTGAGTAATACAATTTACAACTAGTAGTTCATAATGTAAGACTCTTTCCTGCCACATTTGGCCCAGATCATAGTTATCAGTATATATCATCATATCCTTTTTTTAATCAAATTTTTAATTTTTTCCAGTGTATATGTTGGTACGATTGTTTTCAATAATAATTTCATAACATTTTACAATCCATGTTATCTCCCTCTCTCCCATTCCTCTCCTTTCCCCAAGACAGCAGGTAATATGATGTTAATTATATGTGATATTATACAATATGTATTTCTATGTTCATTATGTTGTGAAAGAAGACACAAATCACACTAGAGAAAAATTCATGGAGGAAATAAAATGAAAATTTTAATGCACGCCCTTAATCTGATGTTCTATATCTCACAGTCTGGTCATCTCATAAACAAAGCAAATAAGCAAATGCATAAACACAAATTACATAAATGATCTTCATGTGTTTGTGTATGTGTATATGTATATATATTTGAATTACAAAAATGGCAATAATTTCTAAACAATGCTCTGATAATTAATGGGTGGCTTAATCAGGTAAGTAATAAAATGTATTCAGGCCTTAGTTTTGGGAATTTCTCTGTGTTTTTCCTGTTGCTTTGCCATCAGGTCATGGCTGCAACAACATCAAAATAATTTCTCTGCATTTCTCAGAGCCAGGGGAGTCACATTAGTACTTGATGAACACGGACATAGATTTTCTTTTCTCCCTCTGAGACATAAACCAATAATAATAAAAGCTTACATTTTTAAAAGTGCATTTTTTACAGAAATCAGAATCATCCTGGGAGATAGGTAAGGAGAGTATCATTATCACCATCCTCATTATTTCTATTTTATAGATGAGAAAATTAATGTTTGGAGAGGTATTTTGTCCATGTTTACACAACTGATAAATACTAGTGTGAGGCATGTGTGACCCAGTGGAATTGCTTGTCAGCTCTGAGAGAGTCAAGAGAAGAGGGGAGGGAGAGAAAATGAATCATGTAACCATGGAAAAATATTTTTAAGAAAAATACTCATGTGAGGATTCGAATGCATGCCTCCTGACTCTAAGTCCAATGTTCTCTCTCTGCCATACCATACCTTCCCATTTGGTTACAGAGTAGGAATAATATAGCTATTTGGTGGGGGTAGGAGGCTGGTTAAAGAGTGTGGAAACCAACCCAGAATAATTCAGAGACAAACCAACTGACCACATCACAAAGGGACTGAGAGGGGGAGGAAGGAGACAAAGCCTTGTCCACAGGCATAGGCAGACATGGCTCACAGTCTTTTCTGCCACCTACGATATCAGGTCAGTGGAACAGGACTGATAATAAGCCAAAGTGGGAGCAGCAGTGGCTTGGCACTCAGATTATTTCCCACCCCAACACCTGCCACCAGAGCATAGGAGGCACTAAGCAGGGAAGCAGAAAGGACTAAGGGGTTGTAGTGTTTGGATACGGGTAAAATAGCGGAGACCCTGGGGTGGCAGCACGGGTGGCAGCCAAGTAACGGCTGTCATGCCAGATGGAACAGCACTGCATGCCACCCTTTGCCATACATGAAGCCAATTTTAAGGAATTAAGGAGGCAAGATATTTCCCAAATGGGAATACGGTTGCCAAGGAAGATAGTATCATTATCCTCATCTCTGAGGACAAGAAAGGTAAAACATAGATTCTTGCCTTCTGTTTTTTTATGAAGGCTTCAAGGAGGTAGAAATAGCTGCTATAATTCCTTAACAATGAAGACAGATCGCTAATGCCATTAAAGAAAGAAATCTGTGGGAACAGTCTTCCTCAGTTCAGCATATCTATCTATCTATTTCCATAATGCAAAAAAAAAAAAAAAAAAAAAAAAGATTGTCCATAGTTCTATTTTCCTTCACAATCCAAGCACCTTGGCTGCTTTTCTCTTCCATCCTTTATTTTTCTCTAGCCCAATCTTTCTGTTTCTGAGCTTTCTCTATATAGAATGGGTTCCTGATTACCATGCAGTCAATTTCCCTGTCCACCCACATTCTCGTAAGCATAGAAATGGATCCCTCCAAAAAGAAGACCACAGCTGGGGGGCTGCATGCGTGCCACTTTCAATGCTGATGCTGTTAAAAAGATTTCACTGCACGTTAATACAGCAGAAAAAGAAAATCCAGAAAGGATTCTTTCTAAGCAGTAAACATCTCCTATTCAGACACAGAGAAACAGGTGGGTTGGAAAATGAAGACCTTTTCCATTTTTGGCCCTAATAAATGCCCTTCTTCCAAGCAGCTCGATTGTTCACAATTGGCAGCAAAAGCTAAAAAAGAGGCTGTCGTCAAAAGATCTGTTGATGGCTTCTCTTCTCAAGGGTCCATAAATAGATTGGAAATAATCCACAGGGGACCTTTGCCTCAGCTTGTGGACTGGTAGCGGTAATTAACAGAATCCAAACTCAATGTAATCTTATACTTAAAGACTGTCATCATTTCTTCTCCTTAAAATTGTGATTATGTCTTCCTTGGCATCCTTAGCTCAGAGGATATATTTAAATTGCCTTATTTCGGCTCTCTGTGCATCAGGAAAAGATGCTGCTTAGTGAGCCAGAAAGGAAAAGAACTCTTCTTGAGTATGTAATCTCACTTGAAACCTGGCAAGGCAGATAGAAGTGACTATGAAAATTGTTTCCTGGATTTCTAGATTCATTCTCCTCCTGGTGACGGCATGTAACGCACGGTAGTTGTGGCAATAAGTTATTCAGTTTTCACAGAATACAAGAAAGAATAGGCTTAAATCTTTACTGGATGGATTTAAGTTAGACATTAGGAAGAATGATTGAACTGTAGGGATTGTGAGATACTTAAGATGTAACCAGGGAGATTATAGAGCCTTCTTTCCTGAGCTTTTTTATTTTTTATTTGTTCAAGAAAAGGGTAAATAGCTATTTTTCAGAAATGGCCCATGCACATTATTTTCCATGCAGAAAAAGAAACTAGCTGATCACATAAGTACTCTGTCTTGGCTAAAATGGATTTTTTTTAAACTTCCCTTTAAAGGCTGCCTTTGTGGAAGATAATGATTATTATAAACTTCATATTCACATATGAATTTAAAGTATACAGATAGCTTTCCTTACCACACATTTGTGAAACAGGTGATATGAGAATTATTACTCCCATTTTTAAGATGAGAAAATTGAGATAGATATATTTAGTGAAATTTCAAAAAGCAGACTTTTTTTGTTTCTAAGTCCAGTTTTCTTTTTGCTCTATACGTCTGGGCATACCATCCTTTTAGACCAACAATGTTATTCTCAAAGGCAGGAAGACTCAGCCAACACCCAGCAGTAACTTTCTCTCACCCTGAGGAAGAAGTGAGTTCTGTCCATCTTATTTCATGACTAAAGCCATCAAGCTTCCAAGTCTCTGTAGACCATGCATGCAAAAACATTTTTTTTCCTCTTCAGTCCATTTATCAACCACAAAGATCCCTATTAAAATAAAGCCTCTGTCATACCTAAAAATATGTGTGTGTCATTTTAAAATCCTTTTAAAATCAGTCAGTGAAAAATGGGAAGAGTGAGTGTTGAAGGGGCTGAGGAAAGATGGGCACACTAAAATACTAATGATAAAGTTATTCACTGGTTCAACAATTCTGGAAAGCAATTTGAAATTATATCAAAAAATAGTTGACTAATATGTCCAATACTTTTCATTATGGACATTCTACTTCTAAGCATATGCCCCAAGGAAATTAAAATCAAGATGAGATTCTATATATCCCAAAATTCAGATTACTATTCTGTTATAGCAAAGGTCTAGACACAGAGTAGCTGACCATTGGTTGAAGGATATTTTAAAACATGTGAAACACAATAAGATATGAATATGAATAATTCAGTGAAGTAGGGTAAGATGTGAATTAATGTTTGGTGAAATAAACCTAAAATATGTAAATAAAAACTACAATGATATGAGTCAGGAACAACAGTGAAAAGAGTTTGAATGCTGTGTAATGTTTTAATTAAATTTTATTTTTGATTACACATAGAAACAATTTTTGACAACTGTTTTCTGACATTTTGCAATTCAGATTCTCTCCCTCCCTCCTTCCCTATCCCACCCCCCAGGGGATAAAATAATCTGATGAAAGCAATACTAGTAATGCTTTGTAATTATAACAATCAAATTTTACTCCAGAAAAGAAATAAGGAAAAAATGCAATTCCCCAAACCTTTTTTTCCCAGAGGCAGGGATTATATGAGGAATATTGAACACCCTCTCAGACTTAGTCAATGTGTAGTTAGTTTTATCAAATTGGTTTTTATTTTAATCTTTCTTTTTTTGTTGTTCCTTGTTACCAGAGATAGTTCATTGGATAGGGAAGAAGAGAGGTATAATGGCCAGAAATTAAGATGATATAAAAAGAAAAAAATATTGATTTTTTTTAAAAGAAAGGAAAAGCCAGTAAGTAGTATATCTTATGTGATCTTTTTTAAAGAAAGTTTGAAATGAGTTTCCAAATTAAATAAAAAATGAATAGACCTTCCCATAAACATATCATAGAAATAAAGCAAATAGCCTTTTCTACAATTGTTACTACTCTGTAATGCACAGATAACTGGAAGTTTTAGAGCCAATTGTTATTTTAAAGTCAAAAAATAAGTCACTCTGCCATTTGATTAGCTTGAATGGCTGTGAACAAGGTTGCTCATATTCTCGATTTTTAAATTATAAAATGGGGCTGATAATACTAACATTGGTCATTTCACCTTATAGTGCACAGGCAAAAAGAACATGAAGATAATTGTATCTTATATGCACAAATCCATTGTAGATGATGAAGAGGTAAGGAAACTCTATTAAAAACTTGATAGTCTAACCAAGATAACAAGTAGGACTAAAGTTTGTGAGAAAA
Source organism: Gracilinanus agilis (assembly GCF_016433145.1). Lineage (NCBI taxonomy): Eukaryota > Metazoa > Chordata > Mammalia > Didelphimorphia > Didelphidae > Gracilinanus > Gracilinanus agilis. Next base: position 365,305,205 of record NC_058133.1, read on the forward strand.
ATAACAGTTAAACATGGAGATTTATAAATTATAAATAGAGGTAATAAGTGAAGTCATCAGATTAAATGAGATTACCAAGATAGAGATTATAAAAAGAGGACAGCAAAAGACTGGAGATACCCATACTTGGAGTTGGAAGGAGAAAGATAAACCAGTAAAGAAGACAGAAAAAGACTGGACCAGTAGGTTAGAAGTAGTATTTAGGAGTGCTATGGAAAGTGAGGCAATAATTATCTTCCTTCCCTTCAACCTCACACTTATAGGCACTTCTTATTTTCCATTATTGCTAAACCCTAGGGTCATTGTCTTCTTTCTGGCAAAGCAGATTATGGGAAACTCAAGAGTTTCCCAATCAAATATTAACGTTTTATAAGAACTTTACATCACAATCCCCTGCATGCTCATTTCCCTCTAGAGGGGACTAGCACATATCTCCTGCCTCACCCTATACAACTAGCAAAAAAATTGCTCTGATGGCCATTCAGACATCCTTTCTTCCTGAAATTCACTACTCTGTATTTGGCATCTATTTTACATTTTCTCAAGAATTCTGTCCCTGTCTCTGTCTCTTTGTCTCTCTGTTTCTTTAGGTCTCTGTTTCTATGGGTCAGCCTATCTGTCTGCCACCCTGCTTGTCTGTCTGACTTCTAATTTCAGCATTCAACTGAAATTTCTTTCAGCAAAGTTAGCCAAAATCTTTTAATTGATGAATCTAATGCCTTTTTCTCAGCCTTCATTCCTCTTGAACTCTGCAATATTCAACTCTATTGACCACCTTCAATCTCCTGAATGTCCTTTTCCTTCTGCATTTTCATGGCACTTTTATTTCTTGGTTCTCTTCCTCCTTCTCTGCTCTGCTCATCCTCCATTTCTTTGGTGGGATCATCATCCATCTGTTGACTGAGAACACAACCCAAATCTCTGTCATTAGTGTTCTCCTTTTCTCGAAATCTTTTCACTTCTTTGAGGAAAGGATCAGCTTCCTTGTGTTCAACAATCCTCTCTAAGCAAATGACCATTAGGTCTCTATATACAGCCCTGGTCTCTCTCCTGAGACTCTGTACTACATCAAAAGCTGCCCATTAGATACTTCCAGTTTCACATCCCATAGGTATGTCAAACTCTACATGTCTAAAAGGGAACTCATTACCTTTCCCCCAAATCTACCCCTTTTCTGGATTTCTCTATTCCTGACATGGGAACACTTTCAGTCACCCAAATTCATCTTACTTTAAAAGAGCCAATACATTATGGTCAAAAGTGTTCAATTGGGAGGCAGAGAACCTCACTTTTAAAATCAGAGGACATGGGATCAAATCCATCATAAAACATTTCACCTCTTTTAGCATGATGCAGCTTGAACCCCTCTCAGAAACATGGATGTTACAAGACCAGACATGTATGTAGGCTAAGGAAATCAAGCCAGTAGATTGAAGATGACAAGGAGAAAAGAATGTGATCAATGGAGCAAGGTCTTAAAGGTGTCAGAAGCCTTGTTTTTCTTATCAGTAACATAGACTCATAGACTAGATAATTTTTAAGGTTCATTTCATCTTAAAGTATGTGACGCTAGATACTTCAATCACCCTGATTCCCTATATCTAATCAGTGATCAGCCTCTCAATCTTGTCTTCTCAACATCTTTCATACCCATCTCTTCCACTTTTCTCAGCGCCCACAGCTACCACCCTAGCTCATCTTTAACACCTCTGAATGGGGTAATTGCAACAGCCTCCTGATCCATTTCCCTGATTTCAATGTCTTCCTTTTCTGAAACAACTTCCATTTAGTTTAAAAGTTGATTGTCACTCTCTTCTTTAGGAAGCTCAGTGATTCTCTCTTGCCTCTCAGATAAAATACAGATTCTATCATTTGGTATTTAAAGGTTTTCACTATCTTGGTCCATCCTAACTTGTGGGATAATTTCACACTTCAGATTCCAACTTTCTTGCCCAATTGAATCTCTTTCTATACAAGACATTCTAACTTCCTTCTCCCTTTTTGCTTTGGCACAGGCTCTCTTTCTTTCATGTATGAGGAGCATTTCCTCCTCACCTTGACTTCTTAGAGCCCATGACCTTTTTCCAAGGTTTCTCTGAAGTGCCACCTTGAACATGTTACCCTTCCCAGTCCATTTCATTTCCCTTCTCTCCCTCAAACGCCTGTGCAATGACTATGTATGCTGCCTGTGTTTTCTAATGACTTATCCGAGTATATGTTATTTCCCCTTAATAGCAATATAAACTCCTTCAGGGCAGGGGATATTTTGTTTTGTCTGGGAATCCCCAGTCTAGGTTGGTTGATGTTGTTCATTCAGTTGTTTTCGACTCTTCACAACCCTATAGACCATTTCATGAGGCCTTTGTCTCCTCCACTACCTCCTGAAATCTATTCAAGTTCATGTTTGTTGCTTCTATGACTCAATCTATCCATCTCATCTGCCATCTTCTCCTTTTGCCTTCAGTCTTTCCTAGCATCACTTTTCCAATGACTCTTGTCATTTCATTATGAGGCAAAGTATTTAAGCATCAGCTTCAGTATTTAATCTCCCAATGAATAGTCAGAGTTAATTAAAGTATTGACTGATTTTTTATCTCCTTGCTATTGGAGGGACTCTCAAAAGCCTTCTCCAGCCCCACAATTGTGTCAATTCTGCAGCACTGAGCTTTCCTTACAGATATATAGATATAGTTATAATATAAGCTTCTTCAGTGAATGAATGAAGTATGGTGAAGTAAAGGCGAGGAAAAGTAACTAGAACTGTGATTTAGTTGATATAAGAAACTCTCTTTACCAATAAATACCAGTGGGTACTTTATAACTTATAATGTTAGAAAAGTAGTTCTCAAATTTTTTCATCTCAGGATCTTTTTATATTCTTGAAAATTATTGATCCCTCCTCCTCCCCATTAAACTTTTATTTATGCAAGTCATATCCATCAATATTTACCATTTTAGAAATTATAATATCATTATTATGACTAGTTCTGATGTCATGGGCCCCTAGTTGTTTCCGAACCATACTTTAAGAACCACTATCATAAGGAGTTGCCTAAAACAAAAAAGTTACATTTCTTGCTTGAGGTCATATAGTCAATATATGTCAGAGGCAAGACAACCCCAAATCTTGTTGACTTGAAAGACCAAGTTTTTTGATTAGGTTAATGGTTGGCAAACTAAAGACTTTAGGCCAAATCTGGTTATCACTGCATTCGGTCATTTTGTCTCTCATTTTCCATGCAGCCAGTAATTTAATAAAGGGCTATAAAATGAATATTAAAATATCCAGAAGTAGTTAATCAGTGTGACCTTCACTCATAGTCAGGGATTTAATAGTTATTAAGAAGGTAACTGCTAGTATGTTCCAGAGGTGGGACTTGAACTAAGATCTTCCTGACTCACTGGCCAGTTCTCTGCTCAACTACACTTTCTTGCCTCTGTTACTGGGAAGAGAGAATTGAATTTAGAATCAGAAGTCCTAATTGCAAAACCTGATCTTTCCCCTTATTATGTGTGACCTAAGGTAATTAACTTCTAAGGGACTTATCTATAAAATGTGAGGCTTTAATTACATGATATCTGAGGCAGATTTAGAGCCCATGATTTTATCTGTATTTGACTATGTAAAGATGTATAGAATACATGTTAGGAACATTTTAATCAAAATGGTTAAAATATTAATGTTTTGTCCTTCAAAATAATTCTTTAGTTAGCTAAAAAATTTGGTTAGCCAGAGCACCTAATTCTTGCATATCTCCACCAGATAAAAGAGATGTTATCAAACTTTAGTGAATCTGAAACTAATCAAGACATATTTACTGATATTCAAGCCAAAGTGATATTTTAGGTGCAAATAAGTCCTCATCAATGGGAAATTCTTTGACAATAGGAATTGTGCATAGCTCAGGGGCCATTAGAATGAACAATCCTAAGAGGAGATGGGTAGCTCAGTGAATTGAGATCAGGCCTAGAAATGGGAGGTCATGGGTTCAAATCTGATCTCAGACACTTCCTAGTTGTGTGACCTTGGGCAACTCACTCTAATTGTCTAGCCCAGTGATGGGCAAACTATTCCCATGGGACAGATCCAGGCCAGGAAGTTTTCCCATCACTGCCTTAAGCAATTTCCTAATCACTTCGCCCCCACATCCAGCTGTAGTGATTGGGGAATTGCTTAAGGCAGTGATGAGCAAAGTATGACCTGGATCTGTCCCACAGGGAATAGTTTGCCCGTCACTGGTAGCCCTTACAGCTCTTTGGCCTTAGAACTGATACTTGTTTCTATTCTAAGACAGAAGGTAAGGGTTAAAAAAAACGTACGCTCCTTCAGGACCAGGATTGCTTTTGCTTTATAGTTATATCCCCAGTACTTAGCACAGTGCCAGGTATGTAGAAAGTGCTTGATAAATACTCATTTAATGAGGGTCCTTAATAAATGCTTTTATATGATGATGGCGATGACTGAAGGATCATAGATTTAAGGCTGGATATTACGTTAGAGACCATTTAGTCAAATTTTCCCATTTTCAGATGAGCTCAGCAAGGTAAAATTAATTACCCAAGGTCAAAGTCTGAGTAGTAAGTGACAGAGCTGTGATTCGGGTCCAGGATCTTTTTGGTTTTGTTTTTAATTAAAACAAAACAAAATAAAACAAAACCAAACCTTAGAATCGATATTCCACATTGGTTCCAAGGCAGAAGAGAGGTAAAGGCTAGACAATGGGGATTAAGCAATTTGTCTATGGTCACACAGCTAAGAAGTGTCTGAGACCAGGTTAGAACTTAGAAACTCCCATCTCTAGCCCTGGTTGTGATCCACCTAGCTGCCTCTGATCCATGGCCTTTGAGTCCAAATCCAGCACTCTTTCCAATCACCCAAGCTGCCTCCCATTGATGACAACAGCAGCTATTTAATTTTCTTGGTAATAGATGATATGCCCTTTTCCGGCCTCAGCTACTTCCGAGCTGTGTGACCCTGGGCAAGTCACTTGACCCCCATTGCCTACCCTTACCACTCTTCCACCTAGGAGCCAATACACAGTATTGACTCCAAGATGGAAGGTAAGGGTTAAAAAAAAATAAAAATTAAATTAAAAAAATATAGTACTTTAGGATTTACAAAGAGCTTTGCATGTTACCTCATTTGTACTTCACAACAATCCTGTAAAATAGGTGCTATCATTATCCCCATTTTATAGACTAAAAAACTGAGGCAGATAGAGTTTAAATGACTTGCTGGTAGCTAGTAGGTATCTATGAGGCCAGATTTAAGCACGGGTCTTCCTTTCACCAGTGTAAGTGCTTTATTTCCTGTACTATCTCACTGCCTAGTATTTAATTGAGTTGAAAAAGGAAATGCTAGATTCACAGTCTGAAGATTTTATTTCTGGTACTAGAAATAAATATAACATTTTACTGGAAGACTACTAACTAGCTGAGGCAGCTATGGCTCAGTGGTTAAGAAGACTGGGCTTAGAGTCAGGAAAACCTGAGTTCAAATCTAGGCTCAGACACTTCCTAGCGATGTGATCTTGGGCAAATTACTTAGGAGTCAACTAGATGGACAAGTTGTTTAACCTCTTCGTATGCCTGCCAAAAGGATCCACTGGATCCATTGGGAAAGGAAACAGCAAACCCTTCCAGTATCCTTACCAAGAAAACTCCATGAGGTAGCTATGGTCCACAAGGATCACAGAGAGTCGAACATGACTGAACAAGTAACTAGCAATGTGCATGGACAATGTGCAACCTCTCTAGGTTTCCTAATGAATAAAATAGGGATAATAACACATGTCCTGCTCCTTTCAGAGAATTGTTGTGAAGAGCCAAGAAGAATGTATGTAATTTCCACCTTGTACACACATAAGTGTTCGGATGATTTCATTCCAGTTAAAATTGTATTATGGGTGGGTAGGTAGGTGGGGAGAAGAAACGTCAAGCCAGAAAAATCCAAGCTTTTAAAATGTTGGACTAAAAATCAAGTGTAATTGTTTTCACACATTGAAAATACATTTTCTCGAAAGCACACACAATCTTACCAGCTGTAAACCTGCTATGTGTTTAATTAAGCAGCGGTCTACACATGTGTTTATAATACATACCCCTGTGGTCTCTGCACAGAGTCCCCAGGGTACTTCGGAGGCCTTTTTCCTCACTGAACTGTATAAGTAAGGTCATGGGAAACAGGGTACTTGTTAGCTTTCTCTCCTACACAATTCCAAACTCCCTCCTCCTGGCCACTGGCCTCTAAATGAGCTTATGTTCTACTGGTGACCACATCCACTGACCCGATCTTCCTCAAAAAATGAACAAGACATTTCAAGATGACCCTCTTTCCCACGGGGCATGCTGGCCACCAGGGTAACTCATGGAGGGAGTGAAGTAAAGGTGGAAAGAGCTCCGGATCCAGACTCAAAGATCGTTGTTGTTCAGTCGTTTCAGTAGTGTCCAACTCTCTGTGACCCATTTGGGATTTTCTTGGCAAAGATACTGGAGTGGTTTGCCGTTGCCTTCTCTGGCTCATTTTTAGATTAATTTATAGATTATACATAATAATTTTATAGACTGATATTAATTGTATAATTATGTGTTATATAAAATTAATAATACATTATAACATTATAGATTAATCCTCAAAAAAGGATTAAGTGACCTATCCAGGGTCTCACAACTAATGTGTAAGGCCACATTTGAACTCGGGGGGGGGGGTGGGGAATAAGTCCTCTGAACTTCCAAGGCTGGCATTCCATTCCCTGGGCCACTCATCGGCCCCTAGGAGCCAAAGGACCTGGAATCAATTTCAACCTGTGTGACTTACAAGTCATGATCAAATTCAACCTGTGCAACTTACAAGCCTTGATCAATTTCAACCTGTATGACTTACAACCTGTGCAGCCACCTCTCTGGACCTCCATTTTCTCATCTATCGAGGGGTGTGACTAGAGAAATGGTCTCTGAATGCCCTTTCAGCCTTAAATGTCATCCGATGGGCATCCTTTGGACTCTCCCTTTCCTCTGAGGAAAGGGGATCCCCAAGCAGTGTCATAGAAAGCACGGATGGAGGCTGGGACACTGTCAACACATTGAGGTTCTCCAGATGGCTGGGAGCTCTGGTCACACAGATTCTTGGCAGCAGGGAGCCTGTCAAGTGGCTACTGCAGATTATTGTTTTCACCCCACCCCCACGGCCCCACCACACACAAATGCAGAAGAAACACCATCTGTCGCCTCAAGGGCCTGACTGGGGCTTTCCCAGTACCTGTTCTAGGCAGAAACACTCACCAAGGACCCCAGGATTCACTGCCACAACATGGTCTCAGGTTCTGGGGGAGTCTTGGGGAATCAGACACTCCCAGGATCTCAGGCCTGCAATGAGGTCCTTTCCCTCTTCTGTTCTTCCCCCCTAATTGCCCCCAAGCCTCCCCATCCCTCCTAGAGGCCATGTTCATGATATTCTAGACACACAAAAAAAGAATATTCATCCAGGTTCTCCCTCTAGTCCTGGGAAAGGAACAAGCTGAACTCAAACAGTGGCATATCTCCAATAAATGAAGATCTCCAATGAGAACAATGCCATCTGAAGAGAATAGCAAGAATTCTAATAGTTGAAGGCAGTCTCACTGGGCATTTTACTGTTTGTCTTCATTTATGGGTACTTGGTTTTATTTTGCCTTTTTTCCCCATTTCTTAGTGGGAGGAGGAAGATAATTTTACTGTTTTAATTATCTTCTTTGGTGGCATAGTGTATAGAAAGTGGATTTATAAAGACCTGAGACAAGATCTGTCACCGTGGGCAGGTCACTCAATTCCTCTTGGTTTCTGTTTTTTTCATCTATAAAATGAGAGAGGGGCAGCGAAATGGCTCAGTGGATAGAGTTCCAGGCCTGAATTTAAGAGGAACTTGTGAGGCAGGAGGTGGGAGGGTAAAGCTAGGTGGCTCAATGGATGGAGATCCTAGGTTCAAATCTGGTCTCAGACACTTGCTAGCCGTGTGACCTTGGACAAGTCACTTGACCCCCCATTGCCTAGCCTTTACCTTCTACCTTGGAACCAATACACGATATTAATTCTAAGAGGGAAAGTTTAAAAAAAAAAAAAAAGCACCTGGGTTCAAAACTGGCTTCAAACTCTTCCTAGCCATGTGACCCTGGGAAAGTCACTTAACCCCAGCTACTCTTCTGCCTTGGAACTGATGCTTGTATCAGTTCTAAGACAGAAGGTAAGGGTTTTCAAAAAAATAATAATATATATATATTTTTTAAATAAAAAGAGGAATTTGGACTCTACAACCTCAATGATTCCTTCCAAGTCTAAACCTGTGATGCTGTCAATCTTCCTGGTAACTCCCAGGCAATGTTCTTCTGATCAATAATGCATACTCTTTCAGGAGAGTCATCAAAAGTCTAAAAACTCAACATATGTACAAAATATAAATTATTGCAGTGCAACACTACTAGTTCCTTTTATTATAAATGAAACGATAAATTTCACCATCATCCTCATTATTATTACTAGCACATATGTTGTGCTTGAAGATTTGCAAAGCACTTTACATATGCCATCTCATTTGACCCTTCTGTTATGGCCCTCATTTTACAGATGAGGAAACTTGAGAGATATTAAATGAATGTCTGATAAATAACTGCTTAATAATTTTTAAAATTTAATTTAAAAAGTCTATCAGTAAACATTCATTAAGTTCCTATTTTGTTCCAGATACCAACTAGGCACTAAAAAGTCCTTCAAAGAAAGAGTAAAAGCTAATCCCAAAATATTTAACCAATTACCCAATTTAAAACAAGTATTTAATAAGCATTTGTTGTTGTTCAGTAATTCAATCATGTCTAACACTTCATAATCCTGTGGGCACACTGTCCATGAGGTTTTCTTGGCAAAGATGCTTTTGTGGTTTGCCATTTCCTTCTCTAGTGGATTAAGGCAAGCAGAGGTCACACAGCTAAGTAAGTGTCTGAAGACACATTTGAACTTGGGTCTTCCTGACTCCAGGCCTGGTGCTCAATCCACTGAGCCACCTAGCTGCCTCCCAAAAAACATCTTGTATATACTGTGGTATAAGAAATAATGAGAAGGTTGATTTAAGAAAAACCTGCAAAGACCTACATGAACTAATACAAAGTGAAGTAAGCAAACCATAAAAGCCATATTAAATGACGAACAATTGTGAATGACAGCTATTCTTAGCAGTGATTTAAGACAATCCTCAAAGACATGATAAAAAATGCTATCTGCCTCTAGAGCAAGAACTAATGGAGTATGAATGCAAGCAAAAAAATACTGTATTTTACTTTATTTCTCACCTTTTTTTTTTTGTTTGAGTTTTCTTTCACAAAAATAATTAATAGGGAAAGAACTTTTATACTATTACACGTGTAAAATCTCTATAAAAAAATAAAATCTAATCTATATCAGATTGCTAGCCACCTCAAGGAGAGGGGAGAGAAGGGAGGGAAGGAGAGTGAGAATTTGGCTCAAAGTTTTAAAAAAAAATGTACGTTAAAAATTGTGGGGTTTTTTTATGTAACTAAGGAGAAAAATAAAATACTATTTTTAAAAGTCATCTAGTATGTACCAAAAACTGGTAAGCATTGAGGATACAAGGGCAAAAATAGAACAATCCATGCCTTTAAGGAGATTATACTCTATCAAGGGAAAGTAATTAAAAATGTGAATATAAGAGATCAATAGAGCAGTGGTGCTACAGACAGAAATAATAAAATCAGAAGAAAGAGTAAATTGAGCTCAATTTTGACCATTTTTTGTTTGAGGTGGAACAAAGTAGAAATATCCCGTTGAAAGTTAGAAATTAATGTGGAGCTCAGAAAAGAGGTTATGATTGATGAGTTAGATTCCAGAATCATCTGTGTGGACATGGTAGTTGAAGCCAGAAAAATGAATGGAATTGCTAAAGGAGAGAGGAGAGAAGAGCAAGACTAGACCCCTGAGATATGCCAGTATCTTAAGGGGCCAGGAATAAAATAGAAAGCCAAGAAAGGAGACAGAGAATCAGGAGAACCACAAAGTAGTTCTGTCTCTGAAGAGAGGGATAAAATATTCAGAGGAGATCAACACTGCCAAATGCTTCAGAGGAAAAAGTGTACATTTTAAAAAAAATCATTAGATTTAGAGAAGTCATTGTTGAGCTTTGAGGAAGCAATTTAATTATAATGGGGACCAGCTTATGGCAGCCCAGGCCTTAGAACATGCTTGGATTTGTCCTTCCTGGTGACTTATATGTGTAACATTCCTTTCTGATTCCAATCTAACACATGGAAGATTGGGGAGCCTACTTCTGGATATGAGTGACTGAAACACTGCCACTGAGGTGACCTGAAAGTCTTCTTATTGGTAGTAGAGCTAGTGCCAAGGATGCATATAAAAGATTTAGATGTTCTCTGACTCTTTTACCTGAAAGATTCTACTGAGGAAGATTGCTGTTAGTTATCAGGTAGGTAAGGAAGAGTGGTGAGTTCTATTTCTACTAAGCCTCCAGGTTTGTATGACCTCTCTCTCCCTACTGTGGCTTTTTATTTTTTCCTTTACTGATCTTAGACGAATTAGTATTTTGATAGAGTGCCATCTGGACAACTGATAAATCCAAGAGATACATTGAAACTCTCCAAGGTCTCAGAGCAATATTCAAGTCTGCTAAGTGGCCAATATAGAAGCCAAGTGACCTACTTGACCCATTGCAGGAATGGATTTACCAATCTGCCAAGATACCACATCCTAGAGGAAATTCATCAATTGCTGACCATTCACCAAAAAAAGCTTGGTGGAGACTCAGCGAAGGAAGAAAATTATTCCCAGAGTACAAAGTGTACCTTGGTCCTGTGTGTGCCCTACAAGTGTGCTTCCCTACCTTTGTACTTTAAATCAGAACCTGCTCTTCTCAGGGATTGTATACAGAGGAGGGAGTGTGCCCTTAGTTTGTATCCTATTTTATAATCTCAATCTTTGTCATCCTTCCTTCATTCATTTGTTCTTTCATTTGTTCCTTCCTTCCTCCTTTCTTTCTTTTTCTTCCTTTCTTTTTCTTTCTTTCTTTCTTTCCTTCTTTTGTTCTTTCTTTCTTTCTTTCTTTCCCTCAGTGGCAGAGAAGACACCGTTAGAATTCCTAAGTAGCCTTAGTCATGCCAGAATTTCAGCAGAAGCCCACACACAGTCATTCAGCAGTGCAGAGAGGGTGCAGAGCCAATAATGTTTATATCCTATTAGTCTTTTTAAGAAGACACTAAGACCAACTTCCCCCCATGAAACTGCCTTTTCAGTCTCCAGTGATCTCTTAAGTTCTAAACTCAATGACTTTTTCATAACCCTCAAACTCCTTTCTTTCTTTATTCTTTCTCATTCTTTTTGTCTTTCCTTCCTTCCTTCCTCCCTCCCTGCTTCCTTCCTTCCTTCCTTCCTTCCTTTCTTCCTTCCTTCTTTCCTTCCTTCTTCCTTTCTTTCCTTTCTTCCTTCCTTCCTTCCTTCCTTCCTTCCTTCCTTCCTTCCTTTCTTTCTTTCTTTCTTTCTTGAATGAGAAGAGGAGGGAGAGGGGAGATGAAATGAAAGACCTAGAAATAATAATTTTTTGAGGGATGAGGGCAGAAGAAAGGTATGAAAATGGCATAAGCAAGAAAGGAGAATGTTCACCCTTCTATTTTGTCTTGTAAGTCAAGGAATCTAAGGGAGATAGGAGTTTCTCTTAAAAGGAAAGGGAGAAAGAAATACTGTTTAAAAATTTGAGAATAGAGGGTGATTTATTTATAATGGAATGGGTGTTCCCAAGACCACACTATTTGTAACCACACTTAGAAGTTTTGTATCATGTTACTCCTCTTCATTGACTCTGTGTTCTAATATGCTTTAATTTTCCATAGGGAAGTGGGGCAAGGAAAGAGATGCTTTAAATCAAATAATGCAATTGAAATTGAAAATGATTAATCCTTTTATAGGGGGAGTGGAGGAACAAGAAAATGTTGGGGAAAGAGAAAGGTGCCCAGATTTTTTATTTCATTTCTAAGTACTTCCCACTGTGAAAACTTCTGTCTTAGAAACTCATCTGTAACTTAAAATATTAGAGATTGGACTGGAACACTGAGATATTAAATGAATTATCATCTAAAAATAAATCTTTAGAGAAATAAATTTAAAGCTGAACTTCAACTTTTATCAAAATAGTTATCCTTTCAAGGTCTTTAAATTTTTTCAAGCTTCCTTGAAAACGACATAGCTCTTATACTGTGATGCGTTAAATGTCAATCAATTATAAATACAGAGGCAAAAAATTCCCTTAAGACAATTTCCCAAGAAAATAGAAACAAGTTTTAGTAAATATATATTTAGTGTTTAAATTGACTCAAAATGTAAAAAATAAATAAAAGAAAGTACCATTTTAAAATGTCAAACATGGACATGAATATTAAAAACCTTTTCCATGATTTTTTGTCTATTTTTTAAACATTTTTTCCAACCAAATTAAGGCATGCTGTGCTCAACAGCACAGCAGGAAGTTCAGATGGTCTTATGTTGTTTCAAGACCCTAGGAACGTGGTCCTGGGAGGGTTTAGATTTTGAATGTAGGAAATCAGTTTGGATGTCCAAAATGAAACTTAAGTTTCAAAAGGCTGACTTGAGAATGTGAATATATGTAACAACCACCCAAATAACCATAGACCATTTTAATGAGCTCTGGAAAATCAGACTAATAAAAACTTTGTCATGTCCAGTCCTGCTACTTATAAAGACTTGGTCTGAAGATCAAAATCTTTGTTTTAAATAAAGAATGCACAGTAAATTAGAAACTTTACTGGAGTAGGTTCATAAGTGCCCCCAAACATATTCAGCCCTCTTTGAATTCGACATCTATTTTTAAATTCAGGAAAACTATGAATAATAGTTCATGTTTAATTTCCATTTTCTGGTTTTTGTTATGTATAGAAATATATGTATATATATATATATGTGTGTGTGTGTGTGTGTGCTGATAACATGAGTTAAAAAGACTTTGAAAAGACATTATCAATATATATTGATATCAGTATTCTTATTATAATTGAATATTTCATCATTATACACTATTATCAATATTATAGTATTAATGATTCATTAATAAAGAAGCAAATACTTTTTTCTCTTATGAGATCACAGTATTGGAAATAAAAGGGCCTCAGAGGTCATCTAATCTAATATCTTCTTTTTAGAAATAAGGAAACTGAAGTCTAGAGATACTAAATGACATGACCAATGTATTATTTACAAGTAGTAAATAGTAGAGATGAGATTCAAGCCAAGATCTTCCAAATCTAAATCCTACATCTTTTCTACTTTACTTTTATAACATTTTTAAATGAACTTTTTTAACATTTGAAAATTGAATTCAATTCTTAGACCTTTATTAAGCACTATTTTGGGGTCAGGAACTGGATACATGTTAAGTATAAGCTTTTTAGGCTTTAAAATCTACTGGGAATGGGGTGTAATATGACACACACATATACATACATATAAATGTATATATTCATACATATTGCATGTGATTATATTTATATATGTGTATATACATACATATTTATATATAAAGAAGAGTATGATGGGAACAAAGGCAAAATGTTATAAGGAAAATTTGAGAAAACACCTCTATCTAGGGAAACAAATCAGGCAAGGCTTTACCAAAGATATGGCATCTTACCTAAGTCATAAAAATATTTAATGGAGGACAATAAGGAAAGAATGAATTACAACTTAGTAAAAATAGAAAAGGGCAGAAGGGAAAGTACTGGTAGCAGAAATAGTGTAGTTTTGTTGAAAAAAAAAAAAGAATTACTGAGAAGTATTTAAATAAAGCTAGAGGGTTTCTGGGTTAAGATGGCAGTAGAGTAAAAGCAGTGTGCTTAACCTCTCCTGACCCACACAAATAGGACTCCTCAAAAGGACATAAAAACAAATCCAGATGAATGAAGGGATCCCACAACAGGAAGCAGCATTGAAGGTACATGGGATCGGGGCATTTCCATGCTATAAGGGGGTAAAATAGCTCTCACTAAAACTCAAGCTGAGCAATGCCCCCTCATGCACACCAACTACAGTGCCAAAGCCAGCACACAAGAGTTAGAACAAGTTTGGGGCACTCATTAAGTTCTTGACAGCTACCTGGGATCACCAGGGCCTGCTACTGAAAGCAGCAAGATTTAAGACCCCAAGAGGCTAAAGAACACATCTTGAGCACAGGCTCAGACATTGAGCACAGGCTTGGATGCAGACCTTGAGCTCAGGTGCAGACCTTGGGTGGGGACCCAGTGTGGAGGGGTGCATGACTATAGAAGCAGTGCCCTGATACTGTTAAAGGAGCTTCAGGTAGAGGAGCAAGCAAGGGGACCACCAGGAGACTTGACCCTGAGAAGTGCTAGACTTGATACCTCAGGAGCCTAAAGAGCTCAAACTGACCCTGGACACGAGGATAAAGCTGAGATGGTGCACGGCGCTGTGACTCAGACAAAAACTACTCCACAGCCCCATGGGATAGGCAGAGAGCCTGTCTGCCTCACCCAGACTTCTCACTGAGAAAGAAATAATAATAATGGCAAGCCAGGCACAAGAACCTCTAAAGAGAAAGATCAAGAAGAAATCTTTAACACTTGACAACTTTTTCACAGAAAAAATCCAGACAATAGAACAAACAGCAGAGGGAAAAAAAATAATCACATCCAAACCTACCCAAAAAAATGAAAATTGGTCACCAGCTCTTGAAGAGTTCAAATTTGAGATCATGAGAAAGATGGAAGAGATTTGGTGAGAGAAGTGGGAAATAGCTCAAAAGGAAATTAACAGGTTAAAAGACAGAAACTCCCAATTGGAGAAAGATACCCAAAAATCAAACAAAATGATAAGCAAATTGGAGGAAACAATGAAAAACAGAATAGGCCAAATTGAAAAGGAAAATCAAAAGATTATAGCAGAAAACCAGTCTCTAAAGACCAGATTAGGCACGTAGAAGCCAATGATCTCTCAAGACAGCAAGAACAAATAAAGCAAAGTCAAAAGACTGATAAAAAAGAAGGAAACATGAAATATTTCATTGAGAAACTGACAGATCAAGAAAACAGGTCTAGAACAGACAATTTGAGTTTCATTTGTCTTCCTGAAAAAGTAGAAAGTAATAGAAATTTGGATTCCATACTACAAGAAATTATCCAAGTAAACTGTCCTGTTGTTCTTCAACAAGTGGGTAAAATAGACATTGAAAGGATCCCTAGATCACCCCCTACACTAAACCCTGAAAAGACAACCCACAGGAATATAATAGCCAAATTCAAGAGCTTCCAAGTAAAAGAAAAAATTTTACAAGAAGCCAGAAAGAGAAAATTCAGATATTGAGGAGCACCAATCAGGATCACACAGGATCTGGCAGCCTCCACACTAAAAGACCACAAGGCTTGGAATATGATATTCAGAAAGGCAAGAGAACTGGGTCTACAACCAAGGATCACCCACCCATCAAAACTGACTATATACTTCCAGGGGGAAGTATGGGCATTCAACAAGATAGAAGATTTCCAAGTATTTGCACAAAAAAGACCAGGACTAAAGGGAAAGTTTGATATCCAACCACAAAAAAAAAACAAACAAACAAACAAACAAAAAAAAAAAACAAGAGAAATATGAAAACTTAAATAAGAAACAGAGGGGAAAGGAAGAAAAATCTGATTTTCAAATTTGCCTTTTTAAGGGCTTCAATGAGATCAAATTATTTGTATTCCTATAGGAGAAATGTTATGTGTAATTTTCAAAAACTCTATACACTATTATAGTAATTAGAAGAATTATTCATAGGGAAAGGTTAGAGTACTAAATGGTCTAAGATGATACAGGAAAAAAGGGGGGGGATAGTTATATGGCACCAAGTGAAACTTGAATGAATAAGAAAAATAGAATATTCTATACTACACAAAGAGGGCATGGGAAGGGGAGGGGATGAATATTATTATAAGAAGAAGAGGAAGGGAGCATTAATAGGTAATATTTAAACCTTATTCTCAACAGAATTAACCCTGAGAGGGAAGAGTAGCTATATCCATTGGGATATATAGAATTCTATATAACCCTACTGAGAAAGTCAGTAGGGATAAACCAAGGGGAGCAGGGGAGTGGGGAGGCCAAAAAACGAGGAGAAGAGAGGAGAGGGGGAATTCATTAGGCCTTAAAAATAAAAAGAGAGGAATAATAAGGGGGAGGGGGAAGAGAAATAAATCAAGGGAGGGAACAAGGGGGACTGGTTTAAAACAAACCACTAGTTTGAAAGGAAATGGTGTAAGAAGAAGGGGTAGAACTAGGAGAGGATACCAAAGTATTGGGGAATACACAACTGATAATTATAACTCTGAATGTGAATGAGATGAACTCACCCATAAAACAGAAGCAAATAGCAGAGTGGATTAGAAACCAAAATCCTACTATATGTTGTCTACAAGTAACACATATGAGGTGGGTGGACATATACAGATTTAAGGTCAATGCCTGGAGCAAAATATTTTGGACTTCAACTGAGAAAAAGAAGGCAGGAGTGGCAATCATGATTTTAGACAAAGACAAAGTAAAAATAGATCTGATTAAAAGAGACAGGGAAGGTAATTACATCCTGTTAAAAGGCAGTATAGACAATGAGGAAATAACAGTACTCAGCATGTATGCACCAAATGGTATAGCATCCAAATTCCTAAAGGAGAGACTGGCATTGCTCAAGAAGGAAATAGATAGTAAAACCATACTAGTGGAAGATCTAAATATTCCTCTTTCAGATCTAGATAAATCAAACCAAAAAGTAAATAAGAAAGAGATAAGAGAGATGAATGAAATCCTAGAAAATTAGATTTAATAGATATGTGTAGAAAATAAAAAGGGACAAAAAGGAATACACTTTCTTTTCAGCAGCACATGGTACGTTCACAAAGATTGACCATGTAATAGGGCATAGAAACATTGCAAACAAATGCAAAAGAGCAGAAATAATAAATGTAACCTTTTCAGATCATAATGCAATAAAAATAATAATTAGTAAGGGCACAAGGATAGGCAAATAAAAAACTAATTGAAAACTAAATTATATGATTCTCCAAAACCAGTTAGTTAAAGAAGAAATCACAGAAACATTCAATAATTTCATTGAAGAGAATGACAATGATGAGACATCCTACCAAATTCTGTGAGATGCAGCTAAGGCAGTACTCAGGGGAAAATGTATATCCTTGAGTGCATGTCTTAACAAATTAGAGAGGGCAAAGATCAATGAATTGGGCATGGAAATCAAAAAACTAGAAAAATTAAAAATTAAAAATTTTAAAATTAAAATTAAAAATTAAAAATCCCCAGTTAAAGACCAAATTAGAGATTATAAAAATTAAAGGATTAATCAATGAAATTGGAAGTAAAAGAACTATTGAATTAATAAATAAGACTAGAAGCTGGCACTTTGAAAAAAACAAACAAAATTGACAAAATACAGGTCAATCTAATTTAAAAAAGGAAAGAAGAAAACCAAATCATCAGTATCAAAGATGAAAAGGAAGACCTCACCTATAATGAAGAGGAAATCAAAGCAATCATTAAAAACTATTTTGCCCAATTATATGGCAATAAATATAGCAACTTGGATGAGATGGATGAATATTTACAAAAATATAAATTGCCTAGATCAACAGCAGAAGAAATAGAATACTTAAATAATCCCATATCAGAAAAAAAATTGAAAAAGCCATCAAAGAAATCCCTAAGAAAAAATTCCCAGAACCAGATGGTTTCACAAGTGAATTCTATCAAACCTTAAAAGAACAACTAATTCCAATACTATACAAACTATTTGACATAATAAGCAAAGAAGGAGTTCTACCAAACTCCTTTTATGATACAAATATGGTACTTATCCCAAAGCCAGGAAGATCAAAAACAGAGAAAGAAAACTACAGACCAGTCTCCTTAATGAACATAGATGCAAAAATCTTAAACAGAATACTAGCAAAAAGACTCCAGCAAGTGATCAAGAGGATTTTCCACTATGATCAGGTGGGATTTATACCAGGAAAGCAAGGATGGTACAACATTAGGAAAACCATCCACATAATTGACCATATCAATAAGCAAACCAACAAAAACCACATGATTATCTCAATAGGTGCTGAAAAAGCCTTTGGCAAAATACAACATCCATTCCTATTGAAAACACTAGAAAGTATAGGAATAGAAGGACCTTTCCTAAAAATAATAAACAGTATATATCTAAAACCATCAATGAGCATCATATGCAATGGGGATGACTTAGAAGCCTTCCCAATAAGATCTGACATGAAACAAGGATGGCCTTTATCACCTCTATTATTGAACATTGTACTAGAAATACTAACAGTAGCAATTAGAGAAGAAAAAGAAATTGAAGGTATTAAAATAGGCAATGAGGAGACTAAGCTATCACTCTTTGCAGATGATATGATGGTATACTTAAAAAATCCTAGAGAATCAACTAAAAAGCTAGTAGAAATAATCAACAACTTTAGCACAGTTTCAAGATACAAAATAAATGCACATAAATCATCAGCATTTCTATATATTTCCAACACATCACAGCAGCAAGAGGTAGAAAGAGAAACACCATTTAAAATCACCCTATATATTATAAAATACTTAGGAATCTATCTACCAAAACAAACACAGGAATTATACAAACACAACTACAAAACACTTTCCAAAACATTAAAACTAGATCTAAACAACTGGAAAAACTTTGATAGCTCATGGGTAAGATAAGCTAACATAATAAAAATGACCATTCTACTCAAATTAATTTACTTATTTAGTGGCAGACCTATCAAACTATCAAAAAACATTTTTACTGAATTAGAAAAAACTATAATAAAGTTCATTTGGAGGAACAAATGATCAAGAATATCAAGGGAATTTATGAAAAAAAAACATTAAGGAAGGTGGCCTAGCAGTACCAGATATGAAACTATACTATAAAGCAGCAGTCATCAAAATGATATGGTACTGCCTAAGAGACAGAAGGGAGGATCAGTGGAATAGACTTGGGGTAAGTGACGTCAGTAAGACAGTGTATGATAAGCCCAAAGAGCCCAACTTTTGGGACAAAAATCCACTCTTTGACAAAAACTGCTGGGAAAATTAGAAAACAATATGGGAGAGATTAGGTTTAGATTAACATCTCATACCCTACAACAAGATAATTCAGAATGGGTAAGTGACTTGAATATAAAGAAGGAAAGTATAAGTAAATTAAGTCGACGCAGAATAGTATACTTGTCAGATCTCTGAGAAAAGGAAAGATTTTAAAACCAAGCAAGAATTAGAAATAATTACAAAATGTAAAATAAATTATTTTGATTATATTAAATTAAAAAGATTTTGTACAAACAAAAACAATGCAACCAGAAATCAGAAGGGAAACAACAAACTGGGAAAAAAATCTTTGTAACAAAAAACTCTCACAGAGGTCTAATTACTCAAATATACAAGGAGCTAAATCAATTGTATAAAAAATCAAGCCATTCCCCAATTGATAAATGGGCAAGGGACACGAATAGGCAATTTTCAGATAAAGAAATCAAAACTATCAATAAGCACAAGAGAAAGTGTTCTAAATCTCTAATAATTAGAGAAATGCAAATCAAAACAACTCTTAGGTACCACCTCACACCTAGCAGATTGGGTAAAATGATAGCAGTTGAGAGTAATAAATGTTTGAGGTGATGTGGCAAAATTGGGACATTAATACACTGCTGGTGGAGTTGTAAATTGATCCAACCATTCTGGCTGGAAATTTGGAACTATGCCCAAAATGCTCTAAATGACTGCCTGCCCTTCGATCCAGCCAAAGCATTGCTACCTTTGTACCCCAAAGGGATAATAGATAAAAAGACTTGTACAAAAATATTTTTAGCTGAGCTTTTTATGGTGGCAAAAAACTGGAAAATGAGGGTATGCCCTTCAATTGGGGAATGGCTGAAGAAATTGTGGTATATGCTGATGGTGGAATACTATTGTACTCAAAGGCATAACAAACTGGAGGAATTCCATGTGAACTGGAAAGACCTCCAGGAATTGATGCAGAGTGAAAGGAGCAGAGCCAGAAGAACATTATACACAGAGACTGATACACTGTGGTAAAAGAATGTAATGGACTTCTGTACTAGCAGTAATGCAATGACCCAGGAAAATTCTGAGGGATTTATGGAAAAGAATGCTACCCACATTCAGAGGATGAACTACAGGAGTGGAAACAGAAAAGATAAATAACTGCTCGAACACATGGGTTGATGAGGACATGATTGGGGATGTAGACCTGAAACTATCACACCAATACAACTATCAATAATATGTAAATAAGTCTTGATTGATGACACATGTTAAAACCAGTGGAAATGTGCATGAGCTATGGAGAGAGGGGTGAAGGGAGGTGAAGGGGAAAGTAAAAACATGAATCATGTAACCATGGAAAATTTTTTGAAAAAAAAAATATTTAAATAAAATAAAATAAAATAAAGCTAGAAAAAGCAGGTTGTGAAAAGCCTTAAGTACCCTGCAAAATTTTACATATTTTACCCTAGAGATGGTAGAGAATCCCTGAAAGTTACAGAGAAGAGAGCTATATGATCAGGCTTCTATCCTAGGAATATTATTTTGTCAGCTATGTGTAATATATAGTGGAAAAGGGGATACAAGTCTGGAAAACTCGTTGGGAGGCTGTTACTAAAGTCTATGTAAAAAGTGACCACCATTTGAACTAAACTGCTATCTGTTTGAGAGGAAAAGAGAGAAAAGAAAGGAGTAAAGAAATGAGAAGTGAGATATATAGTAGGAACACAGTAGCTCTTGGCAACAGAATGGATGTTGGGAGGTGAGTGATAGGGAAGAATCAGAGATTCCACCACTTAGTCTTAGCATCAAAGAATCATAAATTTTAGAACTATAAGAAAACATTCTAATCCAATAACCTCATTTGTAGATGAAGAAACAGAGAACTAGAAAGATGAGTTGGTTATTCCTTAATCAATATGGAGGATTTATCCTATTCTATCTTCCTCTCTCACTTTCCATTCCTCTTTCCCCTACATACCCACAAACTGTGAGAAGCAAAATTAATATCTAATATTCTAAGTATTATATTTAATGAGATTTATTAATAATAACTAACATAAAAAGCTATAGTAAAAAACCAGCTGTGCATGTGGTGAAAAAGAGAGAGAGAGAGGTGGAGTTACACCAAGTATATACAAACAATGTTAAACACACAAGGTAGGGATGAAGGAGGAAAGGAATTCTAAAAGGTAAGAAACAATTCTGGGAGATGGAGTTCAAGGGTTCAAGATTTTCTAACTATACAAAACATACGTACACACACACACACACACACATTCTTGCTGATGTCTTTATTGTTGGATATGTATCATAAAAGCTGCAGTATTTTGGTTGGCTTCATGTCTATTGTCTACTATGTAGATTCTACATTGTGACTTTCAATTTTGTTTTCTTACATGATTGGAAGTTTATTATATTTCTGAATTTATTTGAAATTCACTGACTTGAAATATAAATTAAAAGTAAAATAACTCATTTGATTACCCTCTGGAATAAGCATATACCCCCTCCCAACCTTACTTCCAGTGATCGTGCCTGCCTCCCAGGCAGAGTTAATAATCTTGGCTTTGGAACTCATGAGGGAGATGAGCTATTGTGATTGAAAAGTGAGTAAGTAAGTATTGCAATCTCACCTAACCTACTGGGTTACAGTATTTGGAACAAAATGAGGTTATTCAACAGTTCACAAAAAAGTTTATCGGCCATCACAAGAGAAGGATACTGAACCAAGAGAGACATTGAAGATTCATTGTGTTGATTAAACTGAGTGAAGTTTCTTTGAGTGCCCATTGATAACTACCAGCCAAGCATCAGAGAGCCCCTAGAGCTCCTCCTAGATGTTTGGTACTCATGAGACCAGAGATTAATGCCGTTATTAGCAACCTTTAGTTCCCTGAACCAAACAAGTCTCAGTGACAGTCTTGATATCTTTTAAGGAAAAGCAAATCTCCCTTTCATGGGTGTCAGGGTTAGGATATTGTTCCTAGCACACCCACTCTATCTAGCTGGCTCCAGTCCATGCAGCACAACCCAACAAGTCATCCATCAGGAGGAAACCAAAACCTACTTTGTTTGACATCTTGGCATCTTCCCCACCATAACATATGTACCATCCACCTGTTCTGCCTCTTGCTACGGCTGGGAACAGTAGGCAAATTAATATTACAATTGCCACTAGAAAGGGTATGTTAAGCAACTTCCCTTTGGCTCCAATCACCATCCCTGTGACTCACCAAACCAAAACTCCCTTCTGTTTCTTTATGTATGTTGTCTCTATCTTTCTGTCATGGACTCCTTTGTCAGTTTGGAAACCCTCTGAACCCTACCTCAAAATAATGTTTCTAAATGTGAAAATTAAAATATATAGAATTACAAAAAAATTATATTGAAATACATATAAAATATATATATATATACATACATACATACAT
>NC_058133.1:365328181-365363158 GCF_016433145.1 Gracilinanus agilis
TATATATATATATATAGAGAGAGAGAGAGAGAGAGAGAGAGAGAGAATTCATAGACACCAATTTCAGGACCCTAATTGAGGGCAGGAACTTACTCCCTTTCAAATTGGAACTCAACTCCAGGCACAGTATTTAATATTTAATGGAAGTTTAATAAAAATGTTTTAGTAATTTAGTCAAATTTTAAATTATCCCATGAGAGTAAGCTTTTTGATGGGTGTGTATGAGGAATGTGAAACCACTATGTGTATATGCAACAAATCTGAGACTGTTTAATCATACTATAAATGTCTTTACCATACAGGATTCTTCCCTTGGCATAGATTATGTGTGCTCCCTTCATTCTACAGCATCACAAAATCCCAGCCCCTGTTAGTTGGAAGAGTCTTCAGAGTCCATCTACTAAAACCTAATAATCTTTAGTCACAGTTCATTCTAACAATTCTCCTCCTATTCATTGCCCTTTGTATGCCAGCCTTGGCTCAGTATGCAATAAGATTCTCTCATAAGCCCCAGAGCTGGGAAAGGGCCCTTCTGGAGCATCTGAGGAAGCCAAGTTTACAAACAAAGAATTACTTGGCCACCATGGATGAATGCCCTGGTAAAGCAGCAGCTTAAAAAAATGTGCATTGATTTGTTGCATATCAAATGTCCATGATTTGGGAGTTTAATTAAGCATTGGCAAAATTTCTATATCAATGCTCTTCCTGCCTCTCTCTCTCTCTGACCCATGGCTACATACCTTGGCTGGTCTGTTCAGTCAGGGTAAGATGCATATAAGATGATAGTGACTGTGGGGCTTCTCTCTCTTTCTATAAGAGAAGGGAAAACAATTCTTTCCTCTCTCCTTCCCCCACTGCTTTCCTAGATCTCTCCACTCCCACCCTCTGAGAATAAATCTTCACAAAATTTCTCTCAGTTGAGTTAATGACCAGCAGTTTCCACCAAAGGCAGAACTGTCATACTGTATGAAATATAATTCTTTGATAGATTTTTTTTTTTGCTTTGCAGTGGCTGGCTTCTAATAGGATACAAAAGAGTATCTTTTCATTGATTTTGTACATTATGTCCCATCTTGAGTGTGGATATTTATTCTTTTCTTTTTTCCCCTTGTGGGAATATTGGTCTCTTCTGGCCCTGAAAGATTAATATGCAAAGTAAGAAACAGCACAGTTATCGTATATGTCTAATGGACTACTAATAGGGCTTTTCTTTATTCTGTCACTGCGTCCTTTCATTCATTCATTAATCAAGCACTTACTGAATTCCTACTATGTTTAAAATGGCATACTAAGTGTTAGGAGGAGCATAAGAATGATGGCCTTGTCCTTAGGGAGTTGCTTCTGGCACAGATTTTTCCTGATGTCACTGGGAATTGAATAAAACCCTTAGCAACTTGGACTACTAAAATATTCAATTTTTTACTCTGGGGAAGGTAAGAAGGAATGATAATGATCAGGCTTTGAAAATATAAATTCCTTCAGAGTAGTATTGTTTCATTTTTTCTATATATCTCCAGTGCCTAGCATAGTACTTTGCTCATAGTCAGCTTCTCCTTAGCTATACCTAAAGGACCACCAGCCCTTTCCAACTGACTTTTGGCTGTATCCTACAATATATATGTGCTATTAGAATGTGAGTTCTTTGATAGTACTCCTTTTTCTATTCGTATGTCCACTGTACAAAGTAAGCAATGAATGCTTTTTCCATTCATTCATTCATTCATTCATTCTTTTATTCACAAAAGGCACAGAACAAATGTTTGCTGAATTAAATTTAGAATCATCATAATAAAAACACTAAGGTCACTTTCTATTGCAGCAATTCAACAAAATATGCTAAGTTTCTTCTTGAGCACTAAGCTAGGCAATAGAGATAGAAAAAAAGCTGATAGAGGTCCTAAACTCTTAACTCATAAAGAATTAATGATGAGGGAGAAGGATAAATCTAAAATAAATGAGTGTGAGATAGTGCCAACGGAAGAGATAGTTAAAGAGGTTTGAGGGAGGGGAGTTCACTTTCACCTGGGAGAGAGGGAGAATTGAGGGAAAGTTCTGAGGAGATGACATCTGAGTTGGGTCTTAACTGGCATTAATTCTATAGAATTATGGGGAGAGTTATAGATAAGAATTCCTTCTAGGGATGAGGTGACCAAAGACAGAAATAGAAGAGATACAAAGAAGGGTGGAGCTAATTAGAACTGAAAATATGCAAAGATAAAAGTAGCATGAGATAAATCTGGGAAAATAAGTTGAAGTCTGATTGTGTAGGGCCTTCAATTCCAGAATGAGTGGTTTCTATGAACAACTGATTCCGCACTAGAGAAAAAAAAATATTATTAAGAAAAGAGAATTAAATGACCAATAAAGGGATAAAAATGAGGGTGGAACAAAGTTGATAGATTTGGGGAGGAAAGAAGATTCAAAAGACCAAAGATCAAGGTATGGGTGAAGAACAAGTATTAAATGAGTAAAGAAATTAGAGACATGGAAGGATAGGAGATTGCAGTTAAAGGAGAATTTTGGAGTTCAGGATCTTGAAGGCAGAGCAGCTTAGAGTGATGATAAAAGTCTAAAATATAACCTTCTTATTAAGTGGTTAGCATAGAATGGAGGTGACAGTTATAGGAGTTGAGAAAGAAATGGTAAAGAAGACTGTGAGCCAGATAGATGAAAGGATATTTATTAAGCACTTATCTTATGCCAGAAACTCCGCTAAGTGCTGGTTATATAAAGAGAAAAATCACAATTACTACTCTAAAAGTGCTTGGATTCTAATGGAAGAAAATAATATATGTATGGGAGTAATGACCAATGACCAAAGTATAGGTCAGGGCATAGGAACAATAATAAGAAACATAGAGCAATTAAAAAACATAATCTTTTTAAATTAGGGAATTTTGAATACTGAATGTCTAGGAATTAGAAATATTGATTTGATGTTTATTTTAGGAGCTAGAAGTAAAAAGGAATGGGAAAGGAGGAACAGGATATGGTTTGCGGTAGCATGAAATGTTTGTTAAATGAATTAATGAATATTCTTATTACCTTAATAAATTAATGTTTTTGTCTATAAAGAGATTTTCTACTTTATTTAGAATGAGCTGTAGAGTAACAAGAATTGTACAGAATTTTGTTTCACTGTTTTCACCCATATAATTTCATTTAATCCCAATAGTTTTAAAAATTATTTGAAAAGTATTTATAGGGAAGTTAGGTGGCTCAGTTGGATAGCAAGTCAGTCCTGGAGAGAGGAGGTTTCAAATATGGCCTCAGATAGAATACTGGCTGGAACACAGATGAACTCTCCCAACATTTCTATCCCCTCAAATCAAATTTTAGAGTGGCAGAGCCAACAAAAGGTCAAAGTGAGATATTTATTGAGTCAAAAACAACTTGGAAGTCTACAGAAAAAGTCTATAATACTGGGGTAGGAACAGTTCCAGAATGCAACGGGAACACCAGTCATGGGCTTTGCAGCTAAGACAGCAGCAGGATCAGCTTCAGGAACTCTCAGCCCAGATATGGCAAGGATTAGACCGCTGGTGAGAAAGACATTATGAGAGACCCTTTGATGGCCTGGATGCAGCTGGTATTGATGGGCAACTATATTGCCCAGAAATAGTTCAGTCTCATTTCAGGGCTGAGAAGAGCACTTGTGATTGGTGGGAGCAAAGACCCTGTTCACAGTGTCAGTGCCAAAAGAAGTACTAGAGCTATGGCTGCAGAGAAGCAGGGGCCCTTTCCTGGGTACAGACCAGAGGGAAGACCAGAAAAGCAGTGAATACACCTCTCCCTTAATCACACCAACTGAGAGTACAGAAAACTTTCAGGTCCCAAAAAAGCCTGAAGTTGTCACAGTGCTTCTCCACTCTTAAGTAGGCAATGTTAACTTTACCAGGGAGCAAAATCAACTTTAACATAAATTTCAAAGTGGAAAAATAGCCTGGCAAAGTGGGCAACAATAACAGAAAAAAAAAAGAACCCTAATCATAAAAACCTACTAGAGTGGCAGGAAAGACCAAGACATAAACATAGAAGACAACAAAGTGGAAAAGCTCCAAGCAAAGTCTTAAAGAAATATGCTGATTGTACCTAAGGCCAACAAATATTTCCAGAAGACTTTTTTAAAAAAAGAGATGAGAATGGTAGAGGAAAAATTGGGGAAAAGAACTGAGTATTAAAAAATGAAGAGAATTATTATTGATAAAAGGGGCACAAAAGTTACTGAAAAAAATTACACTTTAGAAAACAAAATTGTTTCAATAGAGACACAAAATTTCACTGAAGAAAATAACTTCTTAAAAAGCAGAATTGGTCAAATGGGAAAAGAAGTACAAAAATTTACTAAGAACTTAAAAAGTAGAATTTGCCAAATGGGAAAAAGAGATACAAAAATTCACTGAAGAAATCATTTCTTAAAAATTAGAATTGGATAAGTGGAGGCTAATGACTCCATAAGACTTCAAGAAGCAATAAAACAAAGTCAAAAGAATGATTTTTTAAAATAGAAGAAAATGTAAATATCTCACTGGAAAAAGAACTGACCAGGAAAATAGATTGAGAGAAGATAATTTAAATATTATTAGAGTATTTGAAAGTTATGATCACAAAAAAAGAGCCTAAATGTCATATTTCTAGAAACTATCAAAGAAAACTGCCCTGGGGTCTTAATTACAGAAGGTGAAATAGAACTTGAAAGTATCCACTGATCACCTCCTGAAAGAGATCCCAAATTGAAAACTACCAAGAATTATGGCCAAATGTGAGAGTTCCCAGGTCAAGGAGAAAAAAGTGTGAGCAACCAGAAAGAAACAATTCAAATCGTCAGGATCACACAAGATTTAGCAACTTTCACATTAAAGAAGCAGAGGTCTTGGAATGTGCTATTCTGGGGAGGCAAAGGAACTAGGATTACAAACAAAAATAATATACTCAGCAAAACTGAGCATAATCCTTTAGGGAAAAAATGGATATTTAATGAACTTAAAGATTGCTAAGCATTCCTGATGAAAAGACCAGAGCTAAATGGAAATTCGACACACACATAACTCAAGAAAATCATGAAAAAAGGTAAACTTGAAAAAAGTAATCATAAATGACTTAATATAAGTAAAATCTTTACATTCCTATATGGGAAGATGATACACGTAACTCCTAAAAACTTTATCATTAAGGCAATTTGAAGTAGATTGTAAAGACAGTAGACATGAATATGAGTTGATTATGTTGGAATGATCTCCAAAAAAGGGATATAGTGGTGAGAAAGTAAGATGCCCTGGGAGAGAAGAAAAGAGAGGTAGAATTGGATACATTTTCTTATACAAAGGAGGATTACAAGGAAGAGCTTTTATAGTACAACAGTAAAAAAAAAAAAAAAAGAGTAGATAGTGAGCAATGCACCTTACTCTCATCAGAATTGGTTCAAGGAGGGAATGATACACAAACGCACATATACACATGCACTCAAGTATAGAAATCTTTCTTACCCAATAGGGAAAGGGATAAGAGATATGTGGGCTGGGGGAGGGGAGGGGTGTGATAAGCAGGAGGACATATTGGGAAAGTCAGTGGGTGGAAGTAAGATATACTCTTGAGAAGGGACAGGATAAAAAGAAAAAGAGAATGATTTTTTTAAAAAAAGGAAAATTTTGAGTGTGAATGGGATGAGCTAACTCATAGAATGGAAGATGATAGTAGAATGAATTGGAAACCAGAATCCAACAATATGTTATTTTTAAGAAGCACACTTGAGACAAAAAGACACAGAGTTGAAATGAAGAGCTAGAACAGAGTCTATTATGCTTCAGTTAAAGAGAAGAGGGCAAGAATGGAAATTAATATTTCAGACAAAAAGCAAAAATAGATTTTATTGAAAGATATAATCAGGAAAATTACATTTTGCTAAAAGGTATCATAGATAGTTAATTAATATCCCCCAAAATAGAGCAATTTTCTCTAACAAAAGCCTCATTTCTCAAATATATAGGGAACTTAGTCAAATGTATGAAAATAAGAGCCATTCCCCAACTGATGACTAGTTTAAGGATATGAACAGGCAGTTCTCAGAAGAAGAAATCAAAACTATCTATTGCTATGTAAAAATGCTATAAATCACTATTAATTAGAGGAAGGAAAATTAAAATTACTCTGAGGCACCACCTCACATCTTTCAGAAATGATAAATACTGAAGGGATGAAGGAAAATAGGTACATTAATGAACTGTTGGTGAAGTAGTGAACTTGGTCCAACCATCCTGGAGAACAATCTGAAACTATACTGGAAGGGCTATAAACTGTATACCTTTTGACCCAATAATACCACTATGAGGTCTGGCATATGATTATGATGGAGTACTATTGTGCTATAAGAAATGATGTTGGAGAGCTGGTTTCAGAAAGGAAAAAAAACATGTCAGGACCTATATGAACTGATACAGTGTAAAGTGAGGAAAACCAGGAGGTCATTGTTCACAGTTACATCAATATTATAATGATGATCAACTGTGAAATATTTAGCTATTCTGATCAATTCAATGACACAAGATGATTCCAAAGGTCTCATGATGAAAAGATGCTATCCTCCTCCAGAGAGAAAACTAATGATCTTGGAGTACAAATTGAATTATTTTCTCATGGATTTTTTCCCCTTTTTTATGATATGACTAAAGTGAAAATATGTTTTGCATTATTTCACATATATAATTTATATCATATTTTTACTTCTTAGTGGATGGAGGAGAGGTAGGAATAAGAGAACTTTGAACTCAAAATTTAAAAAGAAAAGAATGTTAAAAAGAAATAATAAATTTGAAAAAAAAAGAAATACAAGTCTAACTCAGTCACTTCTATGCTCACTAATCTCAATATCTCCCAAAGGTCAAATAGAAATTACTGTTTTATACTTAAAGCCCTTCACAAGCTGGATCCAAGCTACTTAAGTCTTATTACACAATGTTCTCCTTTATTCTCTCTTTGGTGAAGCCAAACTGATCTTCACATTGTTAATTCCTTGCTTCTAATGTAGTGAAATGAAACAAAATGGTTTGGAATAAAATGGTTAAATTGTATAACATAGGAAATTATTTATTAAGTACTTATTTAATGAACAGCAGGACTAGGAATCCCTTGTCATGCTTATTATGGGCCAAATGCTGTGCAATCACTTCTTAAAACTTTTTTTAGAATTCTTGGTTTCTGCCAAATCTCTACTTGTGGGCCATATCCAACATATTCCTCTCCAACTATTAGTGCCCTCACTTAAAATGACTTAATATTTATTTACTTGTGTTTAACTTATATCTGTCTAGTCTATACCTGACCCAAAAGTCTTAGTGAAGTTTTAAACTTTAATAAATTAATTACATATTGTTCTCCTCAAAAGAATGTAAGCTCATTGAGGGCAGCAACTGTCTTTTTGACCCCAGAACTTAGTACAATATCTGGCACATATGTCACAAATTACAAATCATTTTTGATTTTCAGTCAATTGATTGACTCAATGTAGCTGCATTTCCTCATCCCTATATCCTTCAGGGATCAGGGCTTTTTTTTGTCATATTAATTTTAAATATTCATTTGATATGTCACTTGATAGGAAGTCTTTGCTTTATCACTTTTCTTCTATTTTCTTCTTTTAATGTCTATTTTATAGGGTCTACAACAATCCCTATAATTTAATTATAAGGTACCTTTTTTGTTTTTTGTAGAATACTTTCCTAATTTTCCTTTTTTAAATGCTCAGTATTTACCCTCCATTTGGCCATTTTCTTCCTTACATCATTTTTAGATATAGCATAGTGTAGTGGGATTGGCCACAGGAAAAACCTAGTTTTGAATTCCATATCTAACACTTCTTGGCTATGTGGCTCTAGGCCAAGTTACTTCATAAAACTGAATCTCAGTTTCCCTCTCTGGAAAAGAGTAATATAATACCTATAGTTCATGGCTATCATGAGTAGTATCAAATGAAACACTATAGAAAGAACTTCATAAATTTTAAAAGTCTATAAACATGTCAACTGTTATTATTGCTTTTTTCTGTTTTGAAAATCTTTTCATCTCATTGGAGCCCTCACTTTCCCATCAAATTTTCAACACGGAAAATGAGATTTGACACAGACCCACCAGCTTCTTTCATCTACTAACTTCTTAAAGTCAAAACTGATAATGATTCAACTGTAAAGAAATTCTGTGATTATACCTAGACCTCTTATCTCCAGTGGCAGAGATTAGGGCTGTCTCCTGGCTAAGTTTTTTCTTTTGTTTCATTGGACCATAAAAAGTTTCCATCAGTAGGACCACACATTTTGTTGGGGAAAGACACACATGTCTAATGCCCAATAAAACTGTCACCAGAAATTGCACAATCAGTTTTACCCTATTCTCTAATGATAAATTCCAAATTTTCCACATTGGCATTCTATCTTGTGCCCTTTATTTTTATTTCCCAGGTTCTGTTTGCATTTTCATCCACTCCAAAGTGAACACCAAGAATTCTCATATACCTAGCCTCCAGATTTGCCTATTTAATATAATTACATAATCCTTTCTTTCCAGTTTTTTTTTCTTTTTTGGTGTGGTTTCACACTTTGCTCTATTGACTCCTGTCCCAGCTTCTCTAATGCATTCTCATACTTTAAATATATTTCATCACACGGCATGTTATAACTAATTCAAGGTTCACATAACTATCCCCTTTTATGGCTCTCAAACTGGACATCTTTTCTTCTGAGATGGTAGAAAGACCATATACACCACATAAAAACACACACACACAGACGAATAAATAGGCAGCTCAGTTCCCTTGTCATGTGAAGCTTTTTTTCCCCGTCCACATGGAGTCTCCTCATGCTGATAAGATCATAAGATTTAAAAGAGACTTTAAGATCATAAGATCATGATTTTAGCATTATATACATTTTGTATGACAACCCGTCCAATATCCTCATTGTGTAGATGAAGAGAGACAGACCAAGAGATGTTTGTTCAAGGTCTTACAGATTTCATGGAATAGATCTAATACTCAAAGCCAGGTCTGATGAGTTCAAATCAGGTGGTCTTTTCATTATACTACAGGAGACAGTGTGGTATAATAGATCAAGAACAAACTTTGGAATCAAGATCTGAGTTCAAGTTCTGCCTCTGACACATACTGGCTGTGTGACTGACCAAATTAATTACTATTTCATTATCCTAGCAATACTCAAAACCAGAGGTTCTTATCTGGCTCCTTGAATTTTTTTAGTTTGAATTTTGTAATTTTAAATTACAACTTAGGTGCTGACCTATATTTGTATAGAAATTTTTTCCAGAGTTTTCTATACCAATAAACTCAAAGATGAAAGAAAGAAAGAGGGGCAGCTGGGTAGCTCAGTGGAGTGAGAGTCAGGCCTAGAGACAGGAGGTCCTAGGTTCAAACCCGGCCTCAGCCACTTCCCAGCTGTGTGACCCTGGGCAAGTCACTTGACCCCCATTGCCCACCCTTACCAATCTTCCACCTATGAGACAATACACTGAAGCACAAGGGTTTAAAAAAAAACAACCCTCATTTTGTATTTTTTTCTAACTCTTGTTTGGTTTTAAAAATCTTTCCTTTCCCAGAGATCTGACAAGTATACTATTCTGTATTCACTTAATTTACTCACAGTTTCCTTCATTATATTCAAGCCATTCACCCATTCTGAATTTATCTTAGTGTAGGGTGTGAAATGTTGATCTAAACCTAATCTCTCCCATATTGTTTTCCAATTTTCTCAGCAGTTTTTGTCGAACAGTAGATTTTTGTCCCCAAAATTGGGCTCGTTGGGTTTATCATATACTGTCTTGTTGATGTTACTTACCTCAAATCTATTCCACTGATCCTCCCTCCTGTCTCTTAGGCAATACCATATGGTTTTGATGACTGCTGCTTTATAGTATAGTTTAATATCTGGTACTACTAGGCCACCTTCCTTCATGTTTTTTTTCATTATTTCCCTTGATATTCTTTTGTTCTTCCAAATGAATTTTGTTATAGTTTTTTCTAATTCAGTAAAAAAGTTTTTTGGTAGTTTGATAGGTATGGCATTAAATGAGTAAATTAATTTGGGTAGAATGGTCATTTTTATTATGTTAGCTTGTCCTACCCATGAGTAATCAATGTTTTTCCAAATGTTTAGATCTAGTTTTAATTGTTTGGAAAGTGTTTTGTAGTTGTGTTCATATAATTCCTGTGTTTGTCTTGGTATATTACAAATTACAAAATGTAAAATAAATAATTTTGATTATATTAAATTAAAAGGCTTTTGTACAAAAAAAACAGTACAACCAAAATCAGAATGGAAACAACAAACTGGAAAAAATATTTATAACAAAAAATTCTGACAGAGGTCTAACTACTCAAAGATACAAGGAGCTAAATCAATTGTATAAAAAAATCAAGCCATTCCCCAATCGATAAATGGGCAAGGGAGGTGAATAGGCAATTTTCAAATAAAGAAATCAAAACTATCAATAAGCACATGAGAAAGTGTTCTAAATCTCTAATAATTAGAGAAATATAAATCAAAACAACTCTGAGGTATTACCTCATGCCTAGCAGATTGGCTAAAATGATAGAAGGGGAGAGTAATGAATGTTGGACAGGATGTGGCCAAATTGGGACATTAATAATGCATTGCTGGTGGAGTTGTGAACTGATCCAACCATTGTGGATGGCAATTTGGAACTATGCTCAAAGGACTATAAAAGAATACCTGCCCTTTGATCCAGCCATACCATTGTTGGGTTTGTACCCCAAAGAGATCATAGATAAACAGACTTGTACAAAAATATTTATAGCCATGCTCTTTGTGGTAGCAAAAAGCTGGAAAATGAGGGTATGTCCTTCAATTCGGGAATGGCTGAACAAATTGTGGTATCTATTGGTGATGGAATACTATTGTGCTCAAAGGAATAATAAACTTGAGGAATTCCATGTGAACTGGAAAGACCTCTGGGAACTGATGCAGAGTGAAAGGAGCAGAGCCAGAAGAACATTGTACACAGAGACTGATACACTGTGGTAAAAGAATGTAATGGACTTCTGTATCAGCAGCAATGCAATGACCCAGGACAATTCTGAGGGACTTATGGTAAAGAACGCTACCCACATTCAGAGGAAGAACTGCAGGAGAGGAAACACAGAAGAAAAACAACTGCTTGAACACATGGGTTGATGTGGACAGGATTGGGGATGTAGACTCGAAACTACCACACCAATGCAACTATTAATAATATGGAAATAGGTCTTGATCTACACATGTTAAAAACAGTGGAAATATGCGTTAGCTATGGGGGAGGTGGGGTGAAGGGGGGGTGAAGGGGAAAGTAAGAACATAAATCATGTAACCATGGAAAATTTTTCTAAAAAATAAAATAAAAAATAAATAAATAAAACAAAACCCTCAATCCTTAATGAAGTGCTCTGTGCACAACAGGCACTTTATAAATATTTGTTAGATCAAATTGAAATCTATGATATAAGGCAGAATAAGATAAGTCTCAAGGAGTAGTATAAGTGTGTTGATAACTTTGAGGAGGGCTAGAGAGAGGTCATTGGGGGGATCAGGTTGAGCATCTTGGAAGCAGTGAATTCTGAATAGGACCTTGAAGAAAGAGAAGGATTTCAAAAATTATTTTTTGTTATGAACTTAACAATCATTGACAAGTACCAGTATTTCAATATACAACAAGCAAAAAAATCCAAAACAACACAAGAATTGCTTATGAAACCATGAACTTCTGTTAGTTTATTTTAAAATATATATTAAATTTAGTGAGGTGGTAATGAAATTAGGTTATTTTTTTCTTCTCTGAATTTTAAAGTGTATTATTGATGTATTTCTGCCTTTTTAATTTAATTTCATTAAAAATATCAATATCCACTTCTTATTGAGAGGTACTGATGTGAAGTGGATATAGTGTTCACTTCAGAACCCAGAAAACTGAGGTTTAAATCTTACTTTTGACTTACACTGTCTGTGTGACCCTGGGTAAATCACTTAGATAACTCTTAACAACTCTAAGTTGCAGAGACAGTGCTGGCCTGCATTGGTAAAAAATAATTTCCTCCTCTAGGAGTTCCCTATATTAATAAAATCATATAGCTGTTCCCTATCCTCCCATTATCTACTAATTCACTCCTTCCTCTCCTTAAGAAGAAGCCTCTCACCTTATAATAAATAAATATAATTAAGCAAAATAAATCAACACATTGGCCATGTCTGAGGATGTATGTATGTCTTGCTCTTTACTTATGGCTCATTGCTAAAGAGAAAGATTTCAAAAAGCAGAGCTATGGAAAGAGTGAATTCATGAGAAATGGTTTGGGACAACTCATGGTGTCAGGTGATGATAATGGAAAGGTTAGGTGGTCAGTCATATGAAGGGAAGTAATATAAAATAAATTTGAAAAGACAGGTTTGAGTCAGATTGTGGAAGATGTTGAATGCTGGTCCCTTTACAATATGATTTATTACCTGCCTAATTGTTTAATCATTTCTTTATTAATTGGTCTAGTGACTAAGAAGCCCTTTGTACCTTCCTCCATTTGGTACCTTTGTATCTACCCAAATCTCTTGCCTTGTTGGAGGGGAATTTTGGTCAATTATAAGCTCCTGGAATTAGATGGAAAAATTTCCAGTTCAAAGAATGTTTTCTATTTATCTAAGATAAGAGTTTCCTCAGTGGGAATTCCCTCTACTCATGAAATCACAAGTTTATTCTCTACCCATCTTTAGCTATTATACTTATTCCATACCATAAGATGATGGGAGCATAGGTTTAGAGTTATAAGGGACTTTAGGGAATCATCTGATCATATTTTTCCTTCCTTTTTCATTTTAAGAAAATTCAATTGAAAGAAGTAAAGCTGCTTCTCCAAGGCCACAAAGATAATGACTAGTTAGAAAACATAGGGAAGCTAATTTAGAAATGAATGAATGTTAAAACCTGGGTTACCTACCCAAGCCAATTTGCTCAATATTAGGCAGATTATAGCTTTCCAGAATTTTTTAGAAAACATTTTGGCTCAGTGGATTGAGAGTTAGGCCTAGAAATTGGAGATCCTAGTTCAAATCTGACCTTAAACACTTCCTAGCTGTTTGATCCTCTGCAAGTCACTTAACCCCTATTACCTAGTCCTTATTGCTCTTTTGGTCTTAGAACCAAAAAGATTCTAAGATGGAAGTTAAAGGTTAAAAAAAAAAGCAAAGAAAACATTTTGGTACCTAACTTCCTTTGGCCTTAGTTTCTTTCTATGTGAAACTGGATTAGATGGTCTCTTATGCCTCTTATAATTCTACATCATGACCCTCTTTTCCTAGTAACTGGTTTCTTTTGATAATTACATGATGACCAATGGTTTCCTGGGAAAAAGAGACTCAAGAGTGTCATGGAACATTTTTAGGTCTGTCTTTAAGCATGAAGACTAGATTTAAGTATGGGTTTCTATTGGGAGAAAATGAAATTATCCATAATATTGAAAGCTTGAAAATAATACCACGATGAAGACAAGATTTAGGTGTGGTTACCTATTGAGAGTAAGTGAAATTATCTATAATATATAAAAAAAAAGACTAGCATGATCTTCATCTCTAAATCCAACTCATTGCTGATGTAAGAAGTTAATTAGGAACATAAATTCAGAGTGGAAACATCTTAGAAGTGATTTATGCTAAAGCTTTTATTTTATAAGTAAGGAATCTGAGTCCTAGAGAGGGTGACTTGCTAGAACTAGACAGGAATCATGTATCAGAGCAGGGAGTGGAACCCAGGTTTTGTGACTCCAAATCTAACTCTTGTTCCAGACTATTTCTTCTGCTCTAGGTCTCCTACAATCAAGTGCTGTTGTGTAGGTATTTACAAAGGCATTAAGTTAAAAAAAAACTTTCCAGAAGTTACTTATTGATAGAACCATGAAATTTTGGTGCTAGAAATCACTTTTGAGATCGCCTAATCTAACTCCTTTATTTTATAAATGAGGAAACAGATTGAGGGAAATTAATGGGACATTATGAAAATGTACTGCATTCAGAATCAGAAGTTCAGGATCTGAGTCCCACCCTGTGACCATGGGCAAGTCAGGTCACCCTTTTGTAATTCAATGCCCTCATCTGTGAAATGAAGATGATGTTACTTGTATTGCCCGTCTTACAGCAAGACTGTGAAGAAAGCACTTTGTATAGGGTCAAGTACTATATAAAGGGAGAAAGAGAGAAATCTGAGCAGTTATAATTACGTGACCTACTCAAATTACAGGACTAGTGAGTGGGAGAGCCAGGATAAGAATGCAGGTCAGGAAGCATTTTGTAGCAGCTTTCACCAGTCCTCCTGAGGAACAATATGCTCTATCCTGCCATATGTGCTTTGGAAGGTACATGTCAAAACCGATCACTTGATCTCCCTGCCTCGAAGATGAAGCACTTGATTGAAATGCGTTTCTAGGTTTTCTTTCCATTACTACTTAACAGTTTTATTTAAAGCCACTTCATAGGACACTGAAATTTTATGTGCCATTGCCCTCCATTGCCCTTATCCTATGAGCATACTTCGGATTTAGAGAAATTTGTTTTTAAAACTCAAAAACCAGTTTGACTATGGAACCAAATGGACCCAAAAAAGGATATTTGTTGATATAGCATAAATCAGTTCCAGAAAGAGTCAGACAACCCTGTCCTGTGTGGGAGTCTCAGGCCAGGGGACTGACAAGATCACTGTTTCTTTCAAATTGTCTACAACCATTTTTATGCCAAAATGAAGACATTTAAAGAAAATAGCTTCCCCATTCTCTGGTGTTTTTGCTTTTAAGAGTGTGGGAATTGATCACGGAAACCCTACCTAATACAAAATTAAGCAAAAGCCTTTTGCTGGGGGCCTTAAATAAGAAGAACACATGTCTATCCTCTGACTCATGAGGCAATTAACATTAACTCTGGTGAATACATCATTTGTATCAGAGAGTGGGGTTACAGCTGCCATGAGCTGGAGGAAGAACTGGCTGAAAGAAAAAAAAATTAATAAAACGAGACTTTCAAAAATAGCTATTTTTCCCAAAGGGTGAAAATAAAAAAAAGCCCCCTTTCTCTCACCCATAATTCTATTGGGGCTCTCTTACTCCACCCTCCTTTCCTTGAAAATGAAAGATTGAGGCATTAGCAACAGGCTTTCTTTTTTTTGGGGGGGGATGAGTAGGGGTGGGTGGGATTGTAAGGACTGGGGCGAAGAGGGTTGTGTGCACGCACAAGCTTTTCATATGATAATCAGCTGATTCCATGACAACCATTGAAAAAGAAGGGCTGAAAACAAAAGCTGTTGCTGGAGTGGGGATCAGGGCTGCATTCAGTGTGTCTGTAAGAAGTACTGCAGAGCCTCGCTCCTCTGAAAGGTATCTGATGGCAGATTGTCAAAGGGTTTTGTTTTAGCCTCGTAGAGTCAGGATATTAATCATGCACAGTCTTAGGGGTCCAAGTTTCACCCTCTATGGGCTGTGCCTCCTTAAAGGCTTTGGATGAAGGATAAAAAATCCAGAGGCTGTCCTGATCTTGGCTATGGCTGCTTCCATGAGGGAATGAGAATGGAAATCTGCCTAAGGGATAGTCTGAGACGACCAATCCCAGGGGACAGATTGTACATTTTAGTTGTGATAACAAAGGAGAAAGAGAGGGAGTTTTTATGTTTAGTGCTGAGGAGTCTGAAACTGGAATGGGGTATCTGCAGCAAATGGTGGTACTCCCTGACTCCCCTTCAACATGGCTTTTGAATGTGATGCTATATTCCTTCCTCCTCCTACTCCTCCTCTTCTTCTTCCTCCTCCTCCTTCACACTCCTCTCTGTACCTATTATCAGAGATAAGGTAAGTCAGCACATGGCAGTGTCAGACAGAGTCATACCAGCTAGGACCTAGGCAATCATCCAATGGAGGCATTCACTCCTG
Organism: Gracilinanus agilis; assembly: GCF_016433145.1. NCBI lineage: Eukaryota > Metazoa > Chordata > Mammalia > Didelphimorphia > Didelphidae > Gracilinanus > Gracilinanus agilis. The sequence goes on from NC_058133.1 coordinate 365,344,134, forward strand.
GAAATAAATACAAATCATTGTTATGTGGAACTGCTGCCTGTCACTGAGCCACAAAGGACATCCAAGTTCTAGATCTGGGATCCTTTCTCCTGGGGTCTGTGAACTTGGATGGATAAATAATGGCATATTTTTTCCCCATTAACTTCTAATTGAAATTTAGCATTTTCTTCACTTATGAATTCAAAAAAATATTGTGAGAAGGGGTCCATAGGCTGCACTAACCTGCTAAAAAGGTCCATGACGCAAAAAAAGTTAGTCTAAATTTTTTTGAAGATTCCCCAAAAAGGTACAATCACCATGTAAAACTCAATAATCACCAATAGACACAGGCAGGAGTCAAGGGCAAGAACTGTCTCACTTTTTTATTTGTATCCCTTCTGCTTAATATGATGCCTTGACACGTAGTAGCTGATTAATAACCATTTTCTTGATTAATCAGGACTACCATCAAATATTGCATGATGTTTGCAATCAATCAGCAAATAATTATTTAGTATCTTTTAGGAGACAGGCACTATGTTAGGCACTGGTGGTGTGTCTTTAGAACTATAGAATGGGTTGGGTTTTTTTGTCCAATCTTGGTATTCTCTCATGCATATTACACAGATTTTGGTTGAATTATATTGAATTGCTCATTTTTTTTCTTTCCCATTTAGGGATTGTCAGAAAGTCTGCTGTGGCCTCCCTGAGATAGATACAGTGTTTTCTCTGTTTGAATGCACACAAGAGTTTTCATCACAATGGAATGTTTATGGAGTTACATATTTCAAGGACATTAACACCAAAATGCAACTTAATTGGGAATCCAGTTATGATGATGAATGGCAATGTCAAAGTGATTAGCAAAAGAATTTGCAATTTGTTCCTAAAGCCTAGCCTTGAGCGTCCACTTCAGAGGACATAATACTTAATCTCTGTTTTTCCTTCTCAACTATGTGGACTTGTATGACACTCATGCTCAAGCCTTTAGGATGGGTAGAATAATGGGACTGAGACAAAAATGGCAGGAGTCCTGAAGAATCAGAATCAGAGAAATGAAAACAGGGCTGCCAAGTCTAATCACAGGAATTATAGGATATTGAAAATGGGAAGGGACTTAAGCAATGGGAAACCCAAAGCCTAGACAGGTCTCTATTCAATTCAACATTTATCCAGTTCAAGCACTATGCCTATAGAGTTAAAATTAAATAATATCTATTTCATATCCTCATGGAATTAAGCTATAGGAATAGGGACTGACCTGTAGAAAACCTGGGTAAGGAAACTCTCTCTCCTAATACAGATAGGCACCTTCTCTGCTATTTTTTTTTTTTATCTTAGAGAGCTCATAAGAGGACTGAAAGATTTCGGGATTTGCCTCATATCACACATTCATCATATGTCAGTCTGGGCTTTGAACCCAAGTCTGACTTCCTGGCCTTCAGGCCACCTCTGTCCATGCTGTACATGTGTTGCTTTTTATTTGACAATGTGAAATGTATCTTCGAAACTGTGGAGTCATAAGGATCTATTTAAGCTAAGGGATCATTTCTCCTTATGCTTTAACTACAAGATTATGTCGAACAGATGGATACAAAATCTTATTACATATCACATATATGTCTATCTGAACTTGTGATTTCATTATATAGAGCTCACAGTGAAGAAAATCCCTTTGCTAATACAGATCTGTGGGGCATCGAGGTGACTCAATGGATAGAACTAAGCTTGGAGACAAGAGGTCGTGGGTTCAAATATGGCCTTAGACCCTTTCTAGTTGTGTGACCCTGAGCAAGTCACTTAACCCCAATTACCTAGTCCTTATCATTCTTTTGCTTTGGAACCAATACTTAGGATTGATCCTAAGACAGAAGGAAGAGTTTTATTTTTTTTTTTTAAATGACAGATCAATAACCTTTCTTCCAATTATACTCTCAGGGAATAACCTCAGGGCACTGAGGCTAAATGACTTGCCAAGATCAGAATGCCAATATGTGTCAGAGTAGGGACTGGAGCCCAGGGCTTCTGGACTTTACATCAGATCTCTGACTTAGGCTCATGTAGCCTATTTGGATAGCTACATGGATAGATGAATAGATAGATGCACAGATGGAAGGTAAAGCTTTTATTTTAATTTATTTTACATTAAAGACTTATTAATCACCTACTATGTATCAGGCACTATGCTAAGTGTTGGGGATAGAGAACAAGCAGAACAGGGGAAGACAACATACATAGGATTGAAGGAAAGTAAGTGTAGGGTTAAGAGGAACAGGACCTCTATGTATTTCCTCAAATGGGTGTCTTAGGGAGGGAATCATGAAAGAGAAGAAGAGGGCTCTAAGGCAGAGGTGTTTTCAAAGTACCAATATAGCAAATGAGAAGGATAGAGAATTGGAGAGACCTATTTGAATATATAATGTACAGTTGAGTCTTATTAAACAACAGCTACTGAAATAGACTCATTCTCAATGATATAGTAAAGAGGAATAAACATATTCCTATAAAGAAGGGAGGAGGAGGAGAAGAGATTTTCCTCCCCTTCAAAATATAGGATACTGTATTGTAGACAGTGGTTACCAGTGGTTAGCTCTTAAGCAGGGAAGGGGATATGGTTATTAAGACCAAAGCACACATTTTCTTAGTATTCTCATTTAAGTAAGGAACAATATCTAGTCTTCAGTGGAAGAGGGTTTTCTTTCCTCCACACAGGACTGATTTACTCTTAAAAAAAAACCCACAAAAAACACTCAACCATTTGCTTGTAGGATAGTCTGAAAAAATTTTTTTTAACCTTTCCAAGGGCAGGGAAGAGAATAGCAGATCTCTGTCATCCCTAGAATTTGACCACATGACAGTATGGGAAGTTGACTGATTTGGTTCATAAAAGGTATCTAAATTTGTTTCTGTGTTTGAAGAATATAAATGAATAACAATGTATTTGTTAAGCACATAATGGGCAGCTAGATGACACAGTGGATATAGTTATTCAATGTATCAAGAAGATCTGAGTTCAAATCTAGCCTCACTTACTAGCTATGTGGTCTTGAGCAAGTCATTTAAGTCCGTTTGCTTCAGTTTCTTCATCTGTAAATTAGCTGGAGAAAGAAAAGGCAAACCACTCCAGTATCTTTGCCAAGAAAACCTCAAATGGGGCCATGAAGAGTCAAACATGACAGATGTGACTGAAAAACAAATGTGCTAAGCTCTGAGCATAGAAATACAAAATCAAGTCAACCACTGTCCTTGAGATACTTGCATTCCAATAAGGAAAGTGATTATGATTCCATAAAATTTTAAAGTTTTTTTTTTGCATGAGTAAAATAAAAATAACCAGAAGAAGAAAAGAAGCAGGCTAGGATAAAATCTATATCAAACATCTTTGATACATCTGAGATCCAAAATCCATAGGGAATTGATGCAAATATACCAGACTATGATCCATTCCCCAAGAGACAAGTGGTTATAGGATATGAACAAATGGTTTTAAAAGAAAAAAATTCAAACTTATCAATATCTATATGAAAAAGTATTTCAAATGACTATAATAAGCTTATTACAAACTGTAATATTCTGAGGAATCTATCACTTCAAACTGGTAAAGATGGTAAATGAAGTAAGTAGTCAATGGAGCTATTGGAGGAAAGGCACATTAATTCACTATTCATGGAGCTATTAATTGAGTCAATCATCCTGGAAAACAGTTTAAATGATGTAAGAGAAATTATGAAGTTGTTGGTCCATAAATCCCACTATTGAGTTTATAGTCTGAAGAAGTCAATAACTGATATCATATATACCAAAATATATAAGGCAGCACTTTTTGTAATAGCCATGAGTTAGAAAAAGCCTAAAAATTGGGAAACATCTAAATATACTGGTCTCCGAATGTCAGGGATAAGTCAAGATTACATAGAAAGGAGCCATGAATATGAAAAAAATAAAGAAATGGGTACAGAGTAGAGTGAAAAAAAAAACAGAGCCAAAATTACAACATAGAGAAATGACTATAATATAAATATAGATAACACAAAAAGATTACAAAATATAGGTCAAATAAAACATACAAAATTGGTTCCAGATTATTCAAGTATCTTTCCTTTTTGTTATTCTAATCCTCTTCTCTGCTAATGAATGAATTTAAAAAATTGTAAATCACCATATTAAGTGCTGCCTTTATAAATAAAAAAAGTAAGACATTCTTTGCTCTCAAGGAGCCCACATTTTAATTAATGAGGGAGACTGCTCATATAGAAGATTTCATTTGCAAGTCAAATGGAAAATTCCTGTGATTTTTAGGGTGCACTGGTGGAGCAGATGTTAATGTCATTTTTAGTGTTATCTCCACAGATAAAATCATATCAGAGTCTGATATTGAACCATTTGCTAGTTCCAAGGACTTTGGTAGCACAAACTTTCTTTTCTGGGTCTTCAATAATTGTAACTACAGGTCCTTCAGAAAAGTTACCTAGTCATAGTTTCATAGAGTTTGCTTCTTGGGATGATAATTGAAAAGCTGGATTAGAAAGATTGGTGGTCTGGGAGGAGCTGTCACTTCCAATGATCTTTGTTTTATCTTTTCATTGGTAGCAAATGCTCAAGAATTGGTGTGTGTAGTGGTAAAGGAAATGGGACCCTTATTCATAGTGATTTTCCCCCTCAGGGATGAATATGTGCTCAGAATGGAAGTAGAAAAAGAGATCTAAAGAGTACTGTTTTTCCCATGGTGCTTTAGTTTAAGAATCTGGGGTATCTCTTTTGGGCTCTGAGTGGGGGTGGTGGTCAAGGATTAATCATCATGGTTTGACTTTTCTAATAAAAGCTATCACTTCTCTCTCCTTTAGGGAGCCTTACTATTTCATGAAAACTTTTTTGCCTACCCTATAAGCAAATTTAACATTAAGTTAAAAAAATCTGTATTATCATTAAAAAATAATGTTGTATTGATATCTTCTGTTTCTTACTTCAAGCATTCTTCTTCCTTCATTTCCTAGAGACCAATTCCATATAATGATGTTTTATTCAAAAAGGAGAAAAAACAAATGAACACAACTGATTAATATATTGAAAAAGTCTGAAAATATGTGCAATGTGTAGCACCTATGGGTCTCCCAATACCACAAAGAGGTAGGTAAGAGGTGTCCTCTTGTATCCAAGTAGAACTTACTCTTTATAATTTAGTTGCATTGATTTTTTGGGGGGAGGATATAGTTCTTTTCATTTCCATTATTGCAAATATTGTGTATATATTATTTTCTTGGCTCTTCTTACTTCATTCTGCATCAGTTCATGTAGATTTTTCCATGCTTCTCTGTATACATATCATATAATTTCTTAACAACATGTTAATATACCATTACATTCATGTACCATGATTTATTTAGCCATTCTCCAATGGATAGAAATCTATCTATCTAATTCTAATGCTCTTCTATCACAAAAAGTGTTGCTACAAATAATTTAATATAAATGAGAATTTTCTTCTTCTCTATGACTTCCTTGGAGTATAAACTCAGTATTAGAGTCTTCAAAGAGTACAGAAATTTTAGTAAATTTACATAATTCAAAATTGCTTTCTAAATGGACTCTCATTTTCAATCATTATAGTTCATACATTTATTGAACTATTGTGGGGGTTTCTTTTGAGAAGGTGACACACTATAGGGGTAAAGGCTACTTTTTTAATATGACAGATGTGTCAAAACAAAACATATCTCCAGTACTACAATTGTCTCTGAAATAAAATGGAAATTCTTTAGCCTGCTTTTAAAGTGTTCCAAAATTTGTAATATAAGAAAAGACATTCTAATAATTAGAGCTAGTCAAAAAAGGAAATGGAATACCTCCTAAGATGGCAAATTTTCTGTCAAAGTATTTAAGCAAAAACTACAAGATTAGTTGTTGGCAATATTGTTGAGGTGATTCATTCTTCAGATAAAGAGTTGATGTAGATGACTTCTTAGGTCCTTACTAACTACAAGGTCTTGTGATTATGTATCATTCATTCACTGAACATGTATTATGTTAGTGACTATAATGTATAAAGTATATTATACTCTGGGTGGGAGGTACCAAGATAATTGAGTTCTTATAATGTTTTACAGCATTAAATTAATTTATTTAATTATAAATAGTTGAAAAATAATTATAATTAGTTGAGTTGTTAACATAATTGTTGTTATTATTTCGAATTCTTTTTTTGAAGCTATCTCTGCTCTTAGAGATTACTGTGCAGACATGGATTGGTATAAATGACCTTTCAGATCCCTTCCAACTTTGAGATTCTATGATGACTTGCACATAGTAGGTGCTAAATAAATATTGATTGACAATCTATTCTGTTCAAATATCTCTTAAAAAGATGTTCCTGCCTCTCCTCTCTCTCCTCCTTAATCTATCTGTCATATTACCACCAGATTACTCTTTCTTATAAGTAATTCTAGTCATTTCACTTGATTCAAAACTCTTCATTGGATCTGTATTTGTCTACTGAATGAATGAATAAATGAATGAATAATGTCCAAATACATTGAAGGCCCTTTATAGTCTGATGACACTCAATATGCCAGCTTTTTCCCTACACGTTACTTTAATCTGAATATGCTACTTCATTTAACCAATTATACTACTTGTGGTTCCCCAAACATTCTGTCTGCCCAATACAAATTCCACATTATCCCACTCTGTGGCTTTGCTAATTCTGTTTCCTTTGCCAGAATGATCTTACTTCTTTTCTGTTCCAATATGAATTTCTAACTATCATTTAAATTAGATTGAATATTGCCTTTCCTCATTCCTACCAATCACTGAAGAATCTTTTCTTCTTCTTGAACATTACATAAAATACAATGTGTGTGTTTTTTTATTCATCCCTTCTGAATAATTTTATATTATGGTTATTTGTGTGGCACATCCGCCTATTAGTATGAAAACTTCATGAGAATAATGAGAATGTCTTTAAATTCTGAATCTCCCAAGTACCTTGAACCTTGGTCAGGACATAGAGGATGGCCTTCAGCATATCGAGTTAATCTTCTTTAAAGTATTTATGGAAAAATAAGAATTGCAAAGGATAAAAAGGTTTCTGTAGAAGGATCGAGATTTGTACCTGTGGAGGATGCAGCTGAACAGATGAATTAATGGATCACCTGAAGTATTACAAGTAGAAATATTCACATATATATAAAAGTGTCCATATTTCTGGATTTGTGTCAATTGGTGGAGCAGTCTAAAGAGGAAAGGGTTCTATGACTAGTTTGTTTACTTTTTCTTACATCAGGGGATGGTATTGATCATTTCTTATGCCATTCTGTATGGTACCATGGTACTGAAATTGGATTGAATTCATTCTTTGTTCTCATGTGCTCTTAGAGAGTACTTGCTTAAATTACTGTCAGAAATAATTAGTAGACATTTTATTCCAAGACTTCAAACTAAGTATTGAAGTTGAAATGGGAAGTTTCCAAGTGTCTTTTAAAATTTTAACTTATTAAAAGTTTCAATTGCTCTGAGAATAAGATGAATGTAACAGAAAGGCAACAAAGCTACCCAGGACCTATTAGCCTACAAAAATATTTACTGTTACACTAGTTTTTTGCTAATATTCCTTCATGCTTATCACTGTCATAACAATATGCCCTTTATCTGGTGGGGAGCAGGAAAATACTGGAAAAATACATTATCAGTCCCATGGCTCATATATTCAGATAAAGAACTTGAATTATTAACTGTTCATAGTTTGACATCATGTCAGCCCTGGAGCTCCTAATTAGTGTGCATTTGTATAGATAATGTACCCAAAGAGGCAATGACAAATCCTTTTTCACCTTCTAGTGACATGATTAAACAGAATAGTTAACAGTCTATTATAATCACTTGCCCATATGACTAGTCATAGTCACAGAATTTTCAGAACTAAAAAAGTCCATAAAAACCATCCTGTTTAATCTCTTACCAATGCATAAATCCCCTCCATAGCATCCTTGGCTAGTGGTCATCCGCCCTTCACTTGTAGAATTCCAGTAAAAGGTAACTCCCCACCTTGGGAAAAAATCCATCCTATTTGGGGGAAAATCTAATCCTAACATAGGGAACCAAGGTGACATTCAGAAGAGGACCTTGATGTATTACAACAATGACTGGAGTATGATAACAATGATAGTTAATATCACATAGTGTTCTAAGGTTTGCAAAGCACTTTACAAATATTTCATTTTAACCTCACAACAACTTTGTGAACTGGGTTCTGTAAAGATCATTATTTCTATTTTATGTTTGAGGAAGCAGGGGCTTAGATTCACTCAATAACTTGTAGTGTGAGAGGTACAATTCATACCCTGGTTTTATTTGACTTTCAGTCTTGCATTTTTCTTTCCCCCTTTTTTAGTTAAAGCCATTTATAATATTTCTATCCTACCCCCCAACTCTCTCTCATTAGGGGGAAAGCAAATTTTTTCATTAAATATGTCCAAAACTATATATTTAATTCTGTGTCTTGAATCTATCACCTCTCTGCCAGGAAGTGGTTGGTGTATATCATCACCTGTCTTGAAGGTGTAGTTGATCATTCGAAGTTGTTCATCTTTACAATGTTTCTGTTATTGTATAAATAATGTTATATAAATTGTTCTCCCAGTTCTATTCATTTCAGGCTGTATCACTTTATGCAAGTCTTCCCAGGTTTCCTCAAACTAACCCTTTCATAATTTCTATGGCACATAACATTCCTTTATGTTTATATACAACAATACCATAATCTGCCCATCCATTCCCTTGACTGAAGGATACCCCAACATGAAAAATCTGCTATAATATTTTTGTACACAGAAGTCTTTTTCTTCTTTCTTTGATCTTTTTGAGGTATAATTTTGATAGTGGTGTGCACAATTTTGTAAATTTTAAGAGTTTCAAATTGCTTTTCAGGCTGCAGCTCTACCAACAATGCATTAATATGCCTTTTCCCCCTCCAAAGCCCATTTGTCATTTTCCATTTTCATCAACTTTGCCGATTTGATGGGTGTCAAGTAGAATATCTGAATTGCTTTACTCAGAATTTCCCTAAATATTGTATGATTTGGAGAACTTTTTCACATGGCTGTTGATAGCTTGGATTTCTTCCTTTGAAAACTATTTGCTAGGATATTTTTCATGACAATATTGAAAATCTTAGCTGACTATGTGTCTTCCAATTTTATTCCTTACTCACTGTTGATACTCATTGGAATATCATTTCAGAAATAGCTTTATGTAACAAAAAAGGTCAAAACCAATACCAAACTATAATAAATGGTAAAAATAAAAACAAAATTAGTACTACAGTGGCTTCTGGTGTGGAACCTTGAATGATTTTTAAAAATAGACTTGAAGATACTTTCTTTGATGAGAATGCTAAAATTTGTATTGCAATTTTGTGTTTGTTTATTGTCTCTTCTATTAGATTACAAATTCCATGAGGGCTGGGACTATCTTTTGACATTTTTTGTGTCCCTAGTACTTAGCACAATACCTGACATATAGTAGGTACTTAATGGATATTTATTAAATAAATGAATGAACAAATGAATGATTGCAATTACAGAGTATCAAGGCAAAACTTTCCTTGAAATCAACAAAAAATGCCTGTTGTTCACATGATGGCAATTAATGGAATGGATGACTTGTAGAACTATTCCATCAATATACCTTGTATAGGCACTGTGAATAGAAAATGAATTAGGCTCAGAAATGAATAGGAGAAATGTGAGATGGATTGTTTTTAAGAGATTAAAATTTATTTTTAATCTTCCCAAGTTTCTGCTTGAAGTGATGGTTCATCATTTTAGCATCAGTGTTGTTCCAGTGATACTTTAAGACTGAGTCATGAAATACCATGGTTTTCAAAGAATTAAAGTTACAGGTCACCTAAAGGGCAATGGAGAGTCATATGGTGGGTAGTAGTGAGTAGATTGCAAAGCATTTCTAAAAACTGTGCAGCACTGGTATAAAGGATATTGTTAGAAAGATGTACAACCAGAAAAGGAGATGGCCATCAATGTCATGAGAGAAAGAAAAACTGATTGACAATTTTTGTATTTTATTTGTTTCTATACAATATCATAAGCTAGAGAAACAATCTTCAGAACAATCCTTATTGGAAATTTGAGGGAGAAGGGACAGAAAAGGAAGGAAGAGAAGGTAATAAAAATCTGTATATCACCTACAATGTGCCAAGCATTATACTCAGTATTTTTTACAAATATTATTTCATTTGATCCTAATAATAACCCTTTGAAGTAGGTGATATTATTATTCCCATCTTACAGTTGAGAAAACTGAGGCAATCTGCTCTCGTACAGAGTGCCCATGTCAGTGAAATCATAGATCAATCAAGCTATTAAAGTATTACTTTGATACATATATATCTTAAAATATAAAAGCAAAGGGTGACTGAGTAGATAAAGAGCAATGCCTGGAGACAGGAAATCCTGGGTTCAAATCTGGCCCCAGACACATCCTAGCTATTTGATTATGGCAAGTCACTTAATCCCAGTTACTTAGTCCTTATTGCTCTTCTATCTTGGAACCAATGCTTAATATTGCTTCTAAGACAGAAGGTAAAGGTTTAATATATATATATATATACATATGTATGCAAGGTAATACCAGATATCATTTTCTAATTTCTTCCTCTATAATACTATGCCAATGTCCTTGAACTCTTACCGAGAGTTTTAGTTGGTTGCTTAGTTTAGTTTCTTTCTTCTTAGCAAAGACATCAAAGATTTTCTGGCTGAAGAAGAATATGGGTTTTCTTACCATTCTTGTTATAGTGATTATTTTGAAGTGTTTAAACTTTTTTAGGAAATAGGGATAGCATCAATGTCATACATGCATTTCATTTTTCTTTTTAAAATATCCATTGCTCATTTTTAGAAGGTTGGGTTGGAGCAGAGACAATTATATTTAGTGATTTCTCATTTTTATCATTTCTTCTAGTTTAGTAACAGATGAAACAACAGATTCTGAAACCACTGCTATGCCAGTGTACACCTAGTTTTTGGTCCATTGATACATGTTCACTTTTTTTTAAGTGATTCTTTTTTGGTGCTTCACATTGTTCAATACTTGCAGATTTCCTTCCTGTAGAAGACTTGCTTAAGTTCAAAGCCTTCTAAGCGGTCTGCAAGTTTTTGAACTCTTTCATTTGACCCAGTTTTCCATATAACATTGCTATCATCTCCAGGAAACATCCTCACACTGAAGTCATTCAAGTTATATCTTGGTTTAATTTGGAAGATCTGGTTAAGTTCCTCATTGAATATCTCTACCTGTTTCTCAGCATGAACAGTTCATACCTCAGTTGCAGTTATTATCTTCATGGTATCCTGTTTGCTTATTTGTACTCATTGTGAACTAGGTTGAGATCGCTTATATTTATTTTGATCTTTAAAGTTTGCTAAGTATTTTACAAATATTATTTTAGTTTATCTGCACAACAACCTTGGGAAGTAAATTTATTTTTAACACTATTTTATAGATAAGTTCAAGAGACTTGTTCAGGGTCACACAACTATTGTCTGAGGCCACATTTAAACTCTTTTTTCCTGACTACAGATCTAGCATTCTATTTATGATGTCATCTTGCTACCCAGAAGAACTAGTTTAGAATATTAATTTGTTTGCAAAACTTGAGAAAGGAGGAAAATGGAAATTAATAGTATGAATTCAGCAGTCAATAACAGTGAAAGAGAAACTAATTCTGCAAAAAAATCTTGGCTTCAGACTGAGCTAAGTCAGATAATTGGGACCATTTGTGGGACAAATCTGAAAGGAAAATAACAACATGACACAATGAATAGAATGGATTGACCAGAATTCTAGAGTGTTCTATTCCTATTGCCAATTATATTGGAAGTATAACTGCCCTTTGACACATCAGTACCCATTTTTCTATAAGAGAACATTGAAATAGCATATATGATGAAATTAGGAAGAGTGACTGGTACAGTCCAAATGCATATAGAAGAAATTCACAAGGAAGATGAGACAGCACTTAACGCCTTCAATGATGAATTTTTGTTAAAAATAATTATTGTTGAGAGCAGCAAGTGGCTCAGTGGATTGAGAGCCAGACCCAGAGACAGGAGGTCCTCATGACCTCAGACATTTCCTAGCTGGCTAATTGCCTAAGCCCTTAACACTTTTCTGCCTTGAGACCAATATATAGCAATGATTCCAAGATGGAAGGTAAAGATTAAAAAAATATATTGGTACTTTTTTTTTTTACCTCACAATAATTTACAGATTCCCATCCTCCATCCTACCCCCTCCCCAGTATTAAATCTTTCTTTGTAATGAAGAAAAAAGAGTTACACAAAAAGAACTGGCAAATTAACTATACTTGACAGTGTTTGTAATATTTAATCCTCCAGTTTCCACCCTCTGTATGAAGGGGAGGGAAATATGTTTCATTATCTCTTCTTTGGGAACATTAATCATTTTTCACTCAAAATTCAACTTCCTTAGTTATATTAATTTACTATGTTGCAGTCGTATATGTACTGTTCTTCCATTTCTCTTTATTCTAGAAGTCTACATAAAATTTTTCATATTTCTCTGAATTCCATATATTTGTCATTTCTTACTGCACAGTAATTACCATGCAGCAATTAATTCTTACTGCCCAGTAATCACCTTTCCCAGAGAGTCATAATTTATAATAAAGAATAAAATAAAGGGAAGAAAAAAATTAAGTAAAACCAAATAACATATCAAAATACACTAGCACTATATACAGAGTATAAAGTCTATGACTGTTCCATACTCATTGTCTCTCGCTTTTGCAAAAAGTAGAACAGATACCTTCTCATATCTCTATTTCTGGGCTAAGTTTGGGTATTATTCTTTCACATAGTTCATTTTCTTAGATTCACCTTCTGTTTTAGATTAGATTAGAATCAATAATCGGTATTGGTTAGATAGATTAGATTAGAATCAATACTAGATATTGGTTCCAAGGAAGAAGAGTGATCAAGGCTAAGCAGTTAGGGCTAAGTGCTTTGCCCAGTGTCACAAGAGCTAGGAATTGTGGGGTCTGATTTGAACCCAGGACCTCCTGTCCTCAGGCTTGACTCTTTATCCACTGAGCCACCTAGCTGTCCCTCAAATTGGTTTTCAAAATAATTGGACCACTTCAAACTTCCATTGCATCTGTTTTCATCTATTTCCAGATCTCTTGAACAATAACTAATCCCATTTTTGTTAAAATTCCAATTTGCTGAATTATATGTGAACTTTCAAAGTTATTATTTACAATCATGATTAGAAATATTCTTCCTTATTGCTGTAAATAGTTTGCAATTCTAAGAAATATTTTTTCATAATCTTTGATTTTTAATCTATTAGAGATGAATTTTAGTTTAACATATTTGTTAGTTGCTTATGTATCTTGGATATCAGACCCTTATCAGAGAGAGCTAATGCACAAGTATTTTCTGCCAGTTAATCGTGTCCCTTCACAACATTAATTTCCCTTAGTTGTCTTAATTTTGTTTCTGTAAAAGCTATTTAGTTTCATATAATCAAAATAATTTATTTTATCTTTTGTGACAATCTTTAGATTTTTAGTTAAGAATTTTCCATTTCCTCAAAGTTGTGAATCTATTTTTTGCTTGTATTATTTTGTTTTCTTTTGCTTAATGATATAACATTAAATATCCAAGAGATCTTTCCTTGGAGGTTTTTAATCTTTCACCTCTATATCTTTGACCCTGGAGATCCACTGTCCTGGCTGGTGAGTGCCTCACATGGCACTTCAAGATTGACTTAAGGCATGCCTCACTTTATTTGTTGGTTATTCCTCACTGATCAAACCCAAATGCCATTGCTTCTGGAAAGAGTCTATTAGTCTACTTCTCCATGGCTCCATTCACTATTCCTGTAACTTTTCAGACCATAATTTATTTCTCTTTAGCCTCCACTTAATTTTGTATGTATTTCCACTTATTAAAATGTTAACTCCTAGAGACAGGAACTATGTTTGCTTTTTTACCTTCAGCATTTTAACATAGTATTTGGTAATTTGGTATATAGTTACTGCTTAAAATATGTTTGAGAATTCATTCATATAAATAGATTGTTTAGTGACTTTCTAGAATGTTTCAAACAATTCACAGCTCCACCAAAAGTATATTAATAAGCCTGTCTTGCCAAAGTATCAGGATTCAATTTTCAGAATATTTCAGAGTGGAGCGTCCCATAAGAATAGAAATACTTCCTACCATATTTTTATAGAAAAAAAAGTGATAGGGATGTCATTAGTGACTAAAGACATATAAGACTACCTTAATAAACACATGTATATATATACATATATAATGTAAATGTATACACACATACATATAGTATCAGAATGCATTGATTGAAATCCTGGCAAAGATATGAAAAATGAAATTATAATTGTCCAGTCTCACAGTTTACTGAGAAATATAGAGAAAATAAGAAAGGACTATTTTTATTACTTGATTATTAAAAAGCATTTGATTCAATGGAACAAAAACTAGCTTTTGAGATTCAGTTTAAACATGATGGCCTATCGTATACATTGATCGTACAAGATTGCACGATAGATACCATGATGGAGATAATTTTATTCAAGGATCTTCTGAATATCAGCCTCCAAAGAAATACATATAATAAGGGGATCTATACTAACCAGTGATGATTTACATTCTCCTGGAAGATTTCCAGCACAAATTCTATATAGAAATAGAATTATCTACAAATGGCAAGGGAATCTAAATGCTCCTGTTTGGGTGTGACGTTGTACTGATTTCATCAAGACCTGCAATACTACAGGGCACCTTTGATAAGATTCATGAAGCCTCGAGCAATCATCTTAGCCCTCCATAGAGAAAAAAACTATTTGGATAACTAACATGATATGTCATATCCAGGAGGAGTGCTAGATTTCATTAGGGAAAAAGTGACAGGACTACAAGTCAGGGAGAGTGGTTTATGAAGCCAAATATTTAAAATGAACAGGATTTAAGGAAGAAGGAAGTTTATTTAGTTGTATATGTTGGCATTCCATAGGGAAATAAGGTTTGAACTCACAATTTTGTTCATATAAGGAACTTGCAGATAAAGAAACTCATTCTACCATTTCTGCATTTCTGGATTCAGCCAACTCTATAATAATTTCTTTGAGAGATTAAGTGATTGCCTAGGATCACCATAATCAACACATGTCAGAGACAGAGCTTGTATCCAATTCTTGATTCTAACTAAGGTTGACTCTCTCTTCACTACCCCATACTGCCTTCCATTTGAGTATAACATAAAATCATATATTTAGACCTCTTAGAAACATTAAAGACCATTGAATTCAACCCCTTTATTTTTGTTATTGTTGTTCAATTGTCTTCCAATTGTGTCAAACTGTTGATGACCCCATCTTGGATTTTCCTGGCAAAGATATTAGAGTAGTTTACCATTTCCTTCTCCAGCTCAGTTTACAGATGAGGAAACTGAGGCAAACAGGGTGAAATGACTTGCTCAAAATCACCCAGCTAGTAAATGTCTGAGGATGTATTTAAATTCATCTTCCTGTTTTTGAGCCTAGCACTCTATCAATTATGCTGCTTAGCTTTATTTTACAAATTAAGAAAATGAAGCTGAGACAGTTTATGTGATTTATTGAGGATGACACAGCTAGTAAGTGTATGAGGCAGGATTTGAATTCTATTCTTAATGAGTCCAAGTCCAGTACTACCTAGTTACCTATTCATATAAAAAGAGAAAGTAAATCAATAGAACTGATAATATTTTATTCACAAAATAACAGAGATTGTTAATTAGTTGATAAACATCTATTAAACATTTACTCTATGCCAGACACTGTGCTAAGATTTGGGAGATACAGAGAAAAGCAAAAGACTCATTGGATAGATCAAGATGATAGTGAAAAGGAGATAGTAGGCAATGGAGCTGCTTCATAAGAAAAGATGACCAAGGAGAAAGGAACGTGACCTCATGTTGGGATCCTAATGATGAGATGAAGAGGCAAATGATCTCAGGGGTCACATCCTATCCAAGAAACAAGACTGAGTTTTTGAAGAAAGTGCTCCTGGGGCTGCTGGGCTGCTGTTGAGTTCTAAAGGCTTTCAAAGGCTAACAGACCCCATACTGCTAATTTCCATGACATATGGGAGTGGTATGCAGTGATGGCCAAGTGAAATCAGATCATTAATGATATTTTTTAAAAAGTAGAGTGGGTGCATTAGAAATTGAAGGTCACTAGTATGACTAAACACAAATTACGAATGTTTGAAGGAATCCTGCCTCTAAGATTGGCAAGAATAGTGGAGGCCACAATACTCAAGGCACAGCAGTGAGCCATAAAGGGGTGGAAAACAGCTGACTTATAAAAAGTAAACAAAAACACAAAGCATACCAAAGGAAAAAAGAATACAGTGTCCTCAGAATGAGGGGAGAAAACCTCACTGTCTTTTAATACCATGCAAAGACCAGAGTTTTTGTTTGTTTGTTTGTATGTTTGTTCTGTCTCTCTGTCTCTCTGTCTCTCTGTCTCTCTCTCCTTCCTTCCCTCCCTCCCTCCCTCCTTCCCTCTTGCTGCTTGGAGATAATGAAAGGAGAATCCATCAATAAACTTTATTGTTGTTGTTCAGTCATTTCAGTCATGTCGGACTCTTTGTGACCCCATTTCAGATTTTCCTGGCAAAGATACTGGAACAGTTTGCCATTTTGCTTTCAAGTTCATTTTACAGATGAGGAAACTGAGGCAAAAGGATTTAAGTGGCTCGTATAGGGTCACAAAACTAGTTAAGTCTGAGGCAAAATTTGAATTCAAGAAGATGAGTCTTCCTGACTCCAGACCCAGTACTCTATCTCCTGGACCACCTAGCTGCCCTAAATATTTATTAAGTGCCTACTTTGTACCAGGCGTTGTGTTCTGCTTGATTACCTGGGAAGAGGAGTAAGGGGCAGGCTATTATGTTATAAAGATGGGGAAGAAGAGCAAGAATATGTAAGCCAGGGACTGCTCCAGGTAGTAATGATCACCTGTCCCAAGGGGTAGGGTAAGAAGGAAGATGGAGGTACTTGGGTACCAAGGGCTGGGTGCAAAAGGCAAGCTGTTGTGGTTCAAGGTTGGGGTTAAAGGGAGGACAAGTTTGTGTAGACTGTCCAGGAATTAGGGCCGGGAAGGTATGACTGCCTGCCCACCTGCTTGCCTGGAGAAGGAACAGCACTACTGGCTTTCCAGCATAATCGACAATGTGCACTGACAAGGGAAGGAGAGTAGCAGAGGCAAAAGATGCCTAAGAAGTGAGCTGAACAGCTGGGCTGCTTACTCACTTTTGTTTTCTTCATGTACCCCCACTGAATCCTCTTCTGCACTCCCCCAGAGTATTCACACTCTGCCTTGGAAACCATTATTTTAGAGTTAAGAGCAGGGCATGGAGAATCTACATAATATTTTCCAAGCTAAGAAAAGACTAACTTTTCCCCCTTACAATTTCTTTTTTTAAAAGCCCTTACCTTCTGTTTTAGAATCAATACTAAGTATTGGTTCCAAAGCAGAAGAATGGTAAGGGCTAGGTATTTGGGATTAAGTGACTTGCCCAAGATCACACAACCAAGATGTATCTGAGGCTAGATTTGAACCCAGGACCATGTTTCTCTATCCACTGAGCCACCTAACTGTCCATCTCCTACTAGTTCTATCAGTGGCAATACAATTCAACTCATCTAAGCATGCTGTGTGCTAGACAAAAGTTAAATAGTATCTAAAGGAGTTTGACTATGTTCTACTGGAAGGAAACAAGAACACAATAAGTTGATATAAGCACAAAGTAACAGAGCATTGAACAATGGCAAACCACCCATTCATTCTGCACCTTCTCTACCCAATTCAAAACCTTGATGTTATCTTTAATATCCTTT
The DNA here is from genome assembly GCF_016433145.1 of Gracilinanus agilis. Lineage (NCBI taxonomy): Eukaryota > Metazoa > Chordata > Mammalia > Didelphimorphia > Didelphidae > Gracilinanus > Gracilinanus agilis. The sequence continues at coordinate 365,362,056 of NC_058133.1, forward strand.
TTCTTTCTCTCCTCTCTGTTTTCAATAAGACAGTCCTATAGCTTCTCCTTGCATGTCTCCCTCCTAATCATCCCTTCTGCTCCTTTCTTAACATGGCCAGTCTCCTAGACGACAAAATAATAGGATTTAACAATGGAAGGTTATCCAGTCCATTTCCTTCATTTTACAGATGAGGAAACCAAGACCCAGACAGTAGAAGTGACATTACAGATCTTTCAGCAATTAACTTAACACAAGCAGGGTCTCTTAATAGGTCTTCCAGCCTCTACTCTCTCTTTTCCAATCCATCTTTCATACAATTAATCTTCGTACCTAAATCTAGACATGGCCTTTCTCTGTTTAAAAACTTCCAATGGGTCCCTATTGTCTACCAAGGAAAGTTCAGTCTCTTTCATATGGCATTCAAGGCTCTCCACATTATGACACCACTTTGCTTTCTTTCACAGTGACAATGCAGTGGATAGAGCAGTGATAATTAGGAAGATCTGAATTCAACTTTTACTTCAGAAATTTTACTACCCAACTGCTATTTGCTTCAATTTCCTAATCTATAAAATGGATATAGTCATAGCACCTATTTCCCAAGATTGTTCTAAGGATCTAATGAGACAATATTTGTAAAGTATTTAGCATAAGGCTTGTTACATATTAGGAACTTAATAAATACTTATTTCCATCTCTCCCTCTTTCCTTCTTGCTTTCCCTCCTCCTTCCTTCCGTCTTTCCTTCCCTTTCACTTTCTCTCTTTTCCTTCTTCCTTCCTTCCTTCCTTCCTTCCTTCCTTCTTTCCTTCTTTCCTTCTTTGTTTCATAATACCCTTTGCCATCCTTTGTGCCAAATTAGACATCTGTTTCCTAAACTCTCTTCCTTCACACCCTTCCATATATCTACAGTGTCCTCCCTCCCTCCTTCATCTTCTGAATTCCTCTATGAACTTTAAAACTCAGTTATCTATTAGTTCACAAATGTGAACACATTTGCAGCTGGAAGGGACTTTAAAGGTCATTGAGGCCAATTGCCTTATTTGATAGATGAAGATACTGAGACCCAGAGGGGCTATATGACTTACCTAACCTTACTCAGCTTATACAAAATAGGCAGGA
>NC_058133.1:365363441-365373670 GCF_016433145.1 Gracilinanus agilis
TGGGCAATGGGGGTCAAGTGACTTGCCCAGGGTCACACAGCTGGGAAGTGGCTGAGGCTGGGTTTGAACCTAGGACCTCCTGTCTCTAGGCCTGACTCTCACTCCACTGAGCTACCCAGCTGCCCCCAATGAGGGTTTTTTTTTTAAAAACAAAGACAAAACATTATGCCTGATCTCATTGAGCTTTTACAGTCAAGTAAAGAGAAATGACCTAGGAACAGAAAAGTATAATAAAATAACATATAATGTACATTATATATTGTGTATATATTGTTATATATTATATATAGTATACTATATGAAATATATAAAAGAATATAATTTAAAAGTATAATAAAAGAAATAATGCATGATAAGTACAGTAGAGAGGTATTAAGGAAAAAGTATAGAATGAAAGTAGGCGCTGGATGTTTTGTGAGCATTTCTTTATTGTACCCTTATAATTTTGTGCCCATTTATTTTTATGTACCTGATAATCTTCATCTTTGTCTCCTTCCTAGCACACAGAGTCTTGCATATAATATATGTTTAGTAAATGTTGAATTCATTAAATGGATCAATTACCTTGGGATCCAAAAGTACAGAAGTCTTGAACTCACCCAGACTTTCCTTCCTTCTACCTCCATTTTGTTAACTCCATGCTTATGTCGTTGCCCCTAGTGTCCAGCAGAAGCGAGGTGCTTAGTCTGATCTTCAGTAAGTTTGGCAAAAGGAATCTATAGGGTACATCCTTGTCTTTGGTCTGCTTCTTACCATTCTAGTGGGTTAGAAACAGATGTTAGCATGCCTACACGTTTTTTAAAACCAACCAATCAAGAGTTGGCCTCCATGCTCTTATGATTTTGCTCTATTGAACAAGCATCTGGGGCAAAGATGTTACAGGAAGAGATTTCATGCCAGCTGTATGGTATCTTACTGCCATCACAATCACCACACAGAGAGAAATGAATAGGAAACATGGCCTTGAAAATCTGAAACATCTCCTTCATGTGTGAGCCAGGAACTCTGAATTTATTATCCTAAAAAAGACATGCAAAGACAGGCTTGAGTGCCATTCCTGGGCACATCACTATTTTGAATATTGCCTCGTTCATAATGAGGGACTCGCATTTGGATGGTCTCTAGTTGCACAACCATACATAGGTATTTCATAATGCAATACTCACTGAAAAACCGGGGAGAGTGACTCACTGTTGATCAAATATCATTTACCTCTAATTACCCTTAAGCTATGATACTGGCTTCAAGACCATTACCCCCATAGAACTCATTCAACCAGTCAGATAATCACAGCTCCAAAGAGTCGTGAACATTGTGAATTCTAAACTTGAATACTGGTAAATGGGAAAGAAAATAAGAAGTTTCCTAATTCGATGTTCCTACTTGGCTTATAAAGAAATCGTTGGACAAGCTATCGAGAGAAATGGGTATGTTTTAGGCAGTGATTCCCAAAGTGGGCACCACCGCCCTCTGATGGGTGCTGCAGCCATCCAGGAGGGCAGTGATGGCCACAGGTGCATTTATCTTTCCTATTAATTGCTATTAAAATAAAAAAAAATTAATTTCCAGGGGCTAAGTAATATTTTTTCTGGAAAGGGGGCAGTAGACCAAAAAAGTTTGGGAACCACTGTTTTTAGAGTATGAAGGAATCTTAGTGGTTGCCTCATCCAAACCATACCTGAAGAAGACTTCTCCATTGGAGCTATGACTAACAAGAGGCACGTGCTCACCATGGACAGTGGTCTGGTGTAGGTTCACTAGGGAGTAACCTAGAAAGGAGTAGGGAATTAGACCCCTAGATAAGGACATTATGGACAGGCACAGAGTAGGCAGCAGAAAGTATGCATTCAGGGGATGACCTTGTCAGGACCTTCTAAATTCCCCAAAGGGCAGCAAAAGTCCATTTACCCTACCCTAGTTACAGCTCAACCCTCTATAACACATCTGAAAAATGGTCATATAGACTTTGTTTTAACACCTTAAGCTTTCAGAAGAAACACTTGCCATCTCCTGAGGCAACTTATCCTTCTTATGGAGAGCTCTAATCGTCAGGAATTTTTCTTTAGAAGCCTAAATTTACCTCCTTTCAACTTCTAACCATTTGCTTCTAGTGCTGCCTTCAGGGACCAAACAGAACAAATCAAATCCTCCTCAATATGTGAATTTAGCTATTATGATTAATCAAGTCAACAAGCATTTATTAAGTGTCTTCTATATGGTAGGCATGGTGCTAAGTGCTAGGGACAGAAGAAAAGAAAAATCTTCCATGTTCTCCTACAGTCTGTTATAGCATATAAATAAATATACGCCAACAAGATGTATACAGGATAGATTAGAGCTAATCTCATAGGGAATGCTTTAGCATTAAGGGGAGATCTAGGAAAACTTTTTATAAAAGTTTATTGAGACTCAAAACTTCATGTCTCTGAGGCAAGTAGATGTATACAGTATACAGAGAGCCAAGACTAGAGATGGGAGGTCCTGGGTTCAAATGTGTCCTCAGATACTACCTAGCTGTGTGACCCTGGGCAAATCACTTAATCTCAGTTGCCTAGCCCTTACCATTCTTCTGCTTTGGAACTGATATTTAGTATCACTACTAAGACAGAAGATTAAGGGTTTGGGTAAAAATAAAAGATTTGATATCTCTCCTTAATCATCTATTCTCCAGGTTGTCCTTTCCCATTCCCTCATTATGAAAAAGTTATTTATCATTTCTATATTTTATTAAACAAATACCCATCTAGCATTTATTATATAAGACATTATGAAAGAATACAGAAGAGATGTAATAATCCCTTCCCTCTAGGAGTTAGTTTATAATCTTGTTGGGAATGTATGTGAAATATTAGAATATAATGAAGTATCAACATTTTTGCCAGACTAGTACAACAGATAGAGAGTCAGCCTTCAATTTGCAATAATCTAGGTATCAGAACCATTTTTTTTAATTCTTATGTTCCATTTTAGAATCAATACTAAGTATTGGTTCTAAGGCAGAAGAGTGGTAAGGAGTAGGAAATTGGGACAAAGTGACTTGCCCAGAGTCACACAACAAGGAAATATCTGAGGTCACATTTGAACCCAGGACCTCCCATCTCCAAGTCTGGCTCCCTATCCACTGACTCACCTCCCTGACCCACTACCATTTCTTTCCCTTACTGACTGAGTGATCCCAGTCTACTCACTTAATTCTCAATTTGTTATGCAGCCATCCAAGTTTGCAAACTGCAAAATAGCCTTCAATCATTACTGTTAGAAAGAAATTTTATAACCAAGCAATTTCCTGCACTTATGAAATTACAGATACTAAGAAAAAATTACAATATAGATTAGAACAAGAAGAATTCAGACAAGCGAATATAGATTCAGTTTATCAAAAAAAACCTTCAAAGGGGAGATAGATCCAAGGTTGAGCCTAGAATATTTACTAAGAGGGAAGGAAGGAAGTGTGGAAAGAAGAAAGGAAATGAAGACAGATTCTCCTTGGTGATGAAAACCACAAGTTTTTCCATAAACAGCATAAATGGAATAGATGACCTTTGAAACCTTAGAGTGATTTAAAAAAAATTTTTTAAGGCACCATTATTCTTAAATATCACATTATAGCTACCTCCTTGTAAGTCACTGATAAGACCTCTTTTATAAATACTTTAATGTTACATATTGTTAGGGTTAAATATAGCAGTTACATTGACTTCAGAATAAATTTTCAAGAGCATGTAATAAAAAAACAAAGCATGATTAACATTTTCTTTTTGCTTTATTTTAACCCTTACCTTCTGTCTTAGAATCAATACTGTGTATTGGTTCCAGAGCAGAAGAGTGTTAAGGTCTAGGCAATGAAGGTTAAGTGATTTGTGCAGAGTCACTCAGGTAGGAAGAATCTGAGGTCGGATTCAAACCCAGGACCTCTTGTCTCTAGATCTGACTCTCAATCCACTGAGCCATCTAGCTGACACCCATAGTAGTTATTAAAAAAAAAAAAAAAAAAAAACACTCCAACTGGCATTCTGATCTTTTGCCTCCTTCTTTGTATTTGTAAGCAATAACATTTAGTTGGTCAATTGCTTGTGGGTGCTATTGTTTTTATAAAGCTGATATTTCCACTGTAAGTTTTCCTGAATACCCAGAAAGGAAGAGTGAATGCATTTATTTAGTCCTTAAAGTTATTTTCTGCATAAGTGAGAAATAAAATAAGTAACTAGATTTAGCCTATCTGAAGGAAACTCTGGACAGGTTGTTCGAATTCATCAAACCATACCCCTGGATTTGAGCTAAGAAGAAGGGATCAATGGATATTACTTGTATTAAAACATTAAAATTAAAAAAAGCAACCTGGATTTGTGATATCATTAGTATAAGTATTCCAAAGGAGGAAACTCCATTTAGCAATGTCGATTGGCAATTTCTCTGAAACTTATAGTCTTAGAGAGTTACCTGAAACTACATATCTAAGGTCACACAACCACTGTAAGTCAGAGGTCAGAAGTAGGACTCGAATACAAGTTTTCCTGACTCTAAGCTTGGTTCTCTCTCTGTCTCTCTGTCTCTGTCTCTCTGTTTCTCTCTCTATTTCTGTCTCTCTCTGTCTCTCTCTCTGTCTCTCTCTTTGTCTCTCCCTCTCTCTCTCTCTCTCTCTATCTCTTTTATAATATTGTTTCACATTAACTCCATGCCAAAGCAGCTCATCTAATTTGGGGCAGGTAATGGAAAGAGAAAAATTTGTCCATGCCACCTTTGAAACAGAACGCATACAAGTGGAAGTTTTATAGGTGAAACAAATGGCCCTCTTGTGGACTTGGAGGACTAGGCTATACAGTATCATAGCATAATTTAGTTCTTCCTTTTTCTTTAATCTTTAGTCATAAGGCATCAACAGCAATAGAGGCTTTCCAAGGCTTTTTAAGCACATTGGGTTCAAAAACTACCCAAATACACAAAAATAAAACCCTCTGCTTTAAGCAAACAAATCCTCCTTAACTTGATGAACCAGACCAGATCCTCTTTTTCTCCTTACACTGTCTACCTTTCCAGTAAAATTCCAATGGGACTAATGAGACTGTGTCCATCAGCTTCAGGGGAAGGCTAAAAGGAAGCATAATCAAGTAGATTAATAGGTCTTGAATTGACAGGTGGAAGGCCTGAACTCCATTTTCTTTATAATTGATTCTCTTCATGTTGTCTGATATTATTTATTCATTAATGCATTTTTGGCAGGAGAAGCAAGGAGGAAGGGTGTTCATCTCTATGACTTGTGTGGCTTTGTTGAGGCACTGAGTGACTAGCTTTCAGTCCTATTTAGCAGGAAGGACCAAGACGAATCCTGTCCATCAAGCACTTGGTCTCCCCTGACCTATGTACCCCCTGACACCATTGGAAGCTTTACGTATGGTAAATAAATAGAGAGCCCCTTTTGGGCTCTCGTACTTGGTTCTACCTTCATTGTGACTGATGCCATTTTTTCTCTCATTAGTCTGGAGTTTGGTATAGATTATCTGATCAGAAAAGAATAATTAAAAACAAGCTTTGATGGCACTTTAAGATCAGCAAAGGCAGCTGGGTGCTACCAAGGATAGCAAGTGTAGAGTCAGGAAGACTCATCTTCCCAAGTTCAAGTCTGGCCTTAGGCACTTAGCCGTGTGATTCTGGACAAGTAATTTAACCCTGTTTGCCTCTGTTTCCTCATCAGCAAAATGAGCGAGGTGGCTCAGTGGAAAGGGTGCCAGACTTGGAGATGGGAGGTCCTGGGTTCAAATCTGACCTCAGATACTTCCTAGCTGTGTGACCTTGGGCAAGTCACTTAACCCCCATTCCCTAGACCTTACCACTCTTCTTTGGAACCAATACATGGTATTGATTCTAATTTTTTCAAATTTGGATTTGAAATCTAATTCAAATAAAAGTTTCAAGAAATTTAAATCTAATTCAAATAACAGTTTTAAAAAAAGAAAAAAACAATGAGCTGGAGAAGGAAATGACAAACCATTCTAGTATCTTTGCCTCTTTGCCAAGAAAACCCTCAAATGGGGCCATAAAGAATCAGACACAACTGAAACAACTGAACAACAAAAAAGGATTTACAGAGCACTTTTATGTACTTTATATAATTTTATTTTCAAAACAAACTTGCGAGGCAAATGTAATTACCATCACCATGTTACAAATGGTGAAGTCAGAGATTGAGAGGGATTAACTGTCTTGACCAGGTTCCCACAGATAGCAGTGTCTGAAGTGGGATTCAAACCCAACTCCTGACTCCCAACACAATCTAGCTATCTGAAGATCACTACAGAAGAGAATAATAATTGATGGCCATAATATGATCCTAAACCAGGCAGGATAGATAGTGAATAAAGTATTGGGCTTGGGATCAGGAAAACCTGTCATCAATTTAGGGAAATTCTTCCCCTTTGTTCCTTATTCTACTATGTTTCTGCTGAAGTTATTGCAAAGGTACAATTCTATACAGCTCTTTAGTTGGGATATTAGAAATTAATTAAACCAAATGAACACCGATAACTCCAGAATGCCAGTCTACCCAACCTGCAATCCTGTTCTACAAGAATTCAACAATAATATCAGTGTCTTTGTCCATCATTCCCAGAAGGCAGCTAACAAGGGTTTTGTCAAAAAAAAAAAAAAAAAGGCAAGCTTTACTCATGATAAGTCTACCATAGTGAAACAGCTTCTGTTGATATGGCATAGGAATTCTGAACTTTCTGCTGGTTTCTCCCAAAGGGTATGAACTCCAGGCATTTCTCCCAAAGTACACTCCAGGTAATGATGTTTCTACTTCCTAAATGGCATTTTTGATTTTTGATTGTCTCTCTGTTCTTTTCACAGGTGGTATGTCTGAGTGGTAAAAGTTCCTATAGGTTTACAAACTCCCTGTCTTCTTCTGTCCCAGAGTCAGATGAATGGAGAAAGGATCACCATCTTTTCTCCTCTCATATTCCTCACATATAGAATCTTTGCTATTCAAACATTATAGTCCTATCCAAATTTTTATGACCCCATTTGAGATTTTCTTGGCAAAGATATTGCAGTGGTTTACAATTTCCATCTCTAGCTCATATACAGATGAGGAAACTGAGCCAAAATAGGATTAAGTGACTTGCCCAGGTTCGTATGGCTAATAAGTGTCTGAGACCAGATTTGAACTCCAGGTTCAACACTCTATCAATGACGCTCACCTAGATGCTCTCACATTTAAAATTAGCCCTTTGTATGTGTTGTACAATTTTTTTTTCAATTTTCCATGACTCTTTGTATTCTTTAGTCTTATTGTCCTCTAAGCTTTAGGGAGTGAGGCAGGTATTATACTACATTTGCTTTGACACTTAAGCAAACCAATCCATGCCTTTGACTTAAAGAATTTTAGAGTTGGAGAGGGCCTACGAGGTAATCTAGTCTTTGTAGGTAATTTGATAGAAAATCTGGGTAAGTCATCTAGTCCAACTAGGGAGTCAGCAGAGTTAGTGGAGAGAGTACTAGAATTGGAGTCAGGAAGACCTGAGTTCAAATCCTACTTCAAACACTTAATTGTATGACCCTGAGCAAAATATTTAATTTCTTTTGGTCTTAGTTTTCTCATTTTCAAAAGGGGTTCTTTGTGGTGGCAAAAAATTAGAAAATAGGGGGCAGCTGGGTAGCTCAGTGGATTGAGAGCCAGGCCTAGATACAAGAGGTCCTAGGTTCAAATCCGGCCTCCGACACTTCCCAGCTGTGTGACCCTGGGCAAGTCACTTGACCCCCATTGCCCACCCTTGCCAATCTTCCACCTATAAGTCAATACACAGAAGTTAAGGGTTTAAAATAAAAAAAAAATTAGAAAATGAGGGGATGTCCTTCAATTGGGGAATGGCTGAACAAGTTGTGATATCTATTGGTGATGGAATACTATTGTGCTCAAAGGAATAATTAAATAGAGGAATTCCATGTGAACTAGAAAGACCTCCACAAATTGATGCAGAGTGAAAGGAGCAGAACCAGGAGAACATTGTACACAGAGACTGATACACTGTGGTAAAATAGAATGTAATGGACTTCCTTACTAGCAACAATGCAATGATCCAGGACAATTCTTAGGGACTTATGAGAAACAATGCTGCTATCCACATTCAAAGGAAGAACTGTGGGAGGAAAAACACAGAAGAAAAACAACTGCTTGATAATATGAGTTGATGGGGATATGATTGGGGATGCAGACTCCAAACGATCACCCTAGTGCAATTATCAATAATATGGAAATAGATCTTGATCAATGATACATGTAAAACCCAGGGCAATTGTGCATCAGCAAGGTGGGAAGGAGGTTTGGGGGAGGGAAAGAACATGAGTCATGTGATCACAGAAAAATATTCTAAATTAATTAATTAAATAAAAATTTTCAATTCCAAAAAAAAGGGGGAGTTGATACTAATAGCATCTGCCTCACATGTTTGTTGGATGAACAAAAGAGATAACATAAGTAAAGTACATTGCAAATCTTAAAGAGTTATTTAAAACCAGCTGGTAGGAGGAACAGCAGCAGCAGTAGAAGTGGTTGTAGTAGAAGGAAGAGGAGGAGGAGGAGGAGGAAGAGCAACAATAGTCTAACATCTTATCTAGTGAGATAATCTATTGTACAACATTCCAGCAAGTCATCATCTGTTTCCATCTTCCAGCTTCAATGATGGGGAACTCATTACCTATTGAGAAGGTCTATTTAATTATCCTATACATTTGATTATTAGAACATTCCATCTCTTGATAAATCAATATCTTTCTACTAATAATTTTTACCTATTGGTTCTAGCTCTGCCCTGTGAAGCCAAAAAGCAGGTCTAATTCTTCTTCCATTATATAAACCTTCAGCTACTGGAAGATAGCTGTCTTATCCCCACTCTATTCCTGAGTCTTTTCTTCTTTAGCCTAAATCTCACATTTTTTTTGGGGGGGGGGCACAATCAAGGTAATCAGATTGTCATGTGCTTAATAAAATTCCCCAATTCTAACCTATCCCTTTCCTTCCATCTTAAACAGTGAAAACAGCCATCCTGATCTGATATCACTATCTTCCATTTGCCATCCCTCTAAAAGCAATGGACCTTGGGATACAATCCAAGTAAATTAAACTTGGATATAAGAATGCCAATGTACTGATAGAACCCAAAGAACTGATCCATTATTCTTGTAAAGCTTAAAGAACATGAGCTATGCTAGCCCCACAGGAACGTTGTGAAGATAAATGCAATGATATCCTAGAACTTCTCAGAGAAAGGGAACTTTTTATATGCCATAAATAAAATATATAAGAAATTGCTTCTTCTCTGACTTAAACCAATAGGATTTACAAGCCTTGTTAAGAGGGGAAATGAGGCACCATCTTTAAAGACTGCTGCATTTACACAAACCAGAGCTGGGTGGGGGAGGTCAAAGACAAATGCAATTTACACTTTATAATTCTGGTGACTGGGTACCCATATGGAGCCACTACTCAAACTATGGTCTTTGAATTCAAGTAAGACAATGAAAACAAGAAAAAAAAAAAAAAAGCAAGTAAGAGATTCTTACTCAATCAGCCAACTTCCCCTGCTCTATAAATCAGCCGCTTCGAGTCATGGGGGAATTCCAAAAGACCAGACTTTAAATAAATAATAAATTACCATATGAAGTAGATATTTATACCAGGGGCCTAATGGATCTCCTGCATCTCCCAAAGAGCTTGACATACATACATACATACATACATATATATATATATATATATATAATCAGAAATCTTAAACCCTTGGACTCCATCTCCCAGAATTCTTTTTCATTACCCAGCATCCCTTTCCTTTTTATCCCCAAGTTGCATGCTTACGTTGTTTGTATAAAGTTGTATATAACTCTGCCTCTCTCTCTCTCTCTCTCTCTCTCTCTCTCTCTCTCTCTCTCATCTCTGGCAGCTTTGCAGTCTCTTTTTTTGAATTTTCTCTTACTTCAAGTTATTATTAATAAACCTTATTAAATAAATACTTAGAGATATTTGGATATTATTTTTAATCTTACTATGTGTGTGTATATATATACACACACACATATATATATATACAAGTGTGGAGACAAGTGTGTGTATATATAATATATATAATTAATTTTTATATATATTATAAATATATAATTAATTTTTAATCTTACTATATATATGTGTGTGTGTATATATATATATATATATATATATATATATATATATATATATA
>NC_058133.1:365376085-365429157 GCF_016433145.1 Gracilinanus agilis
TTCCAAAGCTTAGAGGTGATGAAGGAATGCTTTACAGAGTTTCCCCATTAACAAAAGCATTTCTCTCTAGCTATAGAAGCAACATGGAATAGTTGATAAAGTAACATGAGTGTGAGAAAGAAAGAGGCGGAAGAATGTGATTCATGTTGTACTTCTGACATATTAGCTATATGACCCCAGGAAAGTCACTTGAATTTAATGTGCCTCAGAAAACTCCCTAAGACTTATGTACTAAGCAATAGTCTCTTGAGATCTGGTGGCTGCAGGAAAGTGGCAAAAATCACTGAGATTTCCTTCAGCTACTTACAATATAGTCACAGTTCAGATTCTCCTGAGAAATGTGTCTCTGTCTCATTCTCTCTCATTCTGTCTCTGTCTGTCTCTGTCTCTGTCTCTGTCTCTGTCTCTCTCTCTCTCTCTCTCTCTATATATACATATATATATATACATATATATATTACATTTGTATGTATATATACATATACAAATATTTTCATTTTAGTTGGATTTAAATGTATTGTTTAGATTTTATTCACAAGTCTTTTTTTTTAAGCTTGGATTTCCCTTCAAACTCTCTAATATTTATGCTTCCTCATCCCACCAAAATAAATATGTGCCAATTCCTTTAAAATAGATTATAAAATGAACCTGATTTTGTTTGTTTATCCGTATGAATGGTCTAAGTTCAGTGTGAGTTTCTGGTCAGGACTAAGAGCAGTTTTTTATTCATCTAAACACTTTCCCTCCATCCCTGAGGGGAGCTCATTAGGCTTTTCACCACAGCTAGACAACAGTGAGAGGGAGACCTGAAGTGGTGGCAGGTTCCAGGAAAGGAGAGAAAAGACCTTTCCCTCACCTCTGGGGATTGGAGTTAGTTGATGTGGGAGACTGCACTGGGACAAAGATTTCACTGCCAACTGATGTAGTTTATGCACTACTGGTACTACATCATTAGAGACTATTTCTATTGTTTAAGGAGACAATAGAGTATTCTATTCCAACTTTCTGTAGAGATTGCTTGTATGTCCTCTTTATTTCCTCATCCAGATGCAGTTGTTTTTTTTTTCCCCCCTAAGTATCAGATTTCTAATGGAGATTCATCCAAGAGGGTAGATATATATTAAAATACTTCTTCCCTTTTCTTTCCTCCCTTTGTCATTTTTTAAAGTTTAATGATTCTCCTACCAGGGGTAAAAAATGTTTCTGTGTTCTTTTATTTTTTAAAAGGATCAAATCATAGACTAGCATAACCCTCTTGAGCACTCCATACCAATAAATTAGAATGGATAATAACAGTTGATTTCTGAAAGGATAGTTTCAGTTTCAACCTTGTGAGAAATTACTTATCTGTGCCCTTAAGAGCTGTTTTTTAGTAAATAGTTAGACAAAGACAGTTTTGTCTTCTGTTGAAATGACACAGATTCTCATTTACTGGACCACTTAAAGAATCAAAGGGTGCAAGTTCTCATATTTACTACTTAAAGTAAAAATAATTTTAAAGTCAAGTAATTTTTCTGGGCCTGTTTCCTCATCTGCATTAAAATCCAATCCTATATTAGAACAACTATGGTGATGGAAATGCGTTCCATAAGACAGCTGGCCACAAGGACTTGAGAGTGCCTGGAAAGTCTGCAAAGAATTTGGGGTAGAAGTAGGGAACCACAGAGGAAGGAGGCCATACTGACTTTTGTAAAGCCAAGCTCTTAGCTTAGCATTGGATTGATTGGACTTGTGCTTCCCTAGTCTTCCCTTCCAAGACTCCAGGAAGATGTAGCTGTTTCTGGCTCGGTGGTAGCTATCCTCATTAATGGTTTATTTGAGGTAGGGCAAGAATAGGAATGTTGAACCTAGTGGACCAGATTGAATGGAATGACTCCTTGCTTCCCTTAAAAACAAATTCCTTCAATAATGAACTGGAGGAATTCCATGTGAACTGGAATGACCTCCAGGAATTGATGCAGAGTGAAAGGAGCAGAACCAGGAGAACATCATACACAGAGCCGGATACATTGTGGCACAGTGGAATATAATAGACTTCTGTACTAACAGCAATGCAATGATCCAGGACATTTCTGAGGGACTTATGAGAAAGAACACTACCCACATCCAGAGAAAGAACTGTGGGAGTAGAAACACAGAAGAAAAACAGCTGCTTGATCACATGGTTCGATGGGGATATTACTGGGGATGTAGATTCTAAACTATCACCCTAGTGCAAATATTAATAATATGGAAAGGTCTTGACCAATGACAAGTAAAACACAGTGGAATTGCTCATTGGCTACAGGAGGGGAGGAAGGAGGGGAAGGAAAGAACGTGATTCGTGTAACCATGGAAAAATATTCTAAAATAAACAAATAAATAAATGAACATAAATTCTTTTTTTTTTTAAATTCCTTCTCCCAATGATCTGTGCCAAAGAGGACTAAGTTGTCATTCATTTTCCTGATCTTTTGGAGTTTGTGCTTCACTCCTTCTTCAGGAAAGCCCTGGTTCCTATGGCAGCTACACCCAGTTAGTGTACACCCATAGTGGTTCCCCTTTCCCCTGAGATTTCTGCCCATTCTTTCCCCACTGTTTATCCGAGTGCTGTATAAAATATATCAGCCACCTCTAATCCCGCTTTGTGTCCCAGCGTTATGCGCAGAGCTAGAAATTGCTTGCTAATGCAATCTGGAATAATAAGGCCGATTCATCTAGAGTTCATTTCAGAGCAGGCACCAGGCAGAGAGGGTGCTGAAACGGCTTTCATCTGGAACTCCCAGACCTGATGGTGCTGCCTGTGACAAATTTCCAAGGCACCCCGAGGTGATAAACATGAGAAATAAAAGCAAGAGACCTGTGTAATGTGGAGCCACAAGTTTCCCTTAGACTACTGTTATTGTACAGAAGAACAAGAGAAAAGGGGAAAAGAAAAGAACTCACCTCGTGGACTCTCCAGGGTTTCTCTATCCCCTCAGCCTAGTCACTATCACTCCCACCATAACCCTACTATACAGATTTCACATGGGTAAAAGGAGGGGGATGAACTTTGAGGAATATTCCTGCTTTCCATCCTATGACCACCTCCAAAAGGAGAGAAGTGAAGATGGGTACACCTGTATCTCTAGTACTAATCAGATACAGCATATCAATGGGGAGGCAGCTTAGTTTGAGTCAATTAAATAAACATTTGTTAAATGGTTGCCATATGTAAAACTAGATAGACAAGTCCATGCACAAATAGTCCTGTCCTTGAGAAATTTCTATGCTACTGAGAAGACAGCTAAAATATTTGTCTGCTGTGGCACGCTGTGATAGGCTTTTTTATATATATTATTTCACTTATTTATATATATATATTTATATATATATATTATTTTATATATATTATAATTATTATGAAAGGCACAGTCCGTGACCTCAGAGAGCTCACAGTTTAATAAGAAAATCCAGGACAAACACATAATTATATTACAAAATGGAAGTACCCAATGGGGAGGTGTTCAATGTCCAATCCATGAAGGGGGAAGGCACCAGAGGTTTTGCCTACTGAGTTGTTTCTTTAGTTCTTTCTATAGAATTGTTTGTTTTAACTAAATCTTCTTTACATTTCCATTGTTCTTAAAGGTTTTCAAAGTTCATTACACTCATTACCTCATTTAAACCTCACAACACTGTGAGATAGGTACTTCAAATGTAATTACTCCATTTTGTGTTTAACTGGAGTGATTCCCTGGAATACCTCCCATGGAGCTGGGCCTGGGCTCTTTGCTAAGCAATATATACCTGCTGTGACCACATGGCTACTCCTACTGGTCCCCATTTGCAAGAGGGGGATAAAGGGAAAAGATGTTTGAAAGACAAAGAGGAGATAAAGGATATGAACAAACAACTCCTAAGGGAAGAAATTCAAACCATATTAAAAAAAAATGTTCTGAATTGCTAATAATTAGAGAAATGCCAATTAAGCAACTCTGTGGCTCCACCTCACATTCATCAGACTGGCAAACATGACCAAAGAGGAAGGTGACAAATATTAAAGGGGTTATGGGAAAACAGTCATATTGAGATTCTGTTGGTGAAGCTCATTCTGGAAAGCAATTTGGAACTGTGCCTAAAAATGTGACTAAACTACGCATACCCTTTGATCCAGTGATACTATTAATGGGCCTATAACCCCAAAGAGATCAAAGAAATAGGAAAAGATCTACTATGTACAAAAATATTTATAAATAGATCCTTTTGGAGTGTCAAAAAATTAAAAACTAACAAAGAACGGGATCAGCTGGGAAATTATTAGACAAATTATGAATCTAATGGAATATTAGTGTGCTGAAATTCTGAAAAAGGTAATTTCAGAGAGACCTGGGAAGACTTGAATGAACTGAAACAGAAGAAAGTAAACAGAACCAGATGAACGATTTATGCCATAACATTGACAATGTAATAATGAATAATTAGGAAAGTATTCTCTCTAAACAATAAAATTACCAACCATGATTCCAGAGAACTGATGTTGAAGAATGCTACTTATTCTCTGACAGAGAAGTGATAGAGTAACCTACAAAATGAGACACATTTTCTTTTTTTAATATGACCATTGTGGAAATTTCTTCTTGCTTGATTTAATTTCTTTAGGGAGATGAGGGAAATGGGTCTAAGTCTAAGTATAGCACCTATTCTGTGCCACACAGGCATTGCCCTAAGGACATTTACAAATATTATTTCATTTGTTCCTCACATTGACCCTGTGAAATAGGTGCTATTACTTTATCCTCATTTTGGGAGGTGAGAAAACTGAGGCAGACAGAGAAGTAATTTGTCCAGGGAGCTAGTAAATATCCCAGACTGGATTTGAATTCAGTGAATGAGACTGAATTCTAAGAATGAGAATTCTTTCATTCAGAATGAAAGCTTATATCCAGCTCCTTGGGAAGGGCTTCCCTGAATGTTCCTATTGCATATGAGAAAACTGAAGAACTAAGATTGAGTAAGTGGTCTTTCTAGGGTTCTACAGCCAGAGAGACAGGAATTGAACCCAACTCTTTCAAAGACTCCAAGAATAGCAATGCTATCCACTACCCTAAGTGGTCACCATTATATATGCCATTGCTCACCACTTTCTTAGCTATGTGACCACCAGGAAATCTTTTAACTTTTCCAAACCTCAATAAAATGGGAACAATAATAGCCTCCCTGCCTATTTCACACCCTGGTTGAATTGGTCAGATAAGATAAGGTAGACCAAATTTCCTTGTCATCTGAATCACAGTGAAAATGGAAGCTCCTCCTCTTCTAAAATAGAAGATTCTAGTCAACTGAGACCCTAAGAAGACCAGGTCTCTACCACATACATACAGTCACGACAAGAGTTGGTAAATATCCAATTCATTTTAGCTGACCCTGCAGATAATATGGGTAACCCAAGGAAACAAATCTACTTTGTTATCCTAAAACTGATCAAAAACTAAAATCAAGACTGTCTTCAGTAAGGAAGTGGTTATGACCAGAACTGTTATTGTTCCATCACAAATAACTGTCCTTCCTTTTCCCCCTTTTCTGGAATTGGATTATCTTCTACAGTCTGCTTTGCCAAAGTATCTTTTTAGGTCACTCTAGTTTCCCTCCCTAGAAAGTACCACCCAAAGACATATGTTGCCTTCAACAAGACTAAGCTCTTGCTAAAGAAAACAGATTGTTAAGATATTGGCATTACACAGATGTGGCCTCTGTGTAACCTTAGGCAGATGACTTAACTTCTCTATGTCCCAATTTCCCCATGTTTAAAAAAAAAATCTTTCCTCTATCTCAAAAAGAGTTATGAGAACTAATCCAATAATGTCCATCAAGCCTTTTAAATTTGGGTTAGAAGAAGGGAGGCTAGCTCAATTTATTATGATGATAATCATTATTTATCATTTGTTGAGATCACTGAATAGGAATATTTTACAAGTACTTTATCATAAGTAAAGATTTCTGCAGAGATTCACCAGAGAGAGTTTTACCCTTTGCAGAGGATCTATGATCTTACCAGAGAAATAAGCTGTTTTATTGCATCTGAAATCAAGACCAGCTGAATTCTCCAGATAAATAAAGCATCACTCTCCTGTCATATATTTTTCTCTTGCATCCCTGCCTTTTCCATACTCTATGCCACCACCCTCATTCAGACCTCATTACATCTGGCCTGGACTATTGCCATAACCTCCCAACTAGCCTTCTAGCTTCCAATATGTCCCCCCACTCTAATTCATCCTCCACTCCCTGCCAGATTCATCCCCCTTCAGCACAGGCCTGCTCATTTTGCTCCCTTCCCCAGTAACGTGGGATGCCTGCAAAGCTATTCGTTATAGTAGTCACGGTAGTGGTAATAATTCACATTTATAAAATGCTTTTAAGATTTACAAAGCACTTTCTTTCCCACAACCCTGTGAGATAGGGAGGTTTGAATAAAGGCCAAACTCAGCTTGGAATTCAAGATCTTCAACAATATGGCTCTAATCCAAATTTCTCTTGGCTCCCTGACCTCCTCGTCAACCCGAATGTGAACCCTAGTCCTTAGCCACCCTGAACTACTGGCAGTTTCCCACTTCACTTCAATAAGCTTTCACTCAAAGCGAGACTGCATAGTATAATGGATAGAGATCTGGTCTCAGAGTTAGGAATACCTGAGTTCAAGCTTTACCTCTATCATATGCTGGGAGATGTGACTTGGCTGGAGAAGGGGAGGACCAAGAAAGGTCTGTATAAGGTCAATTCCTGAACTGAACCTTGAAGGGCAATAAGGATGCCAACACTCACAACTGAGAAAAGAGCTTATTCTCATTCTAGGATACAACCTGTGTAAGGGCACAACTAATGGAAGATGTGAGGCTAGGTTTGGGCAACAAAACAGGTTAATTTTGGCTGCCATATAGAATATGTCAAAGGAAGGAATATGCAAAATCTGGAAATGTCCACTGGAATCAGACAACAGAGGAGGTTTAATTGTTAGGCTGACAATTTTGTACTTTTTTTCTTGAAAGAATAAGGCACTTAAAGATTTAGTGGGAGGAGGTGATGTAGAAGCAATGAGATATAACAGCTTACTGGATATGAGAAAATAGAAGAAGAAAGAAATATAGAATATAAATTCCAAGTCAAAAGAGACCTTAGAGGTGATACAGCCTAAACCCTTGCGTTACAGAGCTGCCACACAACTAAGGTCCACAGAGGTTAAATGACTTACCCAAGGTTATCCAGGCTGAGCTGGGAAAGGGAGAGCTGAGATCTGACCTTAAGTCCTGGAACTCTGAGTTCATTGCTCTGTCCACTGAGCTACACCATCTGAACCCAAGTTTCATTTTCTCTGTTGAATATAAATGAATGAAAAATCATTTACTAAATGTTTACTATGTGCTAAATATTTTGCTAATCTAACAATCAAAATCCATATAGACCCTATGGGACTGAGGCACTCTCCAGATCTCTCTCCTCTCTGAATCCACATATGTGGTCTAGACTAGGTTCAGTCCTAGGTGAGCCTAATAACTCTAAAAAAAAAAAATAAAAACAAAAACAAACCTTTACTTTCTCTCTTAAAATCTATATTGAGTCTCAGTCCCAAGGCCAAAGAGAGAGAAAAGGACTAAGCAACTGGGACTAAGTGACTTGCCCAGGACCACACAGCTATCTAAGGCCAGATTTGAATCTAGGACTTCTCATCTCCAGGTCTGACTCTCTTATTATATCAGTCTTTATCATTTTTAATCTTAACACTACTAAGCCACCTGTCCCCCTGACTATGCATGAAAAGAACTCTGGTTTTCTCTCATTCTTTAGTTCCTAATAGCCATTCTTCTTTCCCATATTCTTCCTGGGGGAAAATATTTAGTCCTAGGTTTTGGCTCCTATCTTGGATCTCATCCAAAGGGAGAAGGAGAAGAAATGAACTCAATTCGTGAATGAATTCAATTCAATTCAAAATGAATTCAATTAATATGAATCAAACCAGGTATGGGATAAGTATTTATTTCCTAATCACAAATACTCATGGAATGGCATCAGCCAAGAGTTAACCAACCTAGTGGTTGTACCAACAACTATTACACTATGCTGGTGGGGGGAAAGGGGAAAGGGATAGGAGAATGATGCTTAAAATAATCTAAATCTGAAGTAATTCGTGGGGCTGCTGATTAGACATTTAATACTTCATCTCTGCTCTCTACTGTCTCCCTCAAATCTTTTGGTACAGTGGATCAGAGATTAGGTTGGTCCTTCTGCTCTTCTTTTCAAAAAGCAATGGAGTAGCTGCCAGGGATTCTTCTACTCACCAAAAAGTCAATCAATAAGCATTTATTAAGCATTAACCATGTGCCAAGCACTGTGGTAAGCATTATAAAAATCAATCTGTGAGCCCTGATCAAAAGACCAAGGACTTCTGAACCTTGAAAAAGCACCAGTTGATACCCAAGACTGGACATTTCCATTTTGGGATGCCACTCATTCACCTAAGATCACATAAAATCTAGGAACAAGCTCACTTAGACAGACATGGACTTTCATTGCCTTATAGGTATGACCACATGGCAGCTAGGGTAGAGAAAAGGGGAGAGCTGATCTTCCCCACCCTCTCATGGGAAGTTCCAAAGTTAATGATGCCACTTGGAGATTCAAAAGACAAGAGCTTTAGGGAGGAAGTCACTCCCTCACTCCCTTTGTTAAAGGTCCATTGAGTCACTGGCTCTTTATACTCAGGAATTCTCATGGAGGGATTCCCCCCATCATTCAGAAATCCTAAGCTCCCTCAGTGCTGAATCACACTCATGCAGTTGAATGGAGATAAGAAGATGAATTGATAATTTATTAAGTTATGAAACGGGGGACAGCACCCCCAGTTCTTTGGGTACTTGCCAGGGAAAAGGCTACAATGAAAGTAGGAAATGGGGCTTTCCTAGCTACAAAGAATGTGGAGGCAAACAGCCCAGAAGGAACAGAGATAGCTATAGGCAAAATGAAGTACAGAGGCAGATGGTATGGGACAAGGGATGGAGAGGATCATTCACATAGCCATGGATTGCTCAAGGGGTAGGAGTGTGAGCTATCATTTTTATAGAGTTTGGGTGGAGAACAGATTAATTTATCTGTGCCACCTCGAGGTTATATCATTAACAAACCTAAAAGTCATTGGTAAAGCTGTAAAGTTAGCACCTTTTGGTGTTCTGGGGATATTTGGAACTTGTCAAGATTTATATATCATAGGATCAGCAACACTGACAATTCGTGAATGAATTCAATTAAATTCAAATTAATTCAATTAATATGAATCAAGTATTTATTTCCTAATCGTATCTCTATCTTCCTCTGACTCCACACATATTACCAGTCAGTGACTTTTGATAAGCATATAGCGTAAATTTGTCAATTTTGTTCCTTTGATCTTTGGGATGATTTGTAAGCGACTTCCGAGTCTGGCTGCTTATAAACTAGTATACTGACTAGAAAGGGCAAAGGGCGGTCAAGGACACCAAAACAAAATACAATTTTAATAAAGAAGGGAAGTTCTGTATATTATTCTTTTTAAACCATAGACACACTAAGTTCTGGGAATAAAAATATAAAGGTAGAGATATTCCCCAGCTATTCTATTAGGGAGAAACAGTCCATATAGGAGTGCTGGCCATGGAAGGGTCTTTTGAACTGAGAATCAAAACGATGAATGGAGACAAAGAAGAGTCGAGTCAGCTAATATACTCTTTCTAGAAGCACTGGGAGTGTTGACTAGATTTCACTAGGTAGGTGGAGGGATAAGGGATGACATGAAGTAGAAGTATGAGAGCAAATGGCTAGGATGAAGAGGAATGAGGGTGTCTAGAGCTAGATTATAGAGTGGGGATTCATCAACTAAGAAAGCATGTTTCTGAATGAATTATCTTTAATAGAAATAAGGAAGTTTGAAGGAGAGACAGGCTTAGGGACTGGCTGGGGAAATGAGTAGTGTAATGGGAGTAAGTCAGTGGGAAGGAGGAAGTTGGTTGGCTCAGTGGATTGAGAGCCAGGCCTAGAGACTGAAGGTCCTGGGTTCAAATCTGGATTCAGACACTTCATAGCTGTGTGACCCTGGGCAAGTCACTTAAACTCTGATTGCCTGATGAAAGGATCCACTGGATCCACTGGAGAAGAAAAATGGCAAACCACTCCAGTATCCTTGTCAAGAAAACCCCATGGATAGCCATGGTCCTTGGGGCCACAAAGAGACACAACTGAACTCTTGAACAATAACAATAATATAGACTTGGGAGTCGTCTACAAGGAGAGGATAATTGAACCCATGGGAGAGAATGAGATAGAATATGGACAGAAGAGAGAGAAGGACCCAGGACACCATCTTAAAGTCCACCGACGGTTAAAGTTTGGGAAATGGATGATGACCCAGTAGAGTACACATTGCCCTTTCCCACCTCAAAGCCTCTATTCATGTCACTTCCTCTGCCTGTAATGTCCTTCATCTTCTACTTCCATAATTCATTTATTACAATCCATCCTTTAAAATCTAGCTTCAGTATCCACCTCCTCCATAACATCTTCCCTGATTATTCCTACTATAAATGATGCCAAATCTCCATATTGGACTGAAAACTCCATGAAAGCAAGGACTATCCTTTTACTAAATTTCATATCACTTTCTGTGTTTAGCAGAGCATTTTGCACATATAAAATGCTGAGGAAAGTTGGTTATATTTGTTATTGCTGCTGAATTGTACAACTCCTATATAAGGTTATTACATGTTGCCCTTTGTTGTAGATAATTGTGTATGATTTTTTATTTCCACTTACTGATTATAATTATAGAATTGCTTACCATTTCTTATAAGCTAGTGCCTCAAATGGAATTACTTTGTCTTCTACAAATTTGTATTTTTATATTCAGGGTTTTGTGCCAAAGACACTAAACAGATCATTAATAAGGTGTTAGAGGATATGTACTGGTAATAGAGCTGTGAATTGATTCAGCTATCTGAGAATCAATAAGGAATTATTCAGTAAAAGTCATTAAATCATACTTAATTTTTGATACAGTGACCCACTATTGGGCATGTATCATCATGGAGGTCAATGGCAGAAAGAAATATAGAGCATATATATAAATATAGAGCAAAATGTGCATAGAATTACTTTTTTTTCTTTTGCACCTTGTCTTAAAATCTATACTAAGGGGGCAGCTGGGTAGCTCAGTGGATTGAGAGCCAAGCCTAGAGACGGGAGGTCCTAGGTTCAAATCTGGCCTCAGACACTTCCCAGTTGTGTGACCCTGGGCAAGTCACTTGACCCCCATTGCCCACCCTTACCACTCTTCTGCCTTGGAGCCCATACACAGTATTGACTCCAAGACGGAAGGTAAGGGTTTAAAAAAAAAAAAAAAAAATCTATACTAAGTTTCCATTCCAAAGCAGAAGAATGGTAAAGGATAGGGATAGGCAATTGGAGTTAAGTGACTTATCCAGGACCACTCAGCTAGGAAGTATTTGAGGTCATATTTGAACTCAAGACCTCTCATCTCCAGATGTGGCATTCTATCTACTGAGCCACATAGATACTCCCATAGCAACAACAACAAAAACAACAAAAAAAAAAAAACCACTGTTAAGTAAAGGGTCACTATTAGTTGAAGAAAGATTAAACAAATTGTGATAGAAACATGTTCAGAAATTTTGTGGTCCTAAAAGAAAGCACAAATATAAGGAATTTCTAGAAATGAATAAATGTTCTAAATCATTATTGATTATAGAATTAAAACAACTGTGAGATATCATCTCCTATCTATCAATTTGGCTAAAATGATAAAAGGGTAAAATGACAAATGTTGGAGGGGATGTGGGAAAATGTGGATACTAATACACTGTTGGTGGAGCTGTGAAATGAGCCAACCATTTTGCAGAACAATCTAGAATTTTGCTCAGAGTTATGAAACTGTGCATACCTTTTGACAGAGCACTATTCAGTTTATTTCCTAAGGTGATCAGGGAAAAAGGAAAATAACCTAAAATATTCTAGCAGCAGTCTTTGTGGTGACAAAGAACTGGAAATTGAAGGGATACCTATCAATCGGGGAATGGCTAAACAAGTTGTGGCATAAGATTGTGATAGAATTCTACTGTGTCTAAGAAATGATGAAAAAGTTAATTTAAGGGAAAAAATGGGAAGACCTACAAGAAGTTATGAAAAGTGAAATGAGCAAATCAAGAGAACATTATTTAGCCACTTCCCAGCTGTGTGACCCTGGGCAAGTCACTTGACCCCCATTGCCCACCCTTACCACTCTTCCACCTATGAGACAATACACCGAAGTACAAGGGTTTAAAAAAAAAAAAACTTAAAAAAAAAAGAGAACATTATATATAGCAACAGAAATATTATTCAAAGAATAATGTGTGTATGTTCCCTCCACAGAAAAAAACTGATAAAAATAAAATAAGTAAAACATATATATGTCTCTTTTTATCAAATGATGCCTTCTCCAATGAGGGGAGGGGAGGAAGGGAAGGAGTTACCTGGATATTTTAATGTAAGACACAAACTAGTCAATTAATTAACAAAAAAATAACAAAAACAAAAACAAACAAAAAAATAAAATAAAAAGAAATGTGGGAGGACTTGTATAAATTAACATGGCACCAAAAAAACCCCACCAGAATCAAAAGAGCAATGTGCAGAATGATCACAAAAATGTAAATAATAACAACTCTAAAAGGCAGTAAAATTCTGATGAATTATTATTTTTAAACTCAGGCCTATGAACTAAGGAAATATTCTCTTCTCAGCAGAAAGGTGAGGACTATGAATATGCAACTAGATGGCAGAGTGGACAGAGCACTGGACTTGAAATGAGGAAGATTTATTTTTATGACTTCAAATCCAGTCTCAGACACTTACTAGTCATGTGAGCTTGTGCAAGTCATTTAACCCTGTTTGCCTTGGTTTCTTCATCTATAAAATGAGCAAGAGAAGAAAATGGCAAACCACTCCATTATCTTTGCTAAGAAAACCTCAATAAGAGGTAATGAAGAATCAGGCATGACTGAAATGACTCAGCAACAACAAAATGATTTTGAAAGCTATTATATATACTTGGATGTGGGTCTGAGTATATTGGCATAGTTTAATTTTGTTGTTTTTGTTGTTGTTGCAAGGAAAGTTTCAATGAGGAACATTAAGGAGAAATAACTATACCAGAAAAACAAAAAGCAACAAAAAGACTACTTTTAGATAATTTTGGGAAACTGTTAGAAAAAGAGAGTGGAACTATTAATCTAAAAAAGAATAGAAAAAAATATCTTAGTAATTTGCAAGATTGTTAGGATCACTGTGTATGCAGATGACTTCTTTCTACCACCTCTTGTGAAAATTCCAAACTAAAGATGATAGCTTTGTACATACAAGAACAGAATGGCTCACAAAAATTTTGTCTGGGTTTAGGCTGAATACTCCTAAAGTAACATCATGTTTTTGCAGGCTGAGACAAGTGGAAATAAAATGACTAGTAGATGCTCTGGCATTTCAGCTGGTCATTTGCATCAGTAAATGTCTTGTAGTTAGAAGCAACAATAAGTCCATGGTCAATTCAAAAAGATGATTTAGTCCACAAGATTGAGCTTGTCTGGATAATGAATCCCATTACACCTATGAAAAAAATCCATGACTAGAAGTCTAGAAGCATTAACAAAGGTAATGTTTACTTTAGTCCTCAGGTACTCCAGGAAGACAAAACTATAAAAGTTAATAAATAAGTGAATATAGGGAGGGGGCATATTATTACAAGGTCTTACAGAATTTTGAATGACCCAATAAAATACCACACCTTGAATCTTTTAATTTCTCATGGGAAACTCTCCATCAGAATCTATTGATGCCTCAGAGCTTTTTTCCTCTCACAATGGGAAGTAATTATGGTGAAATTAGACTATCAAGTATATACATATTGAAATCCATAAAGTAGCTTAAATTCATCAAATGATGAGACATTCTTAAAAGGAAAGTTGGCTGAGGACATGCCTGCACCAAAGAAATCTTGTCTTCCAGTCATGAAACCCTGGGTGTTGATGGATATCTTTTCCTTCCCCAAGCTTTGGTCAGTTAGAAATATGAATTTGGAGCTCAGGAGATAGTTTAGACTGGAGATGTAGTTTTATGAGTTGTTTGTCATCTGTGCAGAGATGGTAGATAGATGAATCAATGGCAAAGGTTAAGATTACCAAGGAGAGATTGGATAAAGAGAACACGAGAGTGGATATTTGAATACAGCCTTGAAGAATACGTTCCCACTTAGGTATGGCAAATCAGTGAAGTGTGCTCCAAGAAGAGTCAGAAATGGAGCAGAACCAGGAGAAAGCAGTGTCGAGGATCCAAAGGAGATCAAGAAGGGTTGAGGGGGTAGAGTGTCAAATGTGTAGAGACACCAAAGAAGATGAGGAGAGGATAGTGATTTAGATGACTAATGATCATTAGGGACCTTTGAAAGAGTAACTTGAGTTAAGTGCTGAAAGCAAAATCCAGTGTACTATATTCTTATCAAAGAAGCCTTTACTGGAAGATGAAGTGGGTATCAGTCTCGTTATGATGATTTCAAAGCAACTAAAATTCTTTATCCCACTCAGTTCTCTCCCTATTCTCCGAGCTATTGACTAATGCCTAAAAGTCTATCATTAGATAGTTATTTCTTTTAAGACCTTAATATATTTTAAAAATTGAAATCTCCTTTGGTAGGTGTAGTATTCTTTAACTCCTACCAGTCATCTACATCTTAATATGAAGGAAGGGCCAGAGAATAAGTTTTGACAGCAGAGATAGTAAATATGGGAATATTAGATATCTCTAGGTGGTTGGAGTGGAGAAGTGGTCTCAGAGATGAGAGAAAAGAAAGCAAAATGGATAGGAAAAATAAGCAGGCCTTCTTCAGTTTTACCTAGGTTGGTAATAGTTATTTTCCTCTGATTCCAACTCAACCCTGACAGTCAATCCACCAAGTAATTATTTCTGATTAAAGATAGTCCTTTTACATTTTGAAATTTATTCTGATTATGCTGATGATGCAAAATATACACACAACAAATTAAATTGTGAAGAGGGAGAAGAAAGAAGGGACTGAGAGTTCATAGGTATCTCCTTAAGGAAGTAATCTCAAGTCCTTATAAATGTGACATGATGTTTTTTTCTTCCTCTTTACTTCCTTCTTTCCTTTCTTTTTCCTTCTTTCCTTTGTTCCTTCTTTCCTTCCTTCTTTCTTTCTTTTTATTTTTTTGATATAGATAACTTTCGTTATTTAAACTGTTTGGTTAGGTTATTTAATTTTCAATTTTGGTTGGGCATTGAAGGTTAGATATTGTATTCTACTAACTGCAACTGGCTTGAAACCATATTTATTTTCAGATTCCTGACCCACCTTCTCAATTGTATATAAGATGATTATTAATTCCCAAATTCCCAGGTGAAACACAGTTTCAAGACAGCATATGCTAGGGTATAAAGGCATCTGAGAAGTGATCATTTAAACCCTTAGGATCATAATTATAGAGTTTCGAAGCACCAGCATTAGGGATTCTATTGTAGTGTGTGGAATTTCATCCAGAGTAGGTTCCAATGAAGTCAAACTATATGCCAAAAAGCAACAGAGACTATGGGATAGTATCATGAGTCCTCATACTTATTCAGATAACTGCTATCTCCTGAGTTACTCTGCCTAAGTAAAATCAGCAATAATAGCCCAAAATTCCTTTTCCTCCAGTTGGGAAGTTTGAATATCATTAGCTGGTGATTCCTCAAAGGTCTTCCTCTTCTCCTGCATGAATCAGCACCCGTCCTTAAGTCCCTGCTCTTCACTCTTCCTGCTCCCCTACCCCAATACCTCATCCTGCTCCACCCAGATAAGAAAGCCATAAAACCACTCAAGCTTTTGCTAGTTTGAGTCTCCAATCTACCCAGGGTACCCAGTGGGATGACTACTTCCATTGTTCCTCATCACATTTGATTGCTTTGCATCCTCCCTGACAGGCTTTCTTTATTTTGAATATATATTCTCAATAAAGAGGACTGGATTTCCTTTTCTTTCTTGTGTGCTTTCTGTTTCCTTATAGACCTTTGATGTCTCACAACTTTCTAAACCTGTGTTGCCCATCCCATTCCGTGAAAGAAGGTGTGAAATAGCTTAAGTTATATTAGGTTCCAGAGTATACTTTCTCTTATCCCCATTTCTTATGGGAAAAAAAAGAAGCAAACTGTTTAAGCCTGCATGAAAGAGAATTTTAGAAAGAATGGAAGTAGAAGTTATTATTCATAAGAGTTCATGCAGTAGGAGAGAGAAAAAGGAACAGGGTAGAATTTGAAGGTGTTTAAGCTAAGGTTAGATGAAGATGACCAGATAATACAGTGAGTGGTTTTTGTGGAAATTTTTATTTAATTAATTAATTTAGAGTATTTTTCCATGGTCACACAGAGAGTAAGTGTCTACAGCCAAATTTTAAGTCAAAAAGATGAGTTTTCCTGCCTCCAGGTCTAGAACCTTAACCACTGTACCACCTAGCTACCGAGGTAATATTATAGATATTTCACTGCATTAAAACATAATAATATAGGAAAGGCTAGCCTAAAAACCAGTTCTAGCCCAGATTTATGATTTTGAATAAATCACCTCCCCTTTGTGAGTTTGAATTCCCTCATCTGTAAAATAAAGGAGTGGATTATATTATCATCAAAGTTCATTTCTTTAATATTCCACAGCTCCGTTAGATACTTTTCATAGCTATGGAGAGGAAAGAAAAGGAAAGTTGGGTTTAAAAATTGAAATCTCTTGGAAGAAGAGTAATATTTTTAAGCTCTTGTTATTTATACCTTGGTATGAAAGAAGACTCTAAGAGGGGATTTTGAACAGAAGAGACAATAAATATGAAAACATTATTTACCTCAAGAAGGAGACACAGGAAAAGAAAGTCTCACTATGGGGGAAAAAAAGAGTAGAATGGATATGATTGTATGAACTTGACTACCTCATAAAATATCTCATGGATAAAATAGACCATTTCAGTTATATAAAATTGAAATGTTTTGAATGAACAAAATTAATGCAACTTAGCTAAGCAGTCCAACGTGGGGGGGGGGGGGAGGATCTATATAACAAATATCTCTAAAAAGTGTTTAATATCTGTATAAGAGAAACAAATATGACTAAAAGCCATTTCCCAATAAATAAATGATTGAAGAATATGTCTAATGATAATTCATGGATATATATAGAGAAGGTACCTTAGAGGTCATCTACTATAGCTTCTTCATTTCACACATGTAGATTATTTTCATCAAAATCTTTGTAAAAGTGGGAAAATCAACATAATATTCTTTCAGGTATCTTTTTTTTTTTTTTTTTTTTTTGGCTATGAAGTCAAACAATGTGCTAGAAAGCAATAGAGACTATGGTATAGTATCATGAGTCTTCACACTTATTCAGATAACTGCTATCTCCTGAGTTACCCTGCCTAAGTAAAATCAGCAATAATAGCCAAAATCCCTTTTCCTCCAGTTGGGAAGTTTGAATATCATTAGCTGGTGATTCCTCAAAGGTCTTCCTACTCCTTCTCCAGCATGAATCAGCACCAGTTCTTAAGTCTCTTCACTCTTCCTGCTCCCCTACACCAAAGCCTCACCCTGCTCCACCCAGATAAGAAAGCCATAAAACCACTCAAGCTTTTGCTAGTTTGAGTCTCAATGAATACAAGATTTTTTTCTACATTTTTCCTATTGCCTCATCTTTCAGTCAGCTTGAAAATGATTTCCCCCTCAAAATACTTCAGAAAATATTGAGAGGATAAAATTAAGGAACTCAAGGGAACATACAAGCCCTGATTAAAATTCCTGAAAATTGGCCATTTATAAAGAGATCTAGAATCTCCTGTGCATGTATATACTTCTGAAAACTTGGAATTTTCTGTGTTTAAGACATTGCTATTTTTTCTCTCCTTCTCCCTGAAAATGGGGGTTAGGGGAAAATCCATGTTGCCACTGGGCAAATGACCTAATGAGCTTCTGGATTAGGTGAATCCAATCAATTTGGCTTCTTTCAGTTTTAGTTTCCTTTAGGTAGGTTAAGAGAAGGATCTCTCAGAGCTACCTGTCACCTAACTGCCAAGGATGTCTAAGGCTTAATGAGCAAGTGTTTATCTTAAAAAAAAAAAAAATTCAAGCTACTTCAAAGAAAAATGCTTTAGAAATATTCATGGATTCCAATAGAAAGATGGGCAAGATGCTTTTCTACTTTAAATTATAATATTCATGAAAGACTTAGGGTATTGCAATTTTAATGTACTTAGCACACCACCAAGGCCTGGTTTTTCTAAATTGCACTTGCTAAATGGAATTCTTTTTTTTTTCCCCAATTCCCAGATCCATTTTGTTTTTCGCTTTGTTTTTCCCAAGGGGCATACTATTCTAGCTTCTCTGGTGAAATTTGACTCTGAACCATTCAAGGTGGAGCCAAAGCTGCAATAAATCTGCCTTCAAATGCTTCCATTTATTTATTGAGATCTCAAATGATTTCATTCTAATATATTCAGGCCTAACAGCAAAGGAGAAAATTAATTCCTTAGGTTTTTGTCCTGATTTATTCTTCATTTAATGACTCTGTCTGGTGAAAGAAACCTATCTGTTGTGGTACCAAAGGCTGAGGCCTTCATGTACAAGATAATTTTGCCCATGAATCAGGACAGAGAAGAGGCCAAAAGGAGATACATAACATTTCCCCTTCTCTCCTTCTCTAGGGCTGTGAGAGACAGTCGGTTTGTTGGCAGGTTTTCTAAATGTGTTTTTAAAAATGGATGGGAGAATTTAATTTTGGAATCCTAGAAAGGGAAGTTCTCTTCTTCCCCCACTCCCCACACCCACCCCAGCTCCCAACCTAGCAACCCAGATCCCCCTCGGTGTGACTGGGCAGGCCCTGTAAGTGCAATTAAGCTGCCACTCTGCTGATGGAAGCTCAGACCCTAATCTGTGGCTGAATCTAGGTCACTGGGCTCCTTTGATGGTGCAGCTGTCTGTGCGGGGCTTCTCTCTCCTGCAGAGCTCCAGAACCCTCCAGAATGCTGGGATTCCCCGAGAATCGTAAACATTGTCCTCCTTCTCCCACCATTCTGCTCCTCTTTGCCCCCTCCGGTGACCAATTTTCTGACTTTATCATTTTTTTTTCCTGGAAGGTGCCAAACCTGCGTGAACTGGAAACCCCAGACCCCATCTGGGACGGCCCTCATTCACAAGTTTACATGTTGAGAACTCCACTGAAAGGAATATTTCTGCTGAAAAAGCTAAATATTAATAGCACATTCCTCCGTTACTGTAAACATCAACAGTGAAATTTGGCATCTCATAAAAAGAGGGAGAAGCTGGGCTTTTCTCCATGAGCAGCATGGGAAGTATTTTTTTTTTCTGGGTACCATTTAAGCGAACGCCATGTCAACAGGATGCTTCAAATGACATTCGTGCTTGGGATCCGGGATGTCTCTGCTCTCCCCTGGGCGCAAATGTCACTCCTTAATAGGGCTCCTATTGCGAAGAAAACTCTACATTGTTCTTTCATGTCAGAGCTGTAAATTATACCATTGTGCCCATTTATTTGACATGACTATTTTTTTAAATATTCATTTGAAATTCCTTTTTTTCCCCTGTTCTATTTAAAAAAATCATTTCCATTCTGAATATAAACAACCAGGGTACTTTAGCATATGTATTTTCATGGTTCCTTTATTTTACTCTATTTTTAGTTTCGACACTTTTGTTTTATTGTTCCATAAAAAAATTACCATATTTTAAAGTAAACATACAGCAAAAAAATAAAATAGCCAGTTCCTAAAATTTAGACAACCAGCTACACATCTAAAAGTGTAAATTCGCTTCTTTCAGATTTATATTTTAAAGAATAAGTTTTTGGTGTTGTTTTTTTTTTTTGTTTTTAAAACTTACCTTCCGTCTTTGAATCAATACTCTATATTGGTTCCAAAGCAGAAGAACAACAAGAACTAGGCAATGGGGGTTAAGTGACTTGCCCAGGGTCACACAGCTAGAAAGTGTCTGAGGCCAGATTTGAACCTAGGACTTTCCATCCCTAGAACCTGGCTCTCAATCCACTGAGCCACTTAGCTGCCCCAAGAATAAGTTTTTTAAATGTGTTTCTTATGCTATTCCTCTTCTCAACATAACTGACCTACTTGCTATTTTCCATCAAGATATTCCTTCTCCCACCTCAGTGTCCCCCTGTTCTTGGGTTACTATACCTCCTCATTGTTTCCCATGGGAATTCCTAATTCATTTAAAAGCCAAGCTCCAGAACTGGTCTTGCCCCAAGTTATCTACATTGTCTCCTCTTCCCTCAAATTACTTTTCATTTATTTTGTAAATATTTTTCACAAACTTATTTTCTTGCTGGCTATGGGAAGCAATATCCAAAATTCTCCCCTGTGCAAATAAAGTTAATTTTTCCTTAAAAGATGCTAAAACTTTCCTCCAGATTTAGTTGACTAAAGGCTTAGGTTGTTGAAGTCCCTTCTTTGTTTCCTGGGTACCAAGCAGCCAGATTTGTGCTGGTGGATCCCTTTGGGTAATTCAGGTAAGGGAGCTTCCATCAGTTGAATCAATTCTTGGTGTCCTGGATGCCTGCCCTCCTTGAATAGCTTTCCCCACTACAGCTGAGTCAATCTCTTTTTGTTAACTGTTGAATAATATATGAGCATCTCATTTTGTTTCCAGAATGTAATCTATACTACTGCAGCATTCATATGACTTAGGCCCATCCCAGAAAACCACTCTCTTCCCCAAGAGAGGTGAAGCACCTTGAAGGCAGGGACACTTTTGCTTTTGCTTTTGCACTACTAGCAACATAGCTTTTTTAAATTAAAAAAAATAATAATTTAAAAAAATTAAATTTTAAATTGCTAAAAAATAGTAAATTGTAAAAAGAGCATAATTTTTTTTTTAAAATAGTTTGTTGAATTTCATTAAATTAAGAGGTAGGTGAACACCATCCTCAGTTTGACCTTAAAAATATTCAAAGAAAATAGCAGTTAGTTGGGTTTTTGGTGTTTTGTTTTGTTTTTTATTTCCTTTCATAATTATTTGCCTTGGAGGCAGCTAAGTGGCTCAGTGGATAGAATCAAGTCTGGAGATAGGAGATCCTGGGTTCAAATCTAGCCTTAGATACATGATAATTATGTGACCCTGGGCAAGTCCCTTAATCTCATTTGTCTAGCCCTTACAGCTCTTTTGCCTCAGAATTGATCATTAGTGTTGATTATAAGAACAAAGGTAAGAGTTTTCATTTATATTACTATTATTTGCTTTGCTATTTTAAAAAGAAATTGCAAAATGTAG
This sequence comes from Gracilinanus agilis, assembly GCF_016433145.1. Lineage (NCBI taxonomy): Eukaryota > Metazoa > Chordata > Mammalia > Didelphimorphia > Didelphidae > Gracilinanus > Gracilinanus agilis. The sequence continues at coordinate 365,397,449 of NC_058133.1, forward strand.
GAGGTAAAGATGATGGTAAAAATAAAGAAGGGAAATAGGAAGATGGCCCACCTTCCTTCCAGAAAGAAAAACAACTATAATAGAAATAGTCATCCTATCTAGATCAGTTTTATCATTTAAAATAATTCCTCCTTAGAGGTTTTAATTCCTGTTTCAAACCCTGAAGATATAGTCTTACCCTCATTGATTTCAAGCTCTGCTTTCTCCCCCATTTTATCTATTTTTAGTTTTATCTTTTTATCTATTTTATCTATACATTTTATTTTTGTATCTTCTTATTTTAACTGTTCTTACAACTTCTCTATTATGTCTACTCAGATGACTCCCTAGCTTACATCTTTATTTCTGACCTTACTCTGGTACTATAACCTATTAAGTCTGGCTTTTCCATTGGGCTAACCTTTTTGTCATTTAAAACTCACAATGCTTAAAATATGCCCAAAATAATCTTCCTCCACCAAAGAAACTCCCACTCTAGACTTCCCTATTTCTGCCAAAGACAGCGCTGTTCTCTCAGATGCCTGGGCTCAAAACCTTTGATTCCTTCTGATCACTGTTCTTCTCTAACACCTCCAATACCACCCTCACCTTGATTAGAATAATTATTGGGTTTGTTGTGTGCAGATGCAAAGCATGGAATCCCTGCAAAGGTACAGGGAGAGCCTCACCCAGAATTCCAGGGGTGAGGGTCTCCCTGTACCTTTGCAGGGATTACATGCTTTGCATCTGCACACAACAAGTTCCCATGCCTTTTTTTCCCTTTTTCTTTTTAAACCCTTAACTTTGGTCTTAAAATCAATACTGAATATTGGTTCCAAGGCAGAAGAGCTGTAAGAGCTAGGCAATTGGGGTTTAAAAAGTGACTTGTCCAGGGTCACACAACTAAGAAGTATCTGAGGCCAAATTTACTTTTTTAATAGGATCTCTCTTTCCAGGTTTAACATTGTTATTCCCCTGCAGGAACCCAAGGTCCCACTGTGTACTTCAGGTCTAGGCTGGGTCTCTACTTAGTCTACAGTTTCTTTCTCCCTTCTCTCTATTTCTCTGTCTCAGTCCAGCCATTTTTCAAGCTCCACTTCCTCGGCGAGGTCTTCCCTGACCATTTCAGCCATCAGATAGTTCACTCTTCTCTGAACTCATGTAGACATCCTTGATATCACTTGTTTAACACTTAGAATGGACTGCTTCCTGTGGGTATCCTCATAGCAAATAGTTCTGGAACCTTAAATTAGGTGTTAGGATTTCATCAGCATTGGCATTTTTTCTGTATTAGGACTTTCTGTTTGGGGCAGCTAGATGGCACAATGGATAAAGAGCTGGCTCCAAAGTCAGGAAGATTGCTCTTCATGAGTTCAAATCTGGCTGTGTGACCCTGGGCTAGTCACTTAATCCTGCTCGCCTTAGTTCCTTATCTGTAAAATGAGCTGGAGAAAATGGCAAACCACTAAATCTTTGCTGAGAAAACCCCCAAAGGGACAGGAACTTGCTATTTGACAAAAACTGTTGGTAAAACTAGAAAATAGTGTAGCAAAACCTAGGTATTGATCTCATATCCTATACCAAGATAAGGCCAAAATGGGTATATGATTTAGATATAAAGAGTGATACCATAAATAAATTAGGGAATAACAGACGAGTTTGCCTGACAGATATATGGAAAAGGAAAGAATTTATACCCAAACAAGGCATAGAAAGCAATATGAGATATAAAATGAAAAAAAATTTATATCAAATGAAAAAGCTTTTGTACAAATAAAATCAATGTAACCAAGATTAGAAGGAAAACAATAAACTGGAGGAAAAAATTATAGCAAATTTCTCTAATGGACTAATTTCTCAAATTTCTAGAGAACTTAAGTCAAATTTATAAGAATATATGACAAATGGTCAAAGGATATGAACAAGCAATTTTCATAAGAAGAAATCAAAGTTGTCAATAATCATATAAAAAATGTTCTAAATCACTCTTGACTAGAGAAAAACAAAATAACTCTGAGATACCACCTCACATTTATCAGATTGGACAATATGACAGTAAAGGAAAGTGGTGAATGTTTGAGGGAATGTGGCAAAATTAGGGTACTATTGCTTTGTTGGTGGAGTTGTGAATTGATCCAACAACTCCAGAAGGAATTTGGAACTATGCCCCAAGGGCTATAAAACTGTGTAATCCTGTAATACCCTTACTGGATCTGTATACCAAATACCAAAGTCAGAGAAGGACTTATTTGTACAAATATATTTATAACTTTTTTTTGTAGTGACAAAGAATTGGAAAATGAAGGGATGTCCATCAAATTGGGGAAGGGTTGAATAAATTGTGGCATATGATGGTGATGGAATACTATTATGCTAGAGGAAGCAATGACCAGTATGATTTCAGAAAGAGTTGGAAAAAATCTACATGAACTGATGCTGAACAAAATAAGCAGAACCAGGAGAACATTGTACACAGCAATGTTGTACAATGATCTACTATGTAAGATTTAGCTGCTCTCAGAAATACAATGATCCAGTACAATTCTGAAGGAGTCATTACAAAGAATGCTATCCATCTCCAGAGAAAGAACTGTTGGAGTCATAATACAGATCAAAGCATACTATTTTTCACATTAGTTTATTTTTGATTTTATTATAAGCATTTTCTTACAATAATGACCAATATGGAAATAATATGTTTTGCATGATAACACATGTATAACCCAGATCGAATTGCTTAGAATCTCTGAGACGCGAGAGAGAGACAATTTGGATCTTATAATTTTGGGATATGTATGTTGAAAATTATTATTATATGTAATTGGGACAATAAAATACTCATTGAACAACAACAACAAAAAAAAAAAAAACCCAAAAGGGTCATGAAAAGTCTGAAAGGACAGAACAAAAACACTATAGCTTTATTCTAGACAATAATATCTTTGAGGGAAGGGACTTTGTTGAATAATACCTCTTTTTTTTTTAATTTTTTTTTAAACCCTTGTACTTTGGTGTATTGTCTCATAGGTGGAAGATTGGTAAGGGTGGGCAATGGGGGTCAAGTGACTTGCCCAGGGTCACACAGCTGGGAAGTGGCTGAGGCCGGGTTTGAACCTCTTTTTTGCTCTCTATAGATTTTAGCACAGGGCTTTGTACATAAAAGCTTTCAATAAATATTGATTGAAGGGCAGCTAGGTGGCTCAATGGAAAAAGTACCAGACTTGGAGACAGGAGATCCTAGGTTCAAATCTGATCTCAGATACTTCCTAGCCTTGTGACCCTGGGCAAGTCACTTAACTCCAAATGCCTATCCCTTACCACTCTTCTGCCTTGGAACAAATGCTTATCAATTCTAAGACAGAAGATTAAGAGTTTTCTAAAAAATAAATAAACATTACTGATTGATTGGTTGGCCTTGGAATTCACTAAGTTTATCTATTTTTAAAGGATGTCTCCCTAAGCAAGTAAAACACATCTAATCCATATAATAATAATTTTATTTTAGGGGATCTGTGATCTCATCAACAGGGGTATCCATCTGTGTAATTCTCAATCCATCCATCCCTTCTCATTGGACAGGAGTCTTCTCCATGTTTTCCTGTAAGTTCTCCTCAGGGTACCCAACTAAAGAGCAAGTGGACTTCTTGAGATATTTTGACATGTCATAGACACAGACACATCTTACACAGACTCCCTTGATTATCTCTTGCTGTCACTCTATAACCAATCTCTTCCTTTTACTAGACATGGAGCTCACTGAAGAAGTCATCTTTTGTATCACTCCTTCTAGGCATCTCCTCATTTGAGATGGTGGTAAAAAAAAAAAAGCTCAACGAGATAATGCACGTATGGACCTTGAAGGGTAATATAAATATCTATTATCATTATTATTATTATAATTGTTCATATAAGCATGTTTTTTGAGAAGAGAGTTATAAAAATGATTGTAATTTGATAAAGATTTTTTTAAAGTAGGATTAATTAAAAATTCTAAATTGAGAAATGACCTTTCAAAAAAACTAAATTAAATTCTACTAAATAAATATTTTCTTCTTGATCTACTCTCAATTAAAAAAACAAACAAATAAACAAAAAAAAAAACAACCTTTTCTTAACTTGCTTTGCCTAGGTGTTAGACTTGTCAGTGCTCTTCTCTAAAGTGGCCTAGATACTATTAAAATATGTGATTCTTTTTAGTCACCATTTTCTCTGGATTTCATTCTATTTGGGAAGAAGAAGAGTTAGTTACAAATAGGCATATTATCCTTTTACAACACTTGGAAAAGGTTGAGAGTTGACCAGGTAATATGTTGCTGGTGACTTTGCACAGCTAGTTCAAATACTCTGAGAGGACATTGAGTGCAGCTTTTTATAGGCTAGCCACTAACACTCCTGTTCTCATGGAATCATACTCTAGAAAGTCTGTGATCTTGGGAAGTTATTAATCTTTTGTGATTTCTATAAAGTAAGAGGTGAAGTTGTTAGGCAATATGCCTTTTTTTAATCCTTTTTCAATCTTAGAATCAATGCTATATATTGATTCCAAGGCAGAAGATCAATAAGGGCCAGACAATGGGGATTAAGAGACTTGCCCAGAGACAGACAGCTAGGAAATGTCTAAGAGTAAATTTGAACCCAGGACCTCCCATTTCTAGTTCCACTGAGCCACCTGGCTACCCCACATAGCCATATGCTTTTAAAGGATCCACAGAATCATAGACCTTTACAACTTGAAGAGACTTTTGTCAACCTCCTTGATTTTAAAAGTCATAAAACCAAGCCCCATAAGATAAAAACATATATCTCATGCCTGAGTCAGCTACAGTCTATTATTTCCACACCGTCTGTCTGAATCTGAAAGCTTCATCCAGAAATAATAATCTATCAGTTTGAGTGGGAAATTTGCCTGAGGAGAGAATGGAAAATTAAGACTGTTTCTTGCTATTCCTCCACAGTATGCCACAATTAAGCCTGCATGTCAATATTTTGATATTGTATCCACTGAATTTGCCACCATGCTGCAAGAGCTCTGAAAACCACTTATGATGCAATCCAGAAAGTGAAATACTTTCCAGGCAGTTTGATTGAGTTCCCACCAGTGGCATGACATGATGTTTTCTTGCAAAGCAGACAAACATGAGATGCTTCCAAGAATCCTAGAGTCCTTTCTCAACAAATGCATTTCCCACACCCCAAAAAGCTAATGATTGCCTGGGAATCAAGTTCTCCATAACTAGGAAGGCAGTCAAGCGAAGCAGTTGCTACTCTATACTACAAGAAAATAGGGTGGAGGAGCATTTGCCTCATGAGGACCTGCCCTCTGCATTGTTCCAGTATTTATGAGGTGTGTGTGGTTATGGGCATCCCTTTAGAAAGGCACTAGGTCTTCCTCATTCTCTTGAACCATCCTGAGATCGGGGAATGAGAAATATCTAGCAATGGAGAAAGCCATACCCTTTCATCTAGACATGTGTTACAGATTTCTCCATGAATTTATAGTGCTTGGTATTTGAGGTGTATGGAATATTGAGAGAAGACAATTACTCTGGCGTGATGGTTTGCCAGCCCTTTTCAGGGATGCTTTCCACCTTTGGTGTCTACCTGCCACTCAGTTCTTACCTGTGGCTCCAACAAGTTGTAGCCAACGCAGGGGCTTCACCCTGATAAACTGTCTCATTAAAGAGACTAAATCAGGGTGAGGGAAACCAAGAGACCCTAAACCTGTTGGTGAGTTAGGAGGGTATCTACTCCAAGCTGTAAAGACTTCTCCCGATGGAAGGTGCAATAAGACTAATTCTTTCCAACATGAAGGCAGTGGAAATGGGCATTATGAAGCACCTAGAACTTGGCTAGATAGAGATGAAGCCAAAGTCATCCACCACAACCCAAGCTATGACCATTTATCTTGACTTTTGTTTTGTTGCTGGACTTCAATGACTCTGGAAGGGAGAGGCTAATGACTTTGTGCAATTCTTCTTCATTTAAATCCAATTTATGCACAAGTGAAAAGACATTATTACTCCATGATGATATTTTGGTTCTCTTTGAGAAGTACAAAGGACAACAACCAATCAGTGTTATTATTTATTATTATAAATATTATAGTTATTATTATTTATTATTGACAATAAAAAGCAGTCTATATTCTCTTCCTCTACTTTCTCAACACATACTAACTCTTTAGCCTTTAGTAGTGTGACTTTCATACAAATTTACTAGATAAAGACCACCTTATCAATAAATACAGTGGAGTTTTTTTGTTGGTTTTTTTTCCTCTTCCTCTTTGGGGCATTTAACTCTTAAGATCATCCCCTCTTTCTTGATGGCTTTCTTAAGAATCCCATGACACTTCCCTTTCATGGTTTTTCATCTACCTCTCTATCCATAAAGAATCATAAATCTATATCTCAAAGGGATGGCAGGGACTATCTAGTTGAAAATGCTTCATTTAATAGATGAAGAATCTGAGGTCTAGGGAGATTGTGTTGCCCAAAGTCATGGAGGTATAAAGCATATGAACCCAGGTCTTCTGTCTTCAGAGCCCACTTTCAAAATTCTCACCATCATCCTCTATTTCTTTTGCTCAGTTCTCATCATCCTTCTGTCTCATATTTGTGTGTATTCCCCAAGGTATTCCACCATGGTACAATGGAAAGAGCACTGGATTTAGAGTCAGAAACCCTGAATTCATACCCCAATTCTGCCACTTGTATTACTTTAGGCAAGCAACATGGTATCGTGGGAAAAATATTGATTCTAAATTCAGAGGACATGGATTGTTGTTGTTATTCAGTCATATTCTACTCTTCATGACCCCATTTGGAGTTTTCTTAGGAATGGTACTGGAGCGGTTTGCCATTTCTTATCCAGCTCATTTTACAGATGAGGAAACTGAGGCATACAGGGTTAAGTGGCCTGCCTAGGGTCACACAGCTAGTGTCTCACAAAGATGAGTTTTCCTGACTCCAGGCCCAGCATTCTATCCTCTGGGCCACCTAGCTGCCTGTCTTTGTTTATGTCACCCTTCAAACTAGGATAAATCCCTTCTACCCTCTGCCTCCCCAACACCTTTTTCAGTATCTCTCTTCAAGAACTGGTTCAGGTATTACCTTGATAAAGTCCTAATGCCACAGATTAAAAGACTCAAGGTTTTCATCTGCAAAATGATGAAATTAGACTATGTGATTTCTAAGGCTCTTTCCAGTGCCTCTATCTTGTAATTCTTGGATCCTATGTGAAAGTGACCTCTCCTTCCCCAGATGTTTCCTAGCAGTTCGCCTATAGGGCATTCTCTTTTTATTTCTCACTTTCTCTTGTGTCCTATACAATTATATGTGTACTTGTCTTTTGCCTCATTAAATCATAAAATTCTTGAAAGTGGATTCTGTAATAAATCCGTCTTCATGTGAACAATTCACAGCATAGTGACTAGTATATTATAGGTTCTTAATAAGTGATTATTTGAATTGAGCAATACTTATCTTTTTTTTTAGTACTTTTCCCATATAAATCACTATGTGGATGTTAACCACCTCTTCTAATTCTCACAACAATTTCTTGAAGTAGATTTTACATTTTATTCTTAACCCTAATTTACAGATAAGAAAACTGAGGATTAGAGAAGTTAAGCAATTTGTCTAATATTAGATGGGAAGTGATAGGGTCAGAAACTCATCTTTTGACTCCAATTTTAGTCCTCTTTATACTCACTTTACTCTCCACTCCTCCCTGGATCAAAACAAGTCTATCCTTCCTACCTCCCTCTGCATGAGGCATGGAGATTAGAGGATCTCCACAGGTAAAGGGACAGCAATAATGGAGCCATTACAGTACCAAAGAAAACTCAAACCCCTGTTTTATGTTCTGATGTGATCTCTTCATTTCTCTTTGTAACATCTCTCATATAGGCTCCCTTCTCTCCTCTGACACTGCCACCACCCTGGTGCAGGTCCTCGTCACCTCACACCTGGATTGTGGCAACAATCTCCTGATTGGTATCTCTATCAGAAGTCTCTCTCCACCACAGTCCTTACTCCATTTAGCTGTCAAAGGGATCTTCCCAAAGGTCAGATCTGACTATGCCACCCTCATATTATTAAATAAACTCCAGTGGTTCTCTGTCACCTCCAGAATCAAATAAAAAATCTTCTCTTTGGCATTCAAAGCCCTGAGCCAATCATTCTAGTCTTCTTATGCCTTACATTCCACCACCACCCCCACCCCCCCATGCTATGTATGATCGACTCACTGGATTGTAGAGTATATGAAGAATGCACCTCATCTACCAATTCTGTGCATTTTCAGTGGCTGTTCCCCAGGTCTGGAATGCTCTCCCTCCCTATCTCTGGATTCTTGCTTCCTTCAAATCCCAGCTTCTACAAGAAGGTGACTTTCCTGATAGCTCCCTTTTAAATTATCTCCAATAGTTTGTATTACATAGTTGTTTGCATATTATTTCCCTCGGTAGATTGTGATCTCCTTGAGAACAGGAACCGTCGTTAGCACAGTTACTGACATATGGTAGATGCCTAATTAATATTTATTAATCAATCATCTTCCAATGATTTAACAAAAGCTTTCCTTTTGGGCTGAACAAATTCTTTTCCCTTTCTTGCTGATCCATGGCATCATGGAGAGGTATGGTTTGAACCTTGCCTTACTTGAGAACTTCCACTGCAAAAACTTAGATGGATTACAGCCAATGCATTTTATTTTTTCTTTTTCTTCTTTAATATTTTTTATAAGTTAAATGTAATAATAATTTTTAACATTACTTTCCAAAAACTTTGTGTTCTAATTTCTTTTCCTCCTTCCTTTCAACCCTTCCTGAGATAATAAACCATTTGATATAGGTTACACGTGCTATTGTGCAAAACATCTTTCCTCATTAGTCATGTTGTAGAAGATCCATATCAAAACACACACACACACACACACACACACACACAAAGAAAATAAAGTGAAAAATGGTATACCTTCATGTTTTCCATGATAATACATGTATGACCCATATAAAATTATTTACCATTTCCAAGTGGAGGGAGGGAAGGAAGAGAAGGAGATGGTTTGGATCTTATTATTTTGAAAAATGTATGTTGAAAATTATTATTACATGTAACTGGGAAAATAAAATATCTTTGAATTTAAAAAGGAGAAGAATGGTATGCTTTCAATCTGCATTCAGCCTCAGTTCCTTCTCTGGAGGATAGCATTTTTCATCATGGGTTCTTTGAAGTTATCTTGAATCACTGTATTATTGATAATTGCTGTTATTCACAATTGAGCATAGTATAATATTGCTGTTACTTTGTATAATCTTTTTCTACTTCTGCTCACTTCATTCTGCATCAGTTCAAGTAATTCTTTCCAGGTTTTTCTGAAATTATACTGCTCATCATTTCTTATAGCACAATAATATTCCTTCACAATCATATACCACAACTTGTTTAGCCATTCCCCAATTGATGGGCAGTCCCTCAATTTCCAATTCTTTGCCACTAGAACCAATGTATTTTCAACCACAGAGGATTTAGAGGAGTACAAATGTGGAATTTTTTATAAAAGGATAGAAAACCCCATGTTCTACATTAGGTCTTTCATACATGCACACACAAACACACATACACATACACATGCCCTTATATTTATTTTGTATATAATTACTATGTTTACATTAAGCCTTCTACATGTTTTCTCTCTCTATTAGAGTATAGATGCTTGAGAACAGGAATATAATAAATTCTTTCTTTGTATCCCCAGAATTTAGCATAGAGTTGTGCACAATGTAAGCCCTTAATACATATTTTATTTATTTATTCGCTTATTCATCTCTCCTGATAGGACATAAGCCTTTTGAAGGTAGGAATTGTTCTACTCTTGTCTTTGTAATCCAAGTACTTAGAAATGTTCCTGGCACATAGTAGGTACTTAATGAATGCTTGCTGGTGGATTAATTAATATTTCACTAAAAAGGAGAAAATCTCATGCATTCTGGAATTAGAAAATAATTCCAGCTTTGTATTTTCACAGCTCAGCTCCCCAGTTGCAAAGAAACAACAAACCCCAAAGATCCTCTCTATTTTCTGTGAGATTTCAAAGTTTATATCTCTGACATATTCTAGGGCAAGGAGAAACTTGTTGGTAAATATGCTTCATGCTCTTCTTACAAGAAATTTAGGAATTTCTGGAATAATTTGTTGGGGAGTGGGAGCTAGAAAAGTAGTTAGAAAGTCACTATTGGCTTTTTACTTCTGAACCGCTGAGCCCTTTACTGATGATAGACAAGACCTAATTTTTCTCCCATCTCCTGAAGGTAGCTTCAAAGCTTCAGGCAAATTCTAAGCAGACACAGCACTATAGATGAGGTCAAGAAAAGACATGTCAGAAAACAAGAAAAAGATGAAAGCCTCCTTGAAAATACTTTTCTGAAATGCTTAGGCCTGTAAAAATTATATTCAGCTGGCAGAATTTGTGTTGGTGCAGTGCACTTTTGCCTGGGCTACAGTGGAGGGAACATGGATTTTGAGTTTATAAGATCTGTGTGGCAGAATGGGTTTAGAGTGTGAGCAAGTGGCAGGATCCCTGGCTGTAATGTCTAAGGGCTGCGGTTCAAAATCTGAATCTGAAACTTTCTAAACATAGCTTTGGATCATTTCTAATCTATTTCATTTCCCTGGGATTTATTCTTATGTTCAATGCCGAGAGAGCTGATTGTCCCTGTCACTTCTGTTATTATTATAATATTATATGTCATATTATATACATGCAATAATAATGCCAATTATTATTGTTTAAGTCACATCATACCTTTCTCAACCTTAAATTCCTTATCTGAAAAATAAGGGTAATAATGTCTACCTCACAGAATTATTCTGAAAGAAATGGTAAAGTTTAAAAAAAAGAATGAAAAAACCTAATTGAATTTGGAGTCAGAAGATCCGGATTTGAATTTGAATCTGCCACCTATGTGACAATAGGCAAATCACTTACCTCCCTTTGACCTTATTTTTTCACCCCTAAAATGAAGGAATTGGATCAGATTGCCTCTGACCAGCTGTAAATAAATAAAAGTTGTAAAGCAGCTTTTAAAGCTGTAAATATAAGAATTTCCAAATCAAATGAGATGATAGGTTATAGTGTAAGAAGTAACCATATAGATCATAGTGTCCATTTCTCTCATTTTAGATGAGGAAAGTGAGGCCAAAAACAAACAAATAAATAAATAAGTGATTTAGTTCACTTAAATAATATATATAAAGATGGAATGCCAGACCTAGAATCAGGAAGACATCTTCCTAAATTCAAATTTGGTCTCATATACTAATTGCTATGTGACTCTGGGCAAATCATTTAACCCTGTTTGTCTCCATTTCCTCATCTGTAAAATAAGCTGGAGAAGGAAATGGCAAATCACTCCAGTATCTTTGCCAAGAAAATCCCAAATGGGGTCATGAAGAGTCAGATACAATTGAAAAATGACCAAACAACAAATACTCACAAGTATTTTAATTCTTTATGAAACCTTCTCTTTCCCTTCTCTGAATATAAGATATATTGTAAGCCCTTTTAGTTTTAGTTTTATCCACTTTCTTTTTATTTGTTTGTTTGTTTGTTTGTTCGTTTATTTGTTTTTAAGACCCTTACCTTCTGTCTTGGAGCCAATACTGTGTATTGGCTCCAAGGCAGAAGAGTGGTAAGGGTAGGCAATGGGGGTCAAGTGACTTGCCCAGGGTCACACAGCTGGGAAGTGTCTGAGGCCAAACTTGAACCCAGGACCTCCCATCTCTAGGCCTGGCTCTCAATCCACTGAGCTACCCAGCTGCCCCCCTTCCCTTTTATCCACTTTCTGGTCTGTATTTTTTCTTCAACTAATGGATTTCAATGAAAGCAATTTAAAACATCATTTTGAGTTCTTTAGTAGAATATTGGACAGTTTTTCCAAGGCTCCTTGAGGGCAAGTATACTATATTTAGTAATCACCTACCTCCATCCTCTGGATTGTGCTATGAATCTTCTTTCTAGTTCTCTCCACTCATCAACCCTATCCCTGAGCCCTCCAAGAACCAATCCAGGACAGCCAAGGAGTAGGAAGAGCCGCCATCACCAGGGATGCTTTGCTCTCTGAGCTTCCCAGTTGTCCCTCCCCAGGCCTAGAGTGTACCAGAATCCATCTAGAGAAGATAGGGAAGAAAGAATGTCATCACCAGAAGTGCTCTTCCTCCTTGAATTCCCCATTTTCTGCACAGCCTACAAGCTCACAGGGTTGAATGAGATGGAAGTCAAGAACTCCATTCCTTCCATTGAGATGGACCACCAGCAGGCCTTACTGTTTGCTCCATCACCCATACTCCAATGGCTTCCAGGCCTTCATATCTGCCCTGATCTCTGTCTTGTTGTCCCCTGGCACTGTCATCTCAACTTAAGTAACTGAAACACCTTTGAGCCTTTCCAATCACTCCAGATTCCTGGACCTTTTCATCTGCCTATAACTAACCTTGCTTATTTGCTTATGTTTTTCCTTAAGTTATACTACAAGCTCCTAGAGATCAGGTACTGACTAGTTTGTTGGTTTGTTTTTTTCTGTTTATATCCCCAGAGCTTAACACGTGACTTGGCACATTTTTTTTTTCCATTCATGAACATCACAGTCCTAAAAAGAATCTTGATATCCAGATCCCAAAGTTAAAGGAACATAAAATGTTCCTGCAAAAATTTAAAACTTTTCTTGTGCCTCTCACTCCCCACATTGACCCCCACTACACACACATACCTGAAGGGGAAACCAAAGAGAAGGGAGAGAATTGTTTTGTTTTGTTTTTTTTTAGTTTCACTAACACCACTAGCTTGTTTTCTTTCCTTGGTTGATTCTGATTTTCTTAGGGGCCTTATATGTAATGGCAGGACATATGCAAATAAACTAACCCTGACTTTCCTGTTTAAATTTAAACCTCTTCCAAAGAAAAGAAATACTCATTTTTTTCTCTGTCCACCCAAAATGACTTTTAATTCTCCTTGGGGGATGGGGTAGGGGAATAAAATGAGAAACAGAGTGCGGAGGTTGTTTCCTCAGGGAAAAATGGAAAACAACTTTTATACTCTAAAATATTTATAGCAACTCTCTTTGTGGTGGCAAAGAACTGAAAACTGAGAAGATGCCCATTAATTGGGGAATGGCTAATGAAGTCATGACATATGATTGTGATGAAATACTACTGGGCCACAAGAAATAACAAACAGAGTAGTTTGTTTTTTAATCCTACATGAAATTATGAAGGGCAAAACAAGCAGAAACAAGAGAAAATTATATATAAAAAAGAAATAATACTTGAAAAATAACTTGCATATATCTACCTCCAGAGGAAAAAAACCTGATAAATGGAAAAACACAAGATATAGTTTATCTTTTTGACAAATGGTGTCTTCTCTATTGCAAGAAAGGGATGGAAGGAAGAAGATACTTAGATACTTTAGTGTAGCAAACTAATTCATTAATTTTTTTAAAGTAGCCTAATTGTCCTAGATTTATATTTGTATCAATTAAAAAAAAATCTCATACATATGTATTATATTTTATAGTAATGTGTATTACAGTTGTGAATGAGTTATATTCCCCTACTAGACTACAAGTTTCTTGAGGGCAAGAAATAAGTTCCTTTTTCTTCTATGTGACCTTGATATATTGTAAAGCACCTTTAAGATTAAGATAAAGAATTTAAATCCCATAGACCAGTGATGGGCAAACTATGGCCCATGGACCAAATGCGGCCCCCTGAGATGTTCTATTCGGCCTCGTGACATTATTCCTAATCTGATGAATACAATGAGTAAGATACAATACAATGAAACTTCGAAAGAGTTTCCTTAGAAACAGACTGACAGATGAGCATTTCCTTTCCTTTGGCCACCTCTTTAAAAATTTTGCCTATCACTGACATAGATCTTAGAGAACTGCTGAGTTGGGGGATAATATAATGAAGTATTTATATTAGGATTCACAAATTTTTTAAGTTGAAAAGGATGCTAGAAGCCAAATTACCCAACCCATACCTGAAAATGATGCTCACTAAAAACATATCAAGAAACTCATCAACATGGAAATTGCTTCAGTTTTGCTCCTCACACTTCATCAATACCCTTACTTGCTTTCTGCCCTCCTGACTGGGGAACTGAAGAATGGAGTATTTTAGAGGAACTCAAAATCCCAGCCATGTCTTTATTTGTCAGTTATTCTGCTTGGTTTTAACTCTATCATTCCATCATACTCCTTCCCCATCAAGTGCCCTCCAATGCTTTTACCCCCTCCTTTAAGCTTCCTTTTGTATGTTGTCTTCCTTGGTTCTACTGTAAGCTCCTTGAGGGCAGGGATTGTCTTTCTTTTTTGTAAAACCTGTGCTTTAATAAGTATTTACTATATCTTAGAATAATAATGTACGTAGCCAGCCTGACTTGGTTTGGAAATTTCCACTATCTCCCAAGGCAGTCTCTTCCACTTCTAGCTAGCTCTAATTAATTGACAGGAAGTTTTTCCTTTCAGAAAGTCAACATTTTCCTCTTTGCCACTTCCACTCATTGCTCCTAGTGTTGCCCTCTGAGGTCAAGCAGAAGAAATTTAATCCCTTTTGCAACTGACAGCCCTTCAAATTCTTTAAGACAGTTTATCCCTGCTGAGTTTTCTCTTCTCCATCTCCAATTCTTTAAAACTCTCAATAATCAATCAAGAAACATTTATTAAGTGCCTGCTATATGCCAGGCATTCACAGTCCTAGCATAGGGGAGACAATGAAAGTTGAAAGACAGTCCCTTCTCTCACAGAGCTCATAATCTAATAAGGGAAGACAGCATATGAAAAGAAGCTAAAAAGTGGGGACAAAAGAGAGAGGGAAAGTACTGATTCTCACAGGGAATTAAGTTCAGACCCTTCACCAATCTGGTGGCCCTCCTCTGGACAGTCACCAGTTTTGGCAATAAGAATAAAGTCTGAATTAGAGGAGAGCCCGCCCTGAAAGGCAGACAAGTAGATTAGGAGATTAAAATAGTCCAAAACAAAGGCAAAAAGAGACTGAACAAGGATCATGGATTTTATAGCTAGAAGGGAATTTAAAAGGTCCTAGTAAAGCTTTTTTATTTCACAAACAAGGAAACTAAAGCCCAGAAAAGTTGAGCAATTTCCCCAAGGTCATATAAGTAGTTAGTAGTGGTAGGCATGAAAAAGAGGTAGATTCACATGAGAGAAATCTGCCGAAAAAACTGACTGAACTTGAAAATCGATGGCAAAGGGTAGGGTAGAAAAGGAGGAAGAAGATGAAGAAAAAGAAAAGGTCAAAGATTACTCTAGATCTGTGGAGCAGTGTATGATCTCAGTACAAAGGGAGGTAAAAACCAGTGTCTGCTCCTTAGGGAACTCACAATTATGTGGGAAACAATATGTAAACAGCTATATACACACAAGCTATACAGTGGATAAAGAGGAAATAAGCAACAGAAACAGGCTCTAGAATCGAGGCATCCAGAAAGGCTGTTTGTGGAAGATGGGCAAGGGCTGATTTGCTACCCTGGATAGCCCAAGGGCTCTGATGTCCTCATGAAACAAACTCATTTTTTTAGCAAAATATTTTATCAAATCCTATAAAGCTGATGTGTCCCAATGAAATAACATTCTGTTTCACCAGCTAGCTGAGATGTGGAGAACAATCCCCTTCCCTAACCTTTGGTCCCCTCTGGAATGTTACAGATAAACTCCTGCTCCCATGAATTAAATATGTCATTATGATAGCTCTACTCAAGCCTAATGTTAAGCAAATTTTGTTTCTGAGGAGAGGCTGTTCCGTGTTTGGCAAATCCCTGGCCACCTGGTGCTCCCAGTAATTTCAAAGCTCTCACTCTGGACTTGGCTCTTCTCCCTCTGGGTGGGGAGCAAAGATAAGAATTCATGCAGGTGTTTTCAGCTATCCTTAACTGCTTTAATCCATAGGACATCCCCGCCCAAAAATCCATCCCCATTTTCCAGATAAACTAAAGTGCAAAGAAAGCTAATGAGTCAGTTAATGAAACAGTTTCAGAAGTAGTGAAGAACTATACCAATTCCCTTGGCAAGAACCAGAGATCCATGTAGCTTCCTTTCCTGGAGGAATAGATTGGGTCATTCAAAGACATGGCACCATTTTTAGCAGGATCAATTCTTTTTTGTGTGTCTAGGAGCCTGCCTTCCTTTTCTTTGTTATGTAAAACCCTTTACAGTCTAGTCCAACCTATATTTTCTGACTGATTAATTATCCAAACCCCTCCCAACACACACCAACTCAATCTACTTTCTAACCCTCTTGATCTCCTTAGGATTCCCTCTCCCACCACTATGCCTTTGCCCAATAATGCTCTTCTTTCTTTGAATATTCTCCCTCCTTACTTCCACCTCTTTGAACCCTTAACTTCAACCCCCTTAACTACCTTCAAAGCTCTGTTTGAGTGCCAGCTCCTGAAAGACAAGTTGAAGAAAGCTATCCACATTCAGAGAAAGAACTGTGGAGTAGAAGCATGGAAGAAAAACAACTGCTTGAACACATAGGTTGATGGGGATATGATTTGGGATATAGACTCTAAAGGATCACCCTAGTGCAACTATCAATAATATGGAAACAGGACTTGATCAATGACACTTGTAAAACCCAGTGGAAATGTGCATTGGCTGGGGGGTGGGGATTTGGGAAGGGGAAGTTGGGGGGGGGGGTGAGAAAGAACATGAATCATGTAACCATGGAAAATTTTTCTAAAAAAATTTAAAATTTTTTAAAAATTAAATAAATAAAAGACAAGTTGCCTGATTCATCTCAGGCATTAATGCCCTTCATTTAAAAACACTTTGTGTGTATGTGTATATATGTGTGTGTGTGTGTATACTTATATATATATATATATAAGTATATACAATATACATATAAATTTAGTTATCTGTGTACATGTTGCTTCCCTACAGTAGAATGTAAATGAAATCATGTCTTGAAGACGAGAACTAATTTGCTGTTTGTGTATCGTGTTCCTAGCATAGTTCATGACACTTAGTACTTTAAAAATGTTTTCTGAATTCAATTGAATTCTTCCTATAGGAAAGGAAAAAGGACACTGTCATCTCAATAAAATGTTCTAACTTATAGGAAGAGAAAGAATGATTGGCTTAACTCTAACTTCCTAACTAAACTTAACTCTAAAATGTTGGTTCCCAGTCTTAATTCAAGACTCAAACAGTAGATACCAATGATCTACAAAAGACTCTGGAATGATCTTTAGGTGAGGACAAGCCCCCTAGTCACCAGATAAATATGGAAATGAAAAGATATATGGGGGAAGGATTCAGAGGGAAAAATTGCTTGGTAAAACAGTGACAGGTGAAAGTCAAGGCCAAAGTACAAGACCATTTCTATTCCTAGCCTCAGCTGCAGTGATGTCCACATTAATTAGTACATTTTTTTTACCTCCTCCTACCAGCAAAACCCCAGTTGTAGCTACTATCATCCACAAAAGCCCTTGGTTCCATCTTTACCTCTCTTTAACCTGGATTCAGAAAATAGCACCAAAGAATGGAGAATTTGAGAGAAGAGAAGCAAGAGAGAACAACCAGCATGGGATAAGTCACAAGAGAGGCCTCAATGTTAAAAGGGCTATTTAAAAAATTGTTATATTTATTATTTGTTCAGTATTATTACATTTATAGATTATATAAATATTATTTTGACATATTTGTTACACATAATATATAATTTCTATTAAAATGTTCAAATTAAATTCAATTTAAAAATTTCATTGTGCAACTATTCATTGATATAGGAATAATATTTTTTCCCTTTTAAAATAGATGCATCTATTTGTATTCCTCTCTAAGGCTTAAAGTCACAATGTCTCATTTGTATAAAATTTGGAAGCCATGGGAGAAAACTTGAAGAAAGCCTTTTGGATCACAGAAATGTCATGGGTGCTTTATTAAATGCTGGCCTGGAGTCTGACTTGGAAGCCAGCTGCCTGTAAGGTGGCTGACTCTGACCTTTTCTTGAGCATGTCTATGAATTTAGCTGGAAAGTCACATAGGCAGAAGTCAAGGACCATTTCCTCTGACCCCCAGAATTCCCCTCAGGACATTCATCCACACTTCCTGTCCCAATGACAACAGAAAGCTTTCCTTCCTAGCTTTATGACATCCCATCTCCTGATATAGGGCTTCCAAAAAATGCAAAAATTGGCTTCTTAACTGTTTTTCCCAGAGCCAATCCCTGTCACTTTGGCAGCACCATAGCTACACGTTTCACCTGTTTGGTAAAAGGTTAAAATATTATAAATTTTCAAGAGTCGATTTTAGCAATGTCCTAGAAAGTACTCTCAATTATGCTTAATTACCCTGCAAAAGTCGAGCTCTTGGGTGTAAAAACTTAGTGTCAACTCTTGGCAAAAAGTAGATATTAATTGATATTAAATCACAAAAGAATGCCTATAGAAATACACTCTGTACCAGAGGATTTTGTGATTGATGGAAGGGTAAGCACAATGAAATAATTAAGTATAATTTTCCATTTCTTAGCAAATGTTGCTCAATGCTTAATTCAGCAACACTTGGGTTCTCACTTTCTTTATTATTAGCTTACTTGAATTCATTTTGTCTAGCTCCCTGTGCATGCCTTTTGAAATCTTTTTTTAAAATAAAAGAATACGGTAATAAAAATAAATTTACTGTTAATCATGACACTTTTCTCAGTACTGATTAATTCAAATGAAATTTGAAGTAGTAGACATATACAGAGTTTTGGGACTGAGGAAAGAAATTATTCAGTGAAAAAATATTTCAACCAGAATTTAAATATAAACATAACATCTATCAATTCAATTAATTCAATTCGGTTTCATTCAGCAATCATTTACCCATTTACCAAGTTCCTATTGTGTGCCAGACACTGTACTAGGCACGGAGTAGTATTCTTAAAAAATGTTCCGTATTTGTTTTTGATGGTAGTTGAGAGAACTAGTTTATCCTTATCATATCATGGATATCATGGAGGGATGATATGTAATCCCACGTGTTTTGTTTGGTACTATTGACAGAGTTAGATAGTAGGCTAGATATAGCAAGACTCTTAACTAGTACCCTATTTCTACACTTTCAATTTGGTGTTTCTTATCTGCCATGGTCTGGAAAATAAGTCAATAAAGCTTGTTCATTTTGTTTCTAAAATATGAGTAAATAGCATCTGAATGAGGACTCTACGGATTCTCTAATAAATAAAACATATTAGTTTTAGTGTATTGTCTTTATAGCATCCACTTTGACTACTCAGTGACCTATTTTAGGTTTTTTTGTGATAGCCTTCTGTCCTAGAGAATTGTGGTTGCTATTAAGTTACTTTTGGATAAGTGAGGCAGCATTTTTCCTATGGTCTGGATGCAGTTTTCAATTCCTCCCTCCCTCTTAATATGCAATGGTAGTGGTGAGTGGTGGGATGTGGAAAATCAGAAAAGAAGCAGTGTTATCTAGAGATAAAGGGATATCTAAAGCCCTGATGCCTGTTAGGTTGATTCTTTCCATTTCTATAGTCATATTCATTCATGTAAATTAATTAATCAGAATATAGACTTATTTGTAAAAACTTATGGAGTGAGAAGTGGTGGCAAGAAAAACATATTTTCTGAAAATTCACAGGTGAAAAATTCATCTAAGCAAAAACATCCCAAGGGCACTTAAGGAAAAAATTGGAAGAAGTATAACAAACAAACCAAAAATGGAAAAGATTCTTTGAGACTTTTATCATTAACTTTTATCAGAGGCAGTCTAGCTACCACATTTGACAGTTATCAGTTCAGAAGAGAAGTAAAGATTCAATCTTCAGTATATCTGAAAGAAGAAAAATAATAAATGCTTGGGAAACATCTTGGATCTTATAATCACTTCCCTAAAGTGGTGACTGATAAAACTAGTAACTACCAAGCCATATACCTGCTTTCTCATCTCTACAAAAATTTTATGAGAACAATCCACATGAACATCAAAGATATCTTTGATGAAGGTTTGAGACGTTAACATTCAGGTTTCACAAAGCCTGTTCTGAAGTAGACTACATATTTACCAATTCACTATTGACTGGAAGAGGAAGAATAAACAACAGGTAACTGTTTTCTGACTACAAAAAAAAATTTATTTGGTAGTATAAAACCTCACCTCAAAAACTGTATTAAAGTGTCTGACATGCATATGTCAAAAATCACACAATATTCCATCAAAAATATAGATATGGAGATAACTTTTTTGATAATTTTCTGATTCTTACTATCAAGTGAAGACAAATAACAACAAGAAAGGAGAGGACAAACTAAATAGAGACATGATCGCCAACATCTTTGCCAGTGACATTTAAGATATCCAATGCAGATTCAAAACTGAAGAGGTAAGGTCTTCCAGATGGACCTCTTTGAGGGTGACATTCTACTGATTTCAGCAAGCCTTGGAACATTTTAGTTCCATTTAAATTTAAAGGAAGTTTATAACCACTTCAAAGTATTCAGCCTAATTATTCTTTTTCTTTCTTTATACTATTCAATTTTTTTTAAACTCCAAATTTTCTCCCTCCTACCCCTTCCCTACTCATTGGGAAAGCAAGCAATATCATATCAATTATAAACATGAAGTATGAAAAACATATTTCCATTTTACTATGTTGTAAACTATACTTGGAAAGCTAGGTGGCACAGTAAATAAAGCATTAGACCTGGAGTCAGGAAGATTTGAGTTCAAATTTGACCTTAGACATATAGTAGCTGTGTGCGATCCAGGACAAGTCACTTAACTGGTTTGACTCAGTTTTCTCATCTGTAAAATGAATTGGAAGGGCAACTAAGTGGTTTAGCAGATAGAAAGCCAGGCCTGGAGTTGGGAGTACCTGGTTTCAAATCTAGCCTCAGGCATTTCCTAGCTGGATGACCCTGGACAAATTACATAACTCCAAATGCCTAGACTTTATTGTTCTGCCTTCTAACCAATAGTTAGTATCAATTCCAAGGCAGCAGATAAGGGTTCTTTTTTTTCTTTTTCTTTTTTTTAAATGATCTGGAGAAGGAAATGGAAAATTACAATATTATCTTTGCCAAGAAAATCCCAAATGGGTTCATGAAGAGTTTGACATACCTGAAAAATAACTGAAAAACAAAAACATAATGCAAATAAATAAGTAAAAAATAGGAATCATAAAGAAAGGGGGGGAAATATGCTTCTTTTGTGCTCAGAGTTCATCAGTTCTTTCTCTGAAGTAGAATAGCATTGTTCATCACAAATCCTTTAGAATTGTCTTAGATCATTATCTTGATCAGAGTAGTGAAGTCTTACACAGTTGACATTGCTATTACTTCTCTTGGTTCTGCTCATTTCATTTTGTTCATATAAGTCTTCCAAGTTTTTTCTGAAACCATCATGCTTGTCATGTCTAACAGCACAGTAGTATTTCATCACAATCATAAATCACAACTTATTCAGTCATTCCTCAGTTGATAAGCTTCCCTTCAGGTTTCAATACTTTGACACCATGAAAAGATCAGAGTAATTCTTCTCAAAGGAAAAATGAAATAGATAAAAAAGATCTATTGTTCAGTCTTTGCATTTGGATGGACAGCCCATAAAACTAGTTAATTGGTATATAGATCCCAAATAGTAGATGAATAATTTAATGACCTACAATTGAAAAGGAGAAAAAAAGCAGTTTGGATTGCCTTAAAAGAATGAAGCAATGAGTTTAGTGACCCCAAACTTCTCCCTGAAATATAAGTCCATCTTTTTAATATGATTATTCCTCCATTTATGTTATATAACTACTAGTCATATAATAAAACAGCCCCTAATGAATTAAAATTAAAGGTCACCAAAAAAGCAATGATGAGGCAGATGGTGATGGTGAGGACATAACCAGCAAAAAAATGCACAAGCAGAGTAGTGTCAACCAAAAACAGAAAAACAGGTAGACCAGTCTCATGGAAAAGGTGTGTGATAGTAATGATTAATCTACATGATGTCTGTTTAACTAATTGTGTCCACAAAAAATCCAGAAATGTAGAAGAAGGTCCCTAAGAATGTTGAGCACAAACTTCAAAGATTAGGCAGATATGACAAGAATATTACAGAGTAAGAGAGCATGGATGGATAATGATCTGCTTCACTGGAAGGAGAGATCACATAGAGGATACCCCTTAGTCATCAAAGAATGAAAGTTATTCACTAATGAAACTAATGCAAAGAGGTAGGTAGTCTAGAATCTGGGATCACAGACAGAGCTAGAAGGGACTTTAGATATCATTGAGTCTACTTACATTTTAGAGAAGAAGCTGAGGCTCAGAGAGTTTAAGTGACTTGTGTAGCATTCTAACAACTATTAAGTGTTTGAGGCAAGATTCAAATTCATGTCTTCCTGACTCCAAATCCTACATTTTATCCACCTTACCATGCTGCTCATGGAGTTGGAAGGGTGCTCACTGGCTACCTAATTCATCTAAAACCTGAAGGAGGAATCCCATTTATAACATCTCAAACAAATATTTATCTAGCCCCTGAATGAAGACCTATGTAGCTGAGAAACTTAATGCCTCCTAAAACTGTCCTTTACATTTTGACATATTTCTTAATTGTTAGGAAAGTTATCCATATGTCAAAGGAAATCTTATCTCTAAGACTATCCATGCTCCTACTTCTGCCTTCTGAGGCCAAACAATACAAGTCTAATATCTCTCCTACGTAATAGACCTTAAAATTTTTTAAACTGCTATTATGTCTAACTTAAGACTTCTGTTTTCCAGCATTAACATTCCCAGGTCCACTAATTGATTTCAAGTCACCTACCCTTCCTGGTTGCCTTCTCCTACATGAATTCCAGCTTGTAGCTTATGTGGAACTAAATTGCAAATGATAAAAATGATATAAGAGATTGCTCCAAATCACCAATAGTCAAAGAAATACAGATGAAAATAACAGAGTTTTCACCTCACTCTCATTGGAAAATTGGAAAAAATGAGAAAAAACAGAAATAGACGATGGGAAAATAGACAAGGAGAAAAGGCACCCTGACACATTATTGGTGACGCTGTGATTTGTTTTAAACATTCCAGAAAACAACTTGGAATTAGGTAATAAGAGAGACCAAAAACCCCATGCTTTTAGACTAAAGGATCCTATTGTTGGCAGAGAGATAGATAGATAGATAGATAGATAGATAGATAGATAGATAGATAGATAGATAGACAGGCAGACAGACAGACAGACAGACAGACAGACAGACAGACAGATAGATAGATAGATAGATAGACAGACAGATAGATAGATAGATGAGGATTGTGTCTGTGTGTCTGTACATATACATATATACTCTATTGTGTAGTCAAAGACAAAAAGTATAATAAATACAAAAATATTCATATAAACACCTTTTTGTGGCATCAATTAATTGAAAACAGAGTAAATATTCATTAGAGAATGGGTAAATTAATTGTGTCATTGTAATGGATGTAATGTAATACATTTATGTATTACATTACTTGAATGTACTACAATACTTGAATGTAATGGAATATTATTGAAATGACGTGTATAAGGAATTCACAGAAAAGTGAGAAAATGTACATAAAATGACATAGAATTAAATAAGTAAAATCAAGAAAGCGTACACATCTGCAATAAAGTAAATGGAAAGAAGAGTAAAACAAAATTCAATTTATGTAATTATAATGATTAAGCCTTGAAGAAGAAATGAGAAAATATCTCCCTCCTCTAATTGAAGAGATGGAAAAACTATGACTACGGAATGTAGCATATACTTTTGATATGTTGGTGTTATTGAATTGCTGTATGTATGCATTTTTATTTTCTTTGTTTTCAATCTTTGTTACAACAGATGGCAATGGATCAGGAGAGTAGAGGAAGATATTTAGAAATTAATATTATGTTAAAACAGAAGACATCAAATTAATAAAACCTTAAAAAAAAACAACTTACCTTTTGTCTTAGTATTAAAATACTGTATGTTGCTTCCAAGACAAAAGAGTGGTAAGGGCTAGGCAATGGGGTTTAAGTGACTTGCTGAGTCACACAGCTAGGAAGTGTCTAATTTAAAGCCAGAACCTCCCATCTCTAGGTCTTTGAAACCTTTTTTTTTTTTTTTTTTTTTTTTTTTTAAATTTTTCTTTAATATGGTAACTCAAACTGAAAACAATTCTCTAGCTGTGGCCTGATCAGGGCTGGGCATTGTGAGAGTACTATCCTCTTGCTGGACACTATGCTTCTATTAAAGAGCACATTGGCTGGTAAAGTAGCCACATCCCACTTTTGAGGCACACTGTATTTGTAGCTCATTAAAACTCCCAGGAATTTTTATATGAACTACCTTTTTTATTTTGGTGGGAGGTAACTCTCCTTATAGAAAAATATATATTAGCAAACTATGAGGAATTATATACTAATGGAGCAAAGAAATAATTATGAAAAACATAAAACTATATGGAAATAGCAATGGTAGAGCTGGGGAGACTTCCACGTGGAGGGAGTTCAAGTTGTCCTCACATGAAATAATAGCTCCTAAATTCCCATAGATTATAATCTTGATCAATGTAAAGATTGGAATTTAAAGAAATAATTGACTAGACAATCATATTTTTATGAAAGGATTAGTAGAGAGAAAGACTAAGATCATATCCCACCTGTGATTGTGATTGGCTCTGTGATTTCTGGCAAATTATTCAGATGCTCAGAGCCTTGGTTTTCTTATCTCTGAAATGGAGATGATAAGAATCTCTATAGTGTCTATCTCATAGGGTTCTAGGGAAACTTGTCTGAGATTTTATTTATAAATCGATACATAAGTAATCAGGTATTATGATTATAACATAATCAAAGGCACTGACACCTTGGACTGAGAGAATTAGTTGAAATATACACTTCTTTCATTCTAATCTAATGCAATTTGATCTAATCTAATTTAATTAATTTGATCTAATATCACTTCTAGTCTGAAAGATTTTAAAAATATCCTCAACATCAATGATAAGGGGGGAAAAGCTCATTTCCTTCATCAGTCACAAACAGTGATAAAAGAAAATACAATATCCACTTGTACTATATTTATGTTCCATTCAAAATCTATTCATTCCTCCAGGGATATTATGAAATATAAGTAGAGTCACTCATCTAATAGGCATTTATTAAGCACCTCCTATGTTCCAGGTACTATACTAAAAATTGCTGATACAAAGAAAATATAACCTTCCCTTAAAGAGCTTACATTCCATTAAGCAGATATGAATTATAGTAATCTTAATATTTAAAAAGTTCATTGGTTTCATTTCTCAGTGTGGGGCAAGTGGCACACTGGATCCTGGAGCCAGTTCTAACTGATTGAGGTTGTAACATTTTCAGTGTGAGCATTTTCACTCTAGAAAGAGACAAATTCTACAAACCATGGCATCATCATCATCATCATCATCATCATCATAATGATAATAAATGTTGTGATTAAAATATTCAAGTGATTAGTTTGGGGGTAAGAATATCAGTGTAGTGATTAGGCTAGCATATAATCAATAAATGAATTAAAAAGTGGCTTTTTACAGATCAAAGATCCTGGAGGTCTTTCAAGAAAATCTATAAAATACAGTTTGGGACCTCACTTTTTAGCTCCTCCCTAGAACATCTGAAGACATATCTGATTGGTGAATAAGGAGGTTGTCTATAAAAACTTTCAAATCCTCCTCAGTCCCATCGGTAATGGAGTCACGTAGACAGGAAGAGCTTTTATCAATTAGCCAGGTTTTATGGGGAGGAGGGGGTAGGAACATTCCTAGGAGTTCCTAAGAACAAAGGAAATGCCAAAGTCAACAGACTGGTTGGAATCTCTCTAATGTAGAACCCTGACACAGGAATTACATAGTATATAAAAAATAAAATTTCACAATAATAATAATAATAATAATAATAATAATAATAACAATACCCTTAAGAAGTAATTTTGTATTAAAAAATAGTTCACTTTTATATCATGCTGACTATAAGCTAAGCACTGTGCTAAGTGCTTTAAAGTTATTTTCTCAATTTTTCCTCTTAGCAACCCTGGAATGTAGGTACTATTATTATCCTCATTATAAAGTTAAGGATTCATTATTTTGTTGATTACCTACACTTAAAAAGTGATGGATAAAATACTAATAATGAAGATTAAACTTTAAAAATGTGTCATAATTGCATTCTTTTTCTAGAGAGCTGGTTGTTAAACATTTACCAGCCTACCTTTGCAGAATAGCATTGAGTAGTATAATCAACCAGAAGACTTGAAATCTGAAGATCTACATAGAATCCTGAATTCACCCTTTAAGAGATGTAAATTAAAATAGTTTAAGGCATGCTTGAAGCAGTTTTCCCTTCACTGACAGAGCACATTTCCTACATTCCCAAACACATATGCACCTTTAGTAGACTGTGTTCCTGCCTTGACAAAACAAAATCAATCCCTGACAGCCAGTCTTTTTGTGAGAGTTTCTCAGGCCCTCAGGTGATAAACACAATTGTTTGACTTGAATCTAAAAATTTTCCCTCTAGGTGGGCTCTTCCAGAGATTGGCTTCCAGGAGACCCTCTCCCTCCTCCACCACCACCAAATGTCATTGATGTCCATGCCATAAGGGAGGCATCACAGTGGGATTTTAGTGAAGGATGGCTATATGCAATCACATGCAACTAAATACCCAAGAACTTAGACCCACAAGGAATGAGTCAAAGCCTAGAACAAAGTCTGCCTTCTAAAGTTATTAACATGGTCTTTTGTTTCTGTCATGTGGCACTGTGCTCTGGAAGGTGGAGTCGGTTGGTTCATCACAATGTTCTCAATTCCAATGCTGACCGGGTCAGTTTCCTTTTTTTCTTTTCTCATAATGCCTTACTTTTTCAACAAGCTACATGAGACTTAATTGAACTAGAAAGTATAGAAGAGAATTCCTTTTTCATTTATAATATGCCAAATATGAAGAACACCCCTAGTCTCACAGCAATTATTTTTGCCATTGTCCTCAACTGATTTGGCTTCTTTTAATACTATAAAATTGGGGACTTTATTTTCGAAGTCTTTTTGAAAATTGGTGTCTCTCCTACTCCTGACTCGTCATATTTATCATTCTGAGAATGACCCCAAAATTCTGCTTTGGTAACCCTGGGATCTTCCAGTGAAGTTTTTAGAAAAATTCCTGAGGACTGATTAAATAAAGTTCAAATGTATCTCTTTTGGGGACAATTGTCTGTATTAACATCAAACATGCTGTCTAAAACCAAAATAGAAAGGAAAACAGGAAAATCTGATTTTATACAATGTTCAACAAAAAGTGAACTAAAACAACTTAAGATATTTTGTTTATTATAAAGTTACATAAGACCCTTTGACTCAGCAATACCAGTGTTAGGTCTGTTTCCCAAGGTGACCGGGAAAAGAGGAAAAGACTTTCTTTGTGAGAGTAAATAAAATGATCATTCAGGGGATATTCACCAAGTGGGGAATGGCAAAATAAGTTGTGATATGTGACTGTGATAGAATATTACTCTGTTGTAAGAAATAATAAGGAGGTTGATTTTAGAAAAACATGGGAGAAGGCAGCTAGAGAATTGAGGTTCAGTGAACTGAGAACCAGACCTAGAGATAGGAGGTCCTGGATTCAAATGTGACCTCAGACATTTCCTAGTTGTGTGACCCTGGGTATGTAACTTAACCCTCTTTGCCTAGCCCTTACTGCTCTTCTGCCTTGGAATAATACATAGTATTAATTCTAAGATGGAAGATAAGGGTTTAAAAAGAAAAAGAAGAACATGGAAATATGCAGGGTAAACTGAGCAGAGCCAAAAGAGTATACAATAACACCAATATTGTTTGAAGATCAATTATGAATAACAAACCTATTCTGAGTAATATGAATAATATGGACTGATTACAGGATATGCTATTCACCTCCACAGAAAGAACTGACATATATGGAAGTATGTTTTGTATGGTTCCACATATATATCTATGAAAAATGTTGGTCTTCTCTAATGTGAGGTTGGGAGGAATGAAGGGAAATAACAGAACTCAAAATATAACAAAATAAATAACTGAATTAAAGTCTGAAAAGTAAATAAAAATGTGCACTCCATCCCAGGGTCCTTTTTAGGAAAAACTCTTTGTAAATCAAAAGAAGAAAAGAAAAGAAATATTTTATTTCTATTACTGTTCTTTGGACAAAGGCTAGTTAAAATCTGAGTGGATGACCACATTTTTTTGGCAACAGAAAAGATTTGAAATAAAGGAGCAAATGGAGAAATATGGAGAGCAAAAGACTGCTTAACAAAAGACTTACAGGTATCATGGTATCATGAAATGAATGCCAAGGAATTCACTACTAGGCATATGCCCCAAGAAGTTTAAAGGAAGAAATAAAGATTTCATATGAGGTGTATGTATATATGTATCCACACACACACTGAACTTTCAAGGGTAGCAAAGAACTTGGGGGTAGGGAGTTACCCACTAATTAGAGAATAACTGAACAAACTGAGGTATATATATATATATATTTAATGGAATATTGTTGCATCATAAGAAACACTGAAATTAAAGAATTCAGAAAAACATGGGAATTCGTGAATGAATTAAATGCCTAGTAAAATAAGCCAGCTAGTTAGCACACTGGACCTAGAAGTCAGAAATTCCAGGGTTCAAATACGGTCTCAGACATTTACTAGATGGGTGACGCTGAGCAAGTCAAGCATTCAACATCTTTGTCAAGAAAACCCCTTAGACTTTTTTTTTTTGCTCTGTCAGCAACTACTACTAACTTATTGTATTTGTCATTCTAAGAATGACCCCAAAAGGGTAATGAAGAGTAAGACACGACTGATCAGTGAAACAAAATAATAGAATTGGGGGTCACTACTTACGCCAGCATAATGGTATAAAAGAAAATGACCTTGAAAGACATCAGGTCTCGAATCAATACAGTGTCAAAAAGTGACTTCAGAAAATGGATAGTCAAGCATGTCTTCCATCTCTCAACAGAAAGATGGCGGAAAACAGGTGCAATGGAAGGCATATGTTAAACATGGCCAATGTATTGGTTACCTTTACTTAACTGTACTTTATTTGTTACAAAGGAGATTTCCATTGAGGGTACAAAGGAGTCATTGTATGAAATGAATAAATGAAAATGAAAAAAGGTGCTCAATAAAGTATGTATGTGTGTATATATATTTTATATATAAGCATACATTTATACTTTTATATATAAGAATACACACATACACATCAACATAAAGCATGAATACACATTTATACATATATATTCAGAATTTATATATACACATTTATATTATATTATAAATAAAATATAAGTGTATATTTATATATTTAATAGCATTGAATTTGTAGTTGAAAAGCCCAACTTTGAATCCTGGCTCTGGTGCTTATTTCCTCTGTAATCTTGGGCAATTTTCTTGATGTCTGTGGGCCCACAGTCCCTCCTCTGTAAAATAAGGAGATTAGAAAGATGACCTGTAAAGGCTCTTCCAGTTCTAAATCTTGTAATAATCCAATCTGACTAGAGTTCCTAAGAAGCAAGTTGTGATCTCCTCTTCTTTGGTGCTTGTTTCCAATAGCCATTTGTAGAAATTCTTAAATCCCACAGCAGCTTTTCTCGATGATTCATTCCTAAAGTCTCCAGATTCTTTCTCACAGCCATACTGCCTGCCATGTATCCACTGACCCCATGTCCAGTTGAGGAAGGTAAGTGAATGTGAAAAACCTTTTTTGTGATTCCATTTTTATATCTTAGCTTTAGCTAAGGTATAAAATATCAGCTATCCCACGTGTGGGACAATAGACCTACCAAAGAGAAAACACCCTGATGACACAATCCTTCAGAAGTCAGTTTCTTGACAAGTAACTTGGGACCAAAAGATTATTGGTTGTAGGTGAATTCCTGCCACTTCATTTCATAGATAAAGGCCCAGAATGTTAGAAGTTGCTAAAAGGAAAAGAAATTGGCTGGGAGTAGAGTCTGAAATCTAAAAACAAACCTTAAGTCTTCAGCATAAGGGAGCTATTTTTAAAACTGTTTTTCAAGAAATGAAAAAACATACATGCAGCCAAGTGGTATTTACATTTCACAGAGGGGAATAGAGGACATAGTGTCTATGGAAAGAAGAGTTTGAACAGAGAAAGAGTCCTTCCCCAGCCCCCAACCCCCAAATCCCACAAAATTGTAAAATGGGAAATGAGGAAATAACATGAAAAACCAAAAATACCCCCCTCCAACCCACAGAAACCTCCAAATTTCCATTTTAAGTTTAAAGGGTTGGCCCTTTGAGGAGGGGGAAGTAAAACTGAGAGATCCATGGAAGAGAGAGGAGAGAGAATAGAGACATTGGGGATAAGAATAAAAGGGCACGAGACCAACGGGAAAACGGGGGAAAGCAGAAATAGAAATATTCAAAATGAAAGAATGAAGAAGAAATAGTGTATCAGAAAGATTCAGACTGATGGATGGGCCTTTCATTTACTTTCAAACTATTCTTGAGGGTCATGTGGCCCTTTCCTAAGCCATTTCTTAATGTATGACGGAGCAATGTTGTCTAGTTCGATGAACAAGAAAACTTGGAATCAGGAGACCTGGGCTGGAATACGGGGTTCACCAAGAGATGAAAATGGATATTTTTGTTAATATTTTTGTTAAATATTATTGTTAATAAAATTGTTAATTAAATGTTATTTGTTAATATATTTTGTCAAATATTTTTGTTAACCCGGCAAATAAGGAAAAGAATGTTCCCCAGGGCTGTGTGTGTGTGTGTGTGTGTGTGTGTGTGTGTGTGTGTGTGTGTTTATATCTATTTATGTGCATTTTATCTTTACTACTAGAATGTAAACTCTGTGAGGGTGGACACTATTTGCCTCTTGGAAAGGGGGATGGTTTTTGTTTTTTGTTTTTTCCCAGTTTTCCTATAATTTTCCCAGTTTCCCCACAATTCCTATAAGCTTCTTGATTGATTTATAATTAGCTACAGACAAAAAAGTTCATTAGTTCAATAGAATAAGGTAGTTCACATGGTTGTTTTTTGTTTGTTTGTTTGTTTTTTTCATTTCTGGATACTTTGAACAGCTTTCTAAAATTCCAAGTCAAAGTATAGCTTCCTTTATTGAATGGCTGGGAGGGGTTTCCTCCCTGAGAATTTTCTACGCTATAAAATCACAGGACCAGTCCAAGCAAGAGGGCACTTGAAAGATAGGATAAGACAAACCAAAGCCTTCGGAAGATGAGCTAGGAAGTCTGCTTCTCAGCCATCCCAGATCACGGCAACCTAGCCTAGATGAAAACTGAGGCATAAAATAATGCATTCCGTACAGCGATGGCGTGGTGGGGTAGAGACAATCACGATCTCACTGGAGGTTTCTAAAATACTTAGGTGTCATCTTTACCCGTGTCCCATTTTACAGATGAGATAGCTGAGATTTGGTTTAAGAGATTAAGGAGAAATTAGGGTCAGGCAGTTAGTAACTGGCAGGACAACCACTTGAACTCAGGCTTTCAGAATTGAACTAAAATCATCCTGACTTTACATAGGGAATAGTGAAAAGATTGCTGTTTTTTTTTTGTTTTTTTTTTTAACATTTATTAATATTCATTTTTAACATGGTTACATGATTCATGCTCCACCTTTCC
>NC_058133.1:365433145-365445531 GCF_016433145.1 Gracilinanus agilis
GGGTTCCTCCATTCGTCTGGACTTGTTTTTATGTCCCCTTGAGGAGTTTTGTGTGTTTCGGTCAGGAGAGGTTAAGAGCTGCTTCTTACTCTGCCGCCATCTTAACCCGGAACTCAAGATTGCTGTTTTTAGGGACGGAGATCTGAGTTTGCATCATGGCCTTTTTGTTCAATAATTTTGTGACTTTGGGCAAGTTATTTAATTTTCTTGAACCCTAGTTTCTTTATTTTTAAAATGACGGAATTGGATTATACAATTCCTAATACATTTAATATATTAATTTATATCTCCTAATATATAATTTATATCTTTGCTTCTGTCATTTTACCCATTTATATACATATACGTGCATATATATATATACCTAGAAAGCAATATGTATGTGTATTTTATATCTATGTGTCTATGTATATATATATATGTATATATATATATACCTATCTATATCTATTTAGTGTGTACATATGTGTATAAATGTTTATATATATAAAGTATATGTATATAACTATATATTAGATATCATTGTCTATACATATAAATAGATATACCTATGTATATCTCTTTATATTTGTACAGTGTATAAATATATAAATAAATATAAATATCTGTATTTATCTAGTTTAATATCTATTTACTTAACTATATCTTTATCTATATAATACATATGTATTTGTGTGTATCTAAATCTGCATCTAGCTCTATTTCTATCTGTATTTATGCAGATATGTATACATATATATATTGACTCTAGTGTCTACATATGTGTCTGTATATATCCATATCTACATAGATAATTTGTATATAGGAGTATGTATCTATATATTTATCTATAAGTGTATATATATCCACTTATCTATATCTTTCTAGTAGTATGTATATATGTGCATGTACATGTGTATACATTACATATATAATAAATATTGATATAGTGTATTTTGTATGCATACATGCACACACAAGCATCAGTTCTCACAAGCTTCTTCAAACTGGCTCCAGCATGTGTGTGCACCCTCAGGTCTTTTAAAATTATTCTAGGGTGGAGAGAAGCTGGGTGGCTCAGTGGATTGAGAGATGGGAGGTCTTGAGTTCAAATCTGGCCTCAGACACTTCCTAGCTGTGTGACCCTGGGCAAGTCACTTAACCCCAGTTGTCTAGCCTTTACTGTTCTTCTGCCTTGGAACCAAAACACAATATTGATTCTAAGATGGAAGGTAAAGGTTTAAAAAGAAATTATCCTGGTGAGCAGCAAGGTGGCTCAGTGGATTGAGAGCCAGACTTAGCAACAGGAGATCCTGGGTTCATATCTGGCACAGGCACTTTTCCTAGCTAAGTGACTCTGATAAGTCATTTAATCCCCATTGCCTAGATCTTACTGCTCTTCAGCCTTGGAACCCATATACAATATTAATTCCAAGATGGAATGTAAAGGTTTTAAAAATAAAATAAAATTATCCTTTTACATGTGGTACAATAAAAAAAACAATTATTATGAGGTGATTGTTATATTTACAATGTGAATATTTATATCTGAAAACTTAGCAAATGTTACAAATTGAGGTTTAATTTATTATTTTGTTGAGTGTCTAGTCTTTAAAAAATGATGGAAAATGCATATAATTAAGATTAAATTTTAAATGAATCCAATGTACCTTCCCCCACTCCCTACCCCAGTTGGTGGCATTAGTGGAAGGAGTTTCTCTGCTGGGAATTTTCTATGCCATGAAATCATCAAAATGTTAAGCCTTTATCAGAACACACCTACATTCATGTCTTCAGTATTCTCCAGCCTAATTTCCTGAATTTTCTCTATGGTGCTCCAGATATTATTACACCCTAGAATCTTACTCCAATCTTGGATATCCCATCTTCAGTGCGTCTTTCTGATTGGCAGGTTCCTCCCAGGCTTCCATTTTGAGGAGGATGCCCAAACCAGCCCTATCTTTGGTCCCCTCCAACACTCCCTCCTTTGTCCACAATATCCCAGCACAGGCTATTTTCATTACCCTTCCCTTTCCGTTATTTTTCTTTTATGTGTTGTCTTCCCACATTAAAATGTAAGCTCCTGAAGGGCAGGCAAAGTCTGTCTTTCTTCTGCTTCTACTGTATTTGAATTCCCAGGGCTTACCAAAGTGCCTGGCACCTAGTAAGAGCTTAAGTAAATGCATATTGACTTCAGAGGAAGTTTTCAAACTCTTCTTGCAGCAGACTTGGGGACACCCTATATATAGTAGAATAAATAATATCCTGAGAGAGCCCTAACTAGCAATTTTATCTCTAAGATTTCAGCATGAATTGAACCCTAGAATAAACTCTGTAAGTTATGATGTGTAAATAATTTTTAAAAATACTTAAGATAAATTCAGCTGAGTATCAGAAGAGGTACCATGACGCCAATCTCCTGGTGAAAAAGACCCCAGGACATATCAAAGCTATATCTGGGGAGTTTGTTATCAGGGGAAAGGGGGTTCAATCACCAAGGGGAGGAAGCACCATCTGGTAGCTTCCTATTTTAACTAATTATTTTTACTAATTGGGTGCTAAGCTGAGTTGTTTCTATGCTGCTATGGGAGCTTAGGGCTTTCAATCTATAAATATAACACATTTTGAACTTGTACAATCTTTTTAAATTACTATTTACATTTTCACACTCTTGAAAAGTCATTGCCCTACCTGGTTACAGCTCTGAGCGGAGAGGAAGATCAGCCTATCTTCAATCCAAAGATGTAGGCAGGTCACACATTCTACTATAGTATCTCTCAACAGAGATGGACTCTCAGCAGAGTGAAGGTTCCGACTGTTGACTACTCTTGCAACCTTTTTAATAATTATGCTATGAGAAATCAGAGTTATAATTTTTACTGAGTACTTGCTAAGTATAAAATATCGAACCAGTTGCTGGGTCTAACACCAAAAATCCTTGGAGCTTATATTCTATTTACTATAGAGTGAGTGCCCCTAATTAATCATTCATCTACAAATAGTTTAACAACTACTTTAGAGGTACAGAAAATAATGGCATGAGACATTATATAAAGTGAAGTTTATTGTTGTTGTGCAAAAGGATCAGATGAAAGCCACATCAATTACGTAACCATCTGGGGCTCCATTATTGGCGATTCTGGAGTGTACAGTAGACTTAGCCGATTGGGAAGCCAGTGACATGGCTTAGGACAATCTGAAGTAGAGGGAAGCTTTCTTCTTAGGTGAGACTTACATACCTGCTCAGAAAGAACTGTTTATTTCTAGCCAGTAGGCTAGATAAGACCATTTCTCTATATGGTCATGTCCTTCTGGAAATCCTGAGCTTGAACTCTGTGAAAGAACTCTCTGGAAGAAAAACTCTCTGGAAAGGGAAATATGGATTCAGACTACATGTACCTTCCTTCCAGTCTCATGGCTGTAGAATCAGCAGAGGCCATTATCCTCTACAGATATCAACAAATACTATCAAATATGCCCAAATGGCAATATTTTTTTTAAATCTTTAATGGATTAGAGATAACTGAGAACTTTCATCCTAATATTAGAATTGTCTGTACAGCTGGGAGAGGACAAGGGTATAT
This sequence comes from Gracilinanus agilis, assembly GCF_016433145.1. Lineage (NCBI taxonomy): Eukaryota > Metazoa > Chordata > Mammalia > Didelphimorphia > Didelphidae > Gracilinanus > Gracilinanus agilis. The sequence continues at coordinate 365,436,709 of NC_058133.1, forward strand.
AAACTTATTTTTCAGTCATTTGCACTGAAACCAGTATTTATTATGTCCTATTCCATACAGTGGGCAGGCACCAAAAAAACAGGTTTTTCTTTGTTGTCTCAGCAAACCTTTCACTATTATTTGTCCCGAGTTCCTAATAAGGTACAAGTTATCTACTGTAAATATTCTTTGTATTGTATTCTCTAACATAGTCTTTGCCTTTGATGTTTTCAGAAAGTGTTTGTATGGAGCAGGGGACCTTTTTGTTTTGATCAAAGGCATGGAAAGAAACAAAATGCTTGGGTAAAAAATTAAGAGAATATACACAAAGCCATGGAAATTTCTCGGGCCTTCAGAGGCAGCGTAGGAAAATTAACTGTTTACTATTATGAGTATTGTTCTCAACTTGCCTGCCTGCTTTCCTGCTCTACCTGCTTTTGTGAAATCCTGACAGAGTGTCCAAAGGCAGTGAATTCAGGTGGAAAGAGACTTTTCTGATGAGCTAAAAGGGAGCAATATGGACTCACTCCCAGAAAAGAAAATGGTTTTATATGATGGCAATCAAATGATCAAGAGAAATTAGAGAGAAGGACCACTCTAAAGAAGAGAAATGAATTGAGATTATGCAGGTGGATGAACTAATAGAAGGGCATCCTAAAAGACCAGAAGGAGCAGGACAGAATTTGAAAATGAAAATAAGAGTGTAAAAAGAAAAACTTCCAAAAGAGAGCAACAGATGTAGGGTTAAAATAGGATATCTATTCAGAAGATATGGCAGGTTATTAGGAGCAAAGCGCCCCAACTGGACACAGAATCAGTAAACCTAATTTCAAATCTCTTCTCAGACACTACTAAGTTTTTGTATGACCCTGGGCAAGACACTTAACTTCTTTTTGCCTCAGTTTCCTCATCTGAAAAATGGTAGTAAGACTACCTACTCCTGGGGTTGTTTGGAGGATCAGATAAAAAAAATGTGATTTGCAAACCTTAAAGTATTGGGAATTCATGGTAATTCTCCACTTCAGAATAATAAAGACAAGTGCATTTCTTCTTTGACATTTGCTCAATCACTTCTTTCAGTCCAAGAGACACATCTATTGCTCTTCTCTAGGCCAGTCTACCTCCTCTTTATTTGTCTAAATCCTATCTCATCTCCAATAGCAACTTCTGGCATTTGTATGGCATTTTAAAATATGGAAAGTACTCTACCCTACTGAAAGTCACGAAGCTGTAGAACTTCAGAGATAGGAAGCCATTTGGAGACCACCTAGTGGAACCAAAACCTGAGAAGAATCCTTTCTACTACCTGTTCAACACATCATCATCTGCCTTTTGTGAGAAGACTTCCAATGAAGAAGTCGCTACTGCCTCAGAAAGCAGCACATTTCACTCTGGGATAGTCCTAGTTGTCAGAAAGTTGTTGGTTTATTTTTCTTACAGAAACTCTAAATGTACTCATAGTAAATGTCCATCCATTGCTCTGAGTTCTGCCCTCTGGGCCCAAATAGACCAAGTCTGATCCAGGTGAGAGCCCTTAAAATACTTGAAGACACCTATTCTGTCTCTCCCATTTTTCTCTCCTCTCGGTTAAACATCCCTCCTTCCTTCAGTTGGTCTTCATTTTATTTGTTGTTGTTCAGCCATTCAGTCATTTCTGTCTCTTCATGATCCCATGGGCAATAGCATGCCAGGTCCTTCTGTCCTCCACTATCGCTTGAAGTCTGTCCAAGTTCATGTTCACGGCTTCCACTTTCTAAGCAGAGCTAAACTTGGAATCAGAAAGACCTGGTGCAAAAATCTACCTCAGATGTTTATTATCTCTGAGAATCTAGTCAAGTCATTTAATTATTATGGCTTCAGTTCATCATCTCTCCAACAGAGATGAAAAAAAACTATAGTATTTAAATTGTAGGGTATTATGAAGAACAAATGAGAAAATGAATAAAGTGCTTTATAAATCTTTTTTTTAAAACCCTTATCTTCTATCTTGAAATCAGTACTAAGTATCCAAGGCAGAAGAGCAATAAGAGCTAGACAACTGGGGTTAAGTGACTTACCTAGGTTCATACAGCTAGGAAGTGTCTGAAGCCAGATAAGAATCCACATCCTCCCAGCTCCACGTTTGGTGCTAAGTCAATTGTGCTATCTAACTGCCCCCATGCTTTACATGTTTAAGGCACTATAGAAATGCCAGTTGCTGTTGATATTGTTGTTATTTTTATCATGAACTATAGGTAGAAATAGATAACCCCTGCTCTCGGGGAATTCACAGTCTAATGCAGGAGACAACATGAAAACAACTACATGTAAACAAAATATATACAGGTTAAATTAGAGCTAATCAACAGAGGAAAATCATTGATATTACAGAGGATAATGAAAAGTTGCTTAAGGAAGATGGGATTTTAGTTGTTACTTAAAAGAAGCTAAAGGGAACAGTTAGGTGGCTGAGTGGGTTGGGAGCCAGGCCCAGAGATGGGAGGTCCTGGGTTCAAATTTGGCCTCAGACACTTCCTAGTTGTGTGACCCTGGGCAAGTCACTTAACCCCAGTTGCCAATCCTTTATTGCTCTTCTATCTTGGAAAGGTTCTTCAGTAGACTAGCTTTATCAGTGAATTTTGAACAAAATAACACAGGCATGCTAGGTTGTCTAATCTTCAGTAATATCCTGGTTGACTTTGAACTGCAAGAGATGGACTAGAGTCAGAACCATGACTCCAGAAACCAGTACTGTCTCTAGGACACTACTTTTTTTTTTTAATCTTTTACCTTCTTAGAATTAATACTGTGTTTTGGTTCCAAGGCAGAAGAGCGATGAGGGTATAAGAAGAAAGGTAGGAGAGAGAGACAAATTTTGAAGTGCTTTAAATATGAGACAAAAGGATTTCCTAGATTCTTAATAAATGCTTATTGGAATTATTAAGCATTTATTGGCTTGACTAGACATTTTAAGTGAAAAGAACAATAAGTTATGATGACCACACTTGGTCCTGAAGAAGAGATATGGGAGTGTGTGAAACATTTCATAAAACATAAGACTTAGTTGATGCTTTGGATTTGTTGAACAGTTTTATTTTCTCTTGTTCTTCTTAGAAAAATTCTTTTTAAAAATTGTTTAATTAATCCAATTAACTCTCTCTTTCCCTACTCTTCATTAGAGAAGGCATCATTTGACAGAAAGATATATATCTTAATTTTTTCTATTTATCAATTCTTTCTGTGGAGGTAGACATACACAAGTCATTCTTCAAACACTAATTTTGTTGCTGTATGTATAATGTTCTCTTTGCTCATTTTACTTTTCACAATTTCATGTGGCCTTTTCCACGTTTTTCCAGAATTAACCTATTTGTTATTTCTTACAGTTGCAGTAGTATCCATCACAATCATATGCTACAACTTATTTAGCCATTTGTGTCTTACCTGTCACCCAGTTCTCACCTGTGGCTCCAAGAAGCTACAGCATGCAGGCAGTTACCTCCTGGTAAAACTGCTTTGGGCAGATGGGCTAAACCAGGATGAGGATAACTGACAAGCATCGAACCCTCTGGTGAGTTAGGAAAATGTCTACCCCAAGCATGTGAAGACTTTCCCCAGTGGAATGGGTGGATGAGGACAGTTTGTTCCAATGGCCACAAAGGCAGAGGAAGCAGGCACTGTGGTGCAATTGGAACTTAGTCACACATCAGAGATACCAAGTTCAGTCCCTGCATCCTGAGCCATGGCCAGTTTTCATGCCTTTTCTCTTCACATGGTATGCTTTGATGACTCTGAAAGGGAAAGTGAGACTGATGACTTTCACACAAAAGCCAAGATATTGTCCTGAGATGTCATTGATCTTCTTTGAAACAAAGGACAAACAACAACAAAATAATAATAATTGACTGACTACTATATGCCAGGCATTAAACAAATTGATTCTATGGTCAGATGTTGAATGAAGTAAGTGGAACCAAGAAATAATTTTTTTTTGGTCTTTCTTTGACTTCAAAGACAAAGATTTTGGGATTGGAAGACAGATTAAAAAAAAGGTAAATTGTAGTTTTTATTTCTTGATTCCACTTACTTCACTCAACATCTGGCCCTAGATAGAGTCATTTTCTCATCTACAAAATGGGGATTAATCATTGTACTTACTTCATAGAGTAGTTGTAAGGCTCAAATGAGATGTTTATAAAATGCTTTGCAAAGCATAATGCACTATATTCATGTCAACTATAATTATTAAAATGAGAAATATAACCCACTTCCTTGTTACGGGGTATTGGGGGAAAGTACTTTGGAAGTCTAAAAGTACTATAAAAACATAAGCCATTACCATGCCTAAATGATCTCCACGCTGATAAAACAAAACAAACCATCAGCTTATTCCTTCAGCTCTCATTGATTTTTCCCTTCTCTCAGTTACTGTCCTTCCAGAGAGAATGACATTGTTTATAGCTCAGTTGTCCTCGAATGCTCCTAGGTGGGTTAGTTTTGTCTTCCAAACCATATGGTGAGTTATCGGGCAGGGACCGTGTCTGATGTGTCTTTGTTTCACTCTGTTCCCAGTTAGTTGCTTAATGAATAACTGATGGATCGATACCTGCCTATGAGTATTGGATTCACACTAATTAAATTCCCCAGACATATATGCAAAACTTGTAAAAGAAGCTAGAATGAACATAAGACGATTTTGTCATTGGTGATATGAGGCATAGCATATACATTATGAATAGTAAGATATAAGAAGAAATATGGCATTGTGGATAAATAGCTGGCCTCAAGGGCAGGAAAACCTGGATTCAACTCCTGCTTTTGACTCAAACTGGCCATACGACTGAACAAGTTACTTAACATCTTACTACTCCAGGCAGCTCTCTAAGCCAGCAAGCTGAAGGGTCATCTTGCATATCAATGAAATCTCAGATCCAATCTCCTCTCCTAAAAGATATAATAATGTTTCATTTTGTTGTTGTACAGTTATTTCAGTCATGTCTGACTCATTGGGGGTTTTCTTGGCAGAGATACTAGAGAGGTTTGCCATTTCCTTCTCCAGCTCATTTTACAAATGAAGAAACTGAGACAAATAGGAATAAGTGGCTCGCCCAGGGTCACACAGCTAATAAGTGTCTGAGGCTAGATTTGAATTCATGAAGAGGCATCTTCCTGACTCCAGGCCTGGAACTCTCTCTGCTGAGCCACCTAGCTGGCCTATTAAAAAAAATTTTTTTAATTACCTTCATTTTTTAGAAAATTTATAAAATGTTTCCTTTTAAATTTGTATTGATATTTTATTTTCATAAATGTGTATGTGAACATATGTGTATATTATATGCTCATATATATGTGTGTATGTGTATATACATATATATGTATGTATTTCTATAGATGACAAATAGAATGATAGATCTCCCCTACTTAGAGAGCCATTCCAGGAAATAAAGAATTAGAGATTTAAAACAAAAAGCAGGTCAACAAGACTAACCAACCTATCATATCCTTGTGCCAAAAGAGAAGAGTGATACATTCTCTCATCTCTTCTTCAGGGACAATCTTATTCATTATTGTTTCATCATCTTCAATTTTTCCAATTTGTTCTTTCTGCTTAGTGTTAAAAACATAGGTTGTTGGGGGCCGCTGGGTAGCTCAGTGGATTGAGAGCCAGGCCTAGAGACAGGAGGTCCTAGGTTCAGATCTGACCTCAGACACTTCCCAGATGTGTGACCCTGGGCAAGTCACTTGACCCCCATTGCCTACCCTTACCAATCTTCCACCTATAAGTCAATACACAGAAGTTAAGGGTTTAAAATTTAAAAAAAAACTATAAAAACATAGGTTGTTACCATTCCTAAATATAAGCCACATTCATGAAGTCTTGTCTGATTTTTTCAGTCTTCCTTGGTTTTTTCTTTCTTTAAATTATTGTTCTGTCATACAACTTTTAATTTTAATTTTTTCCCTTTCCTTTTAAGTTGTTATGGTCATTGTATATATTGTTTTTCCAGTTTGCTTATTTCATTCTCAGTCCCTATGTATTTCTATGCTTCCTTTTATTCATCATATTCCTCAGCTTTTGAAATACACTAATATTCCATTATAATTATGTACCATAATTTGTTTTATAGGCAGATAGATGGTACAGTAGATAATGCCAGCTCTGGAGCCAAGAAGACCTGAATTCAAGTTCAACCATCTGTGTGATCTGGAGCAAGTTACTTAATCTTATTTGTCTGAGTTTCCTTATCTATAAAATGAGCTGGAGAAGGAAATGGCAACCCGCTCCAGAATCTTTGCCTAGAAAACTCTAGAAGGGATCACAAAGAGCCAATCTATGACTGAAAAACAACTCAGCAACAAACAGCAAAATGTGTTCAGCTGTTTCCCAACAATGGATAATCTATTTTGTTCCTGATTCTTTGCTATTATGGAAAAGTGTTGCTAGGGACATTTCATTGCATGTGGCAATGATGTTAAAATCTAACAAAAATAGAGGCCACTAAGGTATGCTTAAGGGCTATGTATTGACTTAGAAAATCAAATATTAACATGATCTAAGTTTTATTGTGGTTTTTATTTATTTTCTTAAATATTTCCCAATTTCTATCTTTACCTTCCTTGTGTTAAATGCTTAATAGTGAAATCTATGAGTTAAAATTATAGCTCTTTTAGTTACTTTCCTAGCATAGTTCCAAATATATATCTAGTAGTTACACTGTTTTATTTTTCCACTGATAGTATGAGTTTTTCTATTGTACCTCCATATTAACTACTCCTATCTTTGCCCATTTTCTGGGTTTGAAGTAAAAACAAAACCTTTTTAAAAATATAATAACTTTAAATTATTTTTCTTATCATTTTATTAAAATATTATTTTATTTCTTAGTAACAACTCTAAGACAGATGGGCCAGGGTTAGGCATATAGGTTTAAGTGACATGCCCAGTGTTACACAGCTAGGACATTACATGTCAGGACAGATTTTAATCCAGTTCTTCTTGACTCCATGCCCAGCACTCTATCCACTACACCACTAAGATGCTCCTTATCATTCTTTTTTTTTTTTTTTTAAACTCTTACCTTCTGTCTCGAAGCCAGTACTGTGTATTGGCTTCAAGGCAGAAGAGTGGTAAGGGTAGGCAATGGGGGTCAAGTGACTTGCCCAGGGTCACACAGCTGGGAAGTGTCTGAGGCCAGATTTGAACCTGCTCTCAATCCACTGAGCTACCCAGCTGCCCCTACCTCTTATTATTCTTAAACATTACATTTTGATTTGTTCTATATAAGAAGAAACTAGATCTGGTTATCTAAATTTCCAAGAAGATCACTACACATTTTGTCACTGAAGCTCCTTAAAACCATTGAAGCTCAAACTATCAGAACAAATATGAGGTCCCTCAAATCCTGAGATGTGAAGTAAGATATTGCTTTGAGTGGAAGAATGGACAATAAAGCTGAACCTAATATTTGGACTCAAAGTCAGGACTTGAATTTAAAAATTTCCTTAGAAATGTATTAGCTATATGACCCTAGACAAATCACTACCTCTCTTTCCACTTCAACTTCCTCATCTGTAAAAGAAGAATAATAAGAACTAGCCTCAGAGTTATATGCTTATCAAATTAGATTGTCTTTAAAATTTTCTGTTTATACATGTTATTCTATCACATAGATAAATGATGAGAATAGAGAAGGCTCAATAACCAAAAAGATTAGCAGTTAACAATGTCTAGGACCTTCCATTTAAATCAACAAAAATTTATAAAGTATCTGGTATGTGCAAGGCATTGTGCTTAGTGCTGAGAATATGAAGGTTTTATTTTTCATTTGTTCATTCTAATTGTAATTGAAGCAGAAAACAAATGAAGATGGAGAACTACCTGCTCATCTGTCATAAAATACCCACCTTTAGTGGCTCCAGAGAAATTTTACATCCTCAAATAAGTCAAGGTTGACCTCAGGGCCAAAGAAACAAGTATATAACAGGAGCAACAAGGTCCCTGGAGCTTAGACAGCTGGGCCTCCAATGGCCTTCAGCTTGTTATGTCTAACTCCCTCAATTCCCATGAATCAGCACCCACTGGGGCTTTGTGAGGGCTACATGTGCGCAGTGCTTCTCAGTGAGGCTCCTGAAATTGGTGATGACGTCAGTCTACTAGAAAAGCAAATGATTTTCCAAGCTTTCTTCCATATGTAATGGGGAACTGACACTCCATTCCCTCAGACCAAATGATTCTTAACTTGCTTTCCCACCATCTAACATATTCAATTCTGCTTCCCAGTGAAAACTTCAGGGTCTGAGTCTCCCTCACATTCTCTCTGTGACTGCCAAAGTGGTCGGCTTGCCCTTCCCCAAACAGGATGTCTCGTCTCTACCTCCACTTCTTTGTATGTATTGTACCTTGTGCCTGGAATATGGTCCTGTTTCACCTCTTTCTCTTAGGATCCCTGGCTTCCTTCAAGACTTACTTCCACTACAATCACCTATAAAAGATCCTTGATGATTTTGATGATCTTCCAGCTTCTATATCCCCCCAATTACTTTGTATTTACTCTGTATCTATTTTGCATCTAAAAGCATCTCTGTAGACGCTGTTTTCCTAAAAAAGAATATAAGCCTGGCCTCAGACACTTCCTCCATGTATGACTCTGGGCAAGTCACCTTAGCCCCCTTCCATTCTTCTGACTTTGAACCAATACATAATATTGATTCTAAGATAGAAAGTAAAGAGGAGGAGGAGGAGGAGAAGGAAGAGGAGAAGGAAGAGGAGGAAGAAGAGAAGAAGAAGAGGAGGAGGAGGAGAAGAAGAAGAAGAAGAAGAAGAAGAAGAAGAAGAAGAAGAAGAAGAAGAAGAAGAAGAAGAAG
>NC_058133.1:365450349-365636122 GCF_016433145.1 Gracilinanus agilis
ACCAGTTCTTTTAAATCCAAGTACTCATGAGACAGCTGACATATTAAGCCTTTATTATTTGACTACAAGTAAATTTATAAGGACATTTCAAGTAGGATAGCCTAAAAATGTGGGAGAGGGGAAATGCTTACAGAAATGAAGAAGGCACAGAAGAGAGGAATATAAAGAATGCCAAAGACAAATTTGATCTATTTTATAATTTTGCCTAGAACTGGGCTACTAATATACTATCCTAAATCATTTTATCATTGCAGTCAGTGAAGTGAAACATCTGACCTTCCCCTCACACACAGCCGCATAACAATTTAATTAGTGGGGCAAATATACTCTTGGTAGACCTGTGAATTCTTGTTAGAAAACAATTAAGAATTATGTTAAGAAAAAGTGATGAAAATGTTTGACCCAGAGATTTCCACCATTAGGTATATATCCTAAGTTCAAAGACAAAAAGGCATCATATGGTCACATAATCATTCATAGCAAAGAACTGGGAACACAGTAAATTTTAACCAATTGGGGAATGTCTTAACAACCTGTGATAGTAACTGTAATTAAGCCATAAGAAGGGTAGCTAGGTGGCACAGTGAATAGAGTGCAGAGCCTGGAGTCAGGAAGGCTTGAGTTCAAACACTTACTGGCTGTGACCCTTTCTTGGATGCCTCATTTAACCCTGGTTGCCTCAGTTTTCTCATCTGTAAAATGAGCCAAAGAAAGAAATAGCAAACCACTCCGGTGTCTCTGCCAAAAAAAAAAAAAAAAAAAAAACAAAAACAAAAACACCAAAAAAACACAAATGGGATCACGAAGAATTGGGCATGGCTGGAACAATTAAATAACAAAAATATAACATGAAAAATGATTCATATGTAGAAGTCAGAGACAATAAGAAATTTAATTGAATTGATACAATATGAAGTAAGCCAAATCAGGAAAACAACACATACTATAACTGCCACAACATAAACTACAAAAGAACAGCAATAAGAACAACAAACTGAACTCTGGGTAATTATAATGACCCAGCTTTACCCAGAAGAGATGAGGAAATGTATCTTCATGGCCTATTTCCAGAGGTGATAGATTATGTGTGAAACATAACATGTACTGAAACTCAGTTGATATGTTAGTTAACTCTGCTAAATTGCTTTTCTTAGTCCTTTCTTTTTGGTTCTTTGGGATAGTTTTCTGGAGAAGAAAAAAAGTCAAGCATTTATTTGGAAATGAAAGTGATTTAAAAACAGAAGATATCAATAAAATTTTTGAAATTTTAAAGAAATATAAAATTTTTTAGATCATGCCAGAGTTAACAGAGGGAAAAGTATGTGAATTCCCAGCAGGAAAGTAGACTTTTCAGTAGGAAAAGTCTGGGAGATTCCACTGATATAGAAATGGGGAGAAGTGTGGAGAATGTGAATCCCCACAAGAGACTTTTTCAGGACAGAAAGAAAAAACTGAGTAAGCAAGAAAAGAAAATTGGCATTGTTGGTAAATCTGGGTTATTTCCCAAAGTGGTAGGAAAAGAAGAAATAGCAAGAGAAGGAACAAAACAGAATGATAGTAACAGGCTTGATCAGAGGACATTGGAATTAAATGAAAAATTTGCACAAATATTAAGCATCATATAGACAGGATTCCAATACAAGAGAACTTGTAGAATTAGAACCAGTTATATAAACATGATATAGGAGTCACAGTGGAATCAAGAAAGGTGATGTACAGTGGGAGAGAAGTATTAGTGAAGAAATACTGGTGGAAGATAATTAAATTGTAGAGTAGCATTTTTTTCCTTTTAGAAAATTCTTATCTTCTATCTTACTAACAGTTCTAATATAGAAGAGTGGCTAGGGCTAGTCAGTTGGGGGTAAGTGACTTGACCAGGATCACACAGGTAAGACCTTTCTAAGACCAAATTTGAACCCAGATCCTCATAGTTATTATAAGGTTTGAAAATATTGTAAAGATGGCTTGATCTCTCTGAGGTACTCTTCACCTATCAGATAGGCTAATATGACAGCAAAGAAAAGTGACAAATGTTGGAGGAGGTGTGGCAAAATTGGGACACCAATGCATTGGTAGTGGAGTTGTGAATAGATCTAACATTCTGGAAGGCAATTTTGAACTATGCCCGAAAGGCTATAAAACTATGCATACACTTTGATCCAGAATACCACTACTGGGACTGTATCTCAAAGAGATTTTTAAAAAGGGGGGGGGGCAGCTGGGTAGCTCAGTGGATTGAGAGTCAGGCCTAGGAGGTCCTAGGTTCAAATCTGGCCTCAGACACTTCCCAGCTATGTGACACTGGGCAAGTCACTTGACCCCCATTGCCTTACCACTCTTCCACCTATGAGCCAATACACAGAAGTTGAGTTTAAAAAATAAATAAATAAATAAGAATTGAAAAAAAGGGGGGGCCTACTTGTACAAGAGTTTATAGCAGCCCTTTTTGTTGGGGCAAAGAATTGGAAATTGAAGGGATGCTCATCAGTAAGGGAATGGCTGAACAAGTTGTGGTATATGATGGTGATGGAATAATATTGTGCTATAAGAAATGAACAGAATGATTTTTTTTAAATCTGGAAAGACCTACATAAACTAATGAAGAGTGAATAAACAGAACCAGGAACACATTGTATACATTAATAGTAATATTGTACAATGATCATCTGTAAAAGACATAGCTACTCCCTTCACTACAATGATCCAGGACAATTCTGAAGGACTTAAGCCAAAGAATGCTATCCACTTCCAGAGAAAGAACTATTGGAGTCAGAATGCAAAGCATACTATTTTTCACATCAGTTAATTTGTGGTTTGATTTTGAGGTTTTAGTTTCATATGATTATTCTCTAATAACAATGGACAATATGGAAGTATGTTTTGCAGATAATATATATATATATAACCCAAATCAAAAGACTTACTATCTCTGAGAGGAGGAGGGAGACAATTTGGATCCTATAACTTCAGGAAATGTATGTGGAAAATTGCTATTGCATGTAATTGGGAAAATATAACATATTTTTTAAAAAGACAATGTCTTGATCACAGAAATTGAGCCGGGGTGTGTATGTGTAGAGGTGGTGGGGTTATTCCCAATTTTCCAGGCTAGTAGTCAAGTACTTATTTATTCAGCAACCTGCTTGGTCCAGCACAGTCATGGTAATTCATGCAACAGTGCTTGCATCTAATGTGAATTTAATGGAACCCCATGAAAAGAGAAAAGGTCTCCAAATGCCAGAAGTCTGGAGATACTCCCCTGCCACATGTGTTCTCTACACATCTCATTACCAAAATGTACTTGAAGTTTTAGCCCACTCTGCCCAGACAACTTGTATACGCTAGGGAATGGCAAGCCCCCTAGTTTGGGGAAAGTATTGTATCACCTCTCTTTGTCATGCCTTCTTAGTTAATCTCTTTTCTAAAAGTTAATGGAGTTCAACTGATTGATGGAAAATGTGGAGCATATTGATAGGGGCTTGTAATCAACATTTTTAGAAACCCAGCTTCTCAGAGCTACCTAAAAGAACCCTGATACTGATGAACAGCAGCCGCTCTCTGGGGATTCACAGAATGCCAGTAGGAGGAGGAGGAGCCCAGAGGGCACGCTGCATATGGTTTAAGGATCCCTAGGATATGACATTTTCATTTCTATTCCCATAAGAGTATTGTGTCTTTTTTCCCTGGAACTTTACAATAGAATCTTACAGGGAGTAATGAAACATAACAACATGGTCTAGGGCTATAAGGACCTCACAATTCTAAATAATACTTTGAGGAAAAAATCCCATTTGTAATTATTTCTATTACTATTTCCTTTTATGTCATCCCACAGTACATATTCAGGTCCTACAGACCACAATTGTCAGATGATTACGTATCCTCTTTTTGCTTCAATATCAAAACAAAATAGCCTTTATTGCATACTCTGGGCTTAGACTATTGGAATATAAGTGTTGGGAAGGGTCTTAAGGTTTATATGACTTAAGGACAAGCTCAAAGCAGCAATTTGCTCCACATCTCAAAGAATTGCTCACCCAATTTGCCTAAACACCTTTAGTGACAGAGAATTTACTACCTTTGATGATACCAATTACAATACTGACAGTGAATGTTAGACTAAACTTTTTCATGCAGAACCAAAATCTCCTTCTCAGTATCTTCCACTTATAGGTTTAATTCTGCCTTTGGAATGAGACAGAATTGGAACACAGAAGCATATAGAATATGTCTAATGCTGTGTTTTTTTTCTCACATGAGAACCCTCCAAATATTTCATGATATGTAAGAACTATCACATCCTGTCTAGGTTTTGTTGCTTTTTTTTTTCTTTCCTTGGCCTTACTTTTCCCAAATTACTCCTTCTAAGATTGGGTTTTTAATTTATAGAATCATAAATTTAGATCTGGAAGAGAACTTTGAAGTTATCTAGTCCAACCCCTTTCACTTTATTTTTTATTTTTTTTTAAACCCTTACTTTCAATCTTAGAATCACTACTGTGTATTGGTTCCAAAGCAGAAGAGTGGTAAAGACTAGGCAATGGGGGTTAAGTGACTTGCTCAAGGTCACACAGCTAGGGAGTGTCTAAGACCAGATTTGAACCCAGAACCTCCCATTTCTAGGCCTGATTCTCAATCCTCTGAACCACTTAGTGGGCCCCCACCACCTACCTTTCATTTTAAAGAATAGGAGATAGATCCAGGGAAGAAAAGACATGATTCAAACTTCAGTCCCTCTCCATTGCCTCATTCTGCCTCCCTATTCATTTGTTTCTGTACCACAATCATTACTTTACTTAAACGAATTGGGTTGGTTTAATGGTAGCTGTTGGGATTGTTCATTATAGGTTAGATTTTCCATTTCCCTTTTGTTGAGCTCTTGCCAGCTTTTTTTCATGGTTCCATCTTACCCGTTACCTTGTCACTGCCTCCAGACAAACCTATTTAGCCATTTGTTAGGCTTGAGATAAAAGTTAGAGGCACAGGAATTAAAAAACAAACATGTACTCTGGCAGAGAGAGACTATTCTTTCTTTCAGCAAATTGTGTAAAAATAATTTTAAACCAGATCCTCTGACCCTAAATCCAAGATTCTTTCCTGGATTCCACACTATACTGTACTGAATTCTTGGCTTCCCTATAATTATTATATAATCTTGTGGTTATAGGTCTTAATGGTTTTGACAACTTTTTATTTTGAGGCTTCAGTATCCCAAGGGCAATACCTTTTCATGTCTTCTTCCACAGTCATATTTTGTCTTTTAGCTCTGGAACTTTACAATAGATGCTTCCAGAAATAGTAAATCACAGCAATAGGATGTGGGACCATGAGGACCCCACAAATCAACCTTGATTGTGGAAACAGCCTCCCAGCAGCTATTAATGGCTCAGTGGATGGCCCCCATACTTCTTTGTGCCATATTCCAGGGCTGGGCTAGCTAGTAGTGAATGCACAATCATGTATTTTATTCCTGGTAAAAATCAGAGGATGATGCCAACTAGCACTGAAGGAGAGTTGTTCTTGGAGGGGGATGGAAGTGAAAACCATATCCACGACTGGTACTGTATTTACCTTCCAGCTTAGGCTTTACAGCTCAGAGACTCTGCAGCAACAATGATGCTACTTTAAGCCACATAAACATGGTGGAGGTACTTGGAGGTAAATGGGCTTTAAAAGAGAGGCTTCTCGTTGCTTCCATTGCTACTGTATTCAAACATAATATAAAGAATAACAAGAGGCAGGTCGACCTGACAAATAGAGCCTTGGAAAGGACTTTCTTAAGATTTATGGGTTACAGAAAAATTGTTGTTGCTCTGCATTGGTTGAAGGAATATTCAGTACTGTGAGTTCCCTATACTGGTGAAATCCCAGTGCCAGACCAAACCAAAAATTAATTGGTAGTTAATATGTTTTCTTTGTCAATTAGTTGACACAAATAAAAATTCCTAAAGAAAGCTAGATGATAGTGCTAATAGGTATTCAGATTACAATCCAATACACCTATATAATCAAAGTACACACATGAAGTTTGAAATAAAGTTGGTGTCCTAAGGTTATAAATTTGCATCAAAAGTTCTAAAGATCGAATGATTACTTCTTTTTTTCCTATTTTAACTTTTTTTTAAGTTTGTGTTCCAAATTCTCTCCCTCTCCCACCACTCTCCCACCCATGGAAAAGAAGAGAAATGTAATATAGACTATGCATGTGAAATTATACAAAACATTTTCATATTAGTCATATTCATATTGTGAGAAAAAAAAAACAAAAGAAAAAGAAAGCAAAAAAATTAGGCTTCAATCTACACTCAGATTCCATCAGTTCTCCCTCTGAAAGTACATAGCATTTTTTATCATAAAACTGACTTGGATCATTCCATTGATCAGAGTAGGTAAGTCTTTCACAGTGGATCATCTTTATAATGCTACTGCATAAAATGTTCTCCTGATTCTCCTCATTTCATTTTGCATCGGTTCATGTCTTTTCAGATTTTTCTGAGGCCATCTTGCTCATCATTTCTTATAGCACAACAGTATTTCATCACAATCATATACCATAAGTTGTTCAGCCATTCCCCAACTGATGGGCATTCACTCAATTTGCATTTCTTTGCCATCACAAAAATAGCTGCTATAAATATTTTTTACATGTAGATATTTTTTCCTTTTTCTTTGATCTCTTTGGTATACAGATCTAGTCATGGTATTAGTAGATCAAAGGATATGCATGGTTTTGCAGCCTTTTGGCCATACTTCTAAATTGTTCTCCAGAATTATTCGACAGTTCGCAACTTTTACCATTAGTGTCATAATTTTTCCACATTCCCTCCAAATTTTATCCTTTTTTCTCTTCTGTGTTGTGAGCCAATCTGATAAATGTGAGGTGGTACTTCATAGTTGTTTTAATTTGCATTTCTCTAATCGATAATGATTTAGGGTACTTTTTTATGTGACTACAGATAGATAATTTTGGTTTCTTCTTCTGTAAAGTGTCATATCCTTTGACTATCGTGTGAGGAATGACTTGTATTTTTGTACATTTTATTCAGTTCCCTATATATTTGAAAAATAAGTCTTTATTAAAGAAACTTGTTATTGTTCCCTCTGCCCCCAGTTTCCTTCTTAAATTCTAATTCTGGATACATTGATTTTGTTTTTGTAAAAAACTTTTAATTTAATGTAATAAAAATTATTCTTTTACTTCCCATGATTCTCTCTCTTGTTTGCTCATAAATGCCCCCATTATCCATAGATATGATGGGTAAATTTTTCTGTGCTCCTCTACTTTGTTTATGATAATTCTCTTTATATTTAAATCATATGCCCATTTTGACCTTTTCTTGGTATATAGTGAAATGTTGGTCTATGCTTAATATCTGCCAAACTTCTTTCCAGTTTTCTCAGTAATTTTTGTAAAAATAAGGAGTTCTTGGCCCCCAAAGTTTGGCTTTCTGCATTTATCAGTTATTAGATTACTATAGTCATACACTCCTCTTTAGGTTACCTAATCTATTCCACTGATTTATTTCTTTATTTCTTAGCCAGTACTCCCTTCCCTGGTGCATCCCTCTTTATTCACCCTTTAATTTTTTTGTTTTTTTGAGATCATCTCATCCTAGTCAACTCAAACCCATGCTATGCCCTCTGTCTCCTTCTATCGTAATAATGATAAAGTTCTCAGGAGTTACATGTATCATCTTTCATTATAGTAATATAAGCAGTTTAACTTTATTGAGTACCTATATGATTTCTCCTCATATTTACCTTTTTATGCTTCTCTCAAGTCTTATATTTAAATATCAAATTTTCTATTCAGATCTGGGCCTTTCATCAGAAATACTTGAAAGTCCTGTATTTCATTAAACAGTTCATTTTTCCCCTAAAAGATTATACTCAGTTTTTCTGGGTAAATTATTCTCCACTGTAATCCTAGTTCCTTTGCCTTTCAGAATATCACATTCCAAGCCCTCTACTCTTTTACAATGGAAGTTGCTAGACTTTGTGTGATCCTAACTCTGTTTCCACAATATTTAAATTGTTCCTTTCTGGCTGGTTGCATTATTTTCTCCTTGACCTGGGAGCTCTGGAATTTGGCTATACTGGAGTTTTCATTTTTCAGTCTCTTTCAGCATATGATCAATAGATCCTTTTCATTTCTATTTTTCTCTCTGGTTCTAGAATATCAAGGTACTTTTCCTTGATTTCTTGAAATTTGATATCTAGCCTCTTTTCTTAACCCATATCTTTTGTCTTAGAATCAATGCTAACTATCATTTCCAAGAAAAAAGAATGGTAAGGGATAGGAAATTAGGGCTAAGTGACTTGCCCAGGATCGCACAGCTAAGTCTGAGGCCAGATTTGAACCTAGGACTTCCCAACTACAGACCTGTTTCTCAATCCACTGAGGCAACTAGCTGTCCCATGTTCCCCTTCCCCCCCCCTTTTTTATCACGGCTTTCATATATTCCAGTAATTCCTAAATTATCTCTTTTTGACCCATTTTCTAGGTCAGTTGTTTTTCCCAATAAGATATTTCCCATTTCTAAAATTTGTTCATTCTTTTATTTATTTTATTTACTTGTTTCTTGAAGTCTCATGGAGTCATTCACTTCCACTTGCCTAGTTCTAATTTTTAAGAAATAATTTTCTTCAATGAACTTTTGTATTTTTTTTCTATTTGGCCTGTTCTGCTTTTTTAAAGAGCTCTTTTGTGGATTTTTTGCCTCTTTTGCCATAGTATTTACTTTCTTTTCATACTTTTCTTATGTCATTCTCATTTCTCTTTCCAATTTTTCTTCTACCTCTTATTTATTTTTTTTAAAACCTTTTTAAAATCTTTTAGACATTCTTGTAGAACTTATATTCAATTCCCATTTTTCTTTGAGGTATTGCCTATATCAATTTTGAAAACATTTTCTTCTGAATTTATGTCTTAATCTCCCCTGTCACCATTTTTATTGTCACGGTCATTATTTATTATTTGCTCATTTTTCTTATTATTTCTTTGACTTTTAACTTTAGGTTAAATTTGGGCTCTGCTCCTATGATATGGAGAGCACTATCCCAAGCTTCAGAATTTTTTGTTGTTGTTATTCCTTTTTTCAGAGCCAGTTCTGAGAATCTGTAAGTTTTGGGCACTTTTAAAGTGGTATGATATAAAGAGAGGTATGGTCACTGCTTTTCTGGCCTGTGCTGTGGTCTTTATCCTGAAAAGGACTTTGTTCCCATGTAACTATTAATGCTAGTGCTACACTTGTCCCTGGAACTAGAACTAGAACCCCTGCGCTCCTGCAGCCACAAGAACTAGTGCTCCTTCCTACCTTCTACAGAGACCAGGATCCTTGGCCCCTTTTGAGTGACCACAAGCTTGTTTTTCCACTCTGGAGCTGTGACCAGGGCCTTAACTCCCCTGAGACCACAAACACTAGTGTTCTTCTTCACTCTGGAACTATGTATGAGCAACGAAACAGTACTAGGAAAGGGTCCCCTATAATCTCTCTCTGACCAATTTTCTGACCCCCTTACTCTCTCTGGGCTGAGAACCCTAAAACTGCTGCTGCTGCTGCTGCTGCTCTCATAACCACCCCTAAAACCCAGATGCTGGTGTTGCTATATTGACCCCTGTCCCAGGCTCACAGACCCCTCCTGCTACTCTCCTAAGTTGTCTTGGGCTAGAAAATGTCTAATCCTGACCTTTTATTGGCTCTGCCACTACAGAATTCAAATTGAGGTATTATTTTAAGTTGTTTGGAGGGGAGTTTTGAGAGAGTTCAGCTGAGTTGCTGCCTCTTTTTTTATCATCCTGACTCTGTTCCTGTGCCTTATTTCTTAATTCAACTTGTTATATAATAATTATAATGACAATAAATAGCTAGCATTTATATAACACCAACTATGGACTAGGCATTGTGCAAAGTGTTTTATAAATATTATCTTATTTGATCCACACAGTAACCCTGAAAGTTAGGGGTCTATTAATATCCCCATTTTTCAGATGAGGAAAATAAAGCAAACAAAGGTTAAATGATTTGCTGCCAAGGTCAAACAGCTAATAAGTATCTGAGGCTGGATTTGAACTCAGTCTTCTTAATTTCATGCCCAATGAATTACTGAACTGCCTCTATGAGGGTCTCTTAAACTTATAGATTTTTAAAAAATATTTAATAACTATATTTCAATTTAGTTTCCCTTGTAATGCTATGTATTTTATCTTATGCATTTAAAAACATTAATCTGAGAGGGATCCATAGGATTCACTTGACTGTCAAAGATGTCCATAACACAAAAACGGTTGAGATTTTCTGTATTATGGTTTCCAGACAAATCCATTGCCAACTATAGCAGACCAGAGACAGATAACTAATGCATAAGATAGAATCCCATTGAAACCTTTTGAAGGCAAACTATATACTTATGTAGGTCTTTAAAAATGTTAGCTGAATAATGCCTATATACCTTGTTAGTCTTCACTAATTTCTATTTTTCTTTTGAAAACACACAGTATATTATTTTCCAAAGACTCTCCATGGGTCTCAGCTTATTGGGCATCTTCAGAGGTACCAGAACAAACCAGCCTTGGGCACATCAACTTCCTCTTGATACCCTCAACTTTCCTTGGCTCTCTGCCAATTTCTTGCCAGCTTTTTCCAGCTTTTCTTCCTCTACCACCCACTTTGCTATAGCCTCTGGGCACAACTATTACTAAATTAAAACATACCAGTAGAAATACAATCCAGAGGCTGTATATACTCCCACCATGCAAAGAGCTTGGGCAGACGGAAGCCTAAAGGATGTTTCAGGAAGAACACTGGCTCTTGAGGGGGGGGAAAACCTTTTCTGTCTGCCTACACTGAAGCCATTAGGTAACTGTTCAACTCTCCGTTCCATTTTGCACACAGTAATAAAAGTTCACAGTTATAGAGCATTTTAGGATTGGTCATAAAAGACTTTACACACATTATCTTATTTGAATCTAATAAAGATTTGACCAGGAAGGTAGCTCAAGCATTATTTTCCTCATTTTAAAGTTCAAGAAATTTATTACAAATATTCCAGTGCTCTACTCTTTGAAGCTCGCATTTATATATGTTTATATATTAAAATGTGTTCACTTCCATTACACAACTATCATCCCTGATAGATCCTGAGTTCTGATATACAGAGGACTATGCTAAGTAATTGTCCACTCTAAGTTTGGTATTAATATAGTGAGCTCCCAGAAGCTGGGGGCCACAGGGCTTCCTTAAAAGAGAAAATCAGCCCAGATTGAAAATGGAGTAGGCCAAAGCTTCCAGATAAATAATTTACCAGGTAGTAACATTGGGCTGTAAATAGTCCCTACATTCTAGCTTGAGGAAGATGAGGAGAATACAGAGGAAGTTTCATATTCATTAGGGGGAAATTAGACTAATAGCATTTTAACTAGGAAGCCTGACACTCAGAACAAATTAAATTTGAATAGAGGATCTGGGGGCATTCAGAAAACAGTCAAATACTGTTAGGTGCAAACACACTGGGAAAGGGAGCAGTCTGTCTCTCAGAAAGTTCATCCTAGGCCTAGCATCATGGCCAATAACCTTTTATCACTTTGCTCTTTATAGTCAGTTGTAATAATATCCTCTCCCCCAACCCCAAAAGTATTTTTCATAGGTTGACAAAGTTTAAAACTCTTATATGGCCACAATGATTCAATATAAGTTCTTCTGATTGGCATTCAAAGACTTTCACAACTGAGTCCCAAATAACTGTAATCTAGCTTCTGGCCTTATCAAACAACTGAAACTGATTGGACTTTCTTAGTCTTCATCTTTTTGGATCTATTTGCTCTATTGAATACTGTCATCCACCATCTTCCCATGGACACTCTCTCCTCTGGGTTTTCATGACACTTCTCAATCTCTTCTGCTGGCTAGTTATCAAAATCATACTCCCTACATGAGATTATTCCCTCAAGCTTCTGTCCTGGGTCCCTTTCTCTTCTCCCTCTACATTCTCTCCCAATCAACTCATCAGCTCCATTAGTTTATCATACTTATCCAGACAACTTACAGATGCATCAATTCAGATTTAATCTGTCATCTAAGCACCCACCCATTAACATCAACTGCTCATTAGACATTTCTAACTGAATGACTCAACATGTCCGTAACAGAACCACATTATTTTTTGCCCCCAAAATTTCCTTTTAGACTTCCTTACTTCTGTAGAAAGCATCATCATTCTTCTAGTCTCCCAATTTGTAACCTCTGTTTAATCCTCAACTCCTTTCCTTCATGCCACATATTGAATTAATTGCCAATTTTTTTCCATTTCTACCTCTATAATATCTCTCACATCTGACCCCTTTTTTTTACTCACCCAGATGTTACCTTCATTCAGGCCTTTATCATCATTCACCTACACTATTATAACAGCACCCCACTTGGAGTCAATGCCCCAAGGCTCTCTCTACTCTAATCCATCCTGCATATGGCTGCCAAAGTGTTTTTCCTTAAGTTCAACTCAGACTATGTTACTCACCAGATCAAAAATCCAAGTGCTACCCTCTAGAAATGAAATCTAATTTCTTCTGCTTAGTTTTTTTTTAAGCCCTTATCTTCTATCTTAGAACTAATAACAAGTAAGGATTCCAAGGCAGAAGAGCCATAAGGGCTAGGCAATTGGGGTTAAGTGATTTGCACCAGGATCCAACAGCCAGAAAATGTCGGAGGCTAGATTTGAACCCAAGACTTCTCATCTCTAGGTCCGACTCTCTATCCACTAAGCCACCTAGTTAACTCTTGTTTAACTTTTAAAACTCTTAAAAACAAATTTAAAACACCCTAATCTATTTTTCCAAACTCATTATACATGATTCCTTCTTCCTCCCTTTTCAATTCAGCTTCATTGACTTATTTGCTATTCCTCACACATAATGTTCCTACTACTTTCTCCATGTCTTTGTACTTACTATCCATCCCCTATGCTTGGAAAGCATTCCCTCCTCATGTCGCTCTCACATAATTCTTCTCTTCCTTCAAAACAATTCAAGAACCATCTTATACATAAAGACCTTTTTTTATCCTCCCCATTTAACAACATCTCCCCTAACAACCTTGTATTATTTAACTATCTTGTATTTACTTCTATTTATTCTCTTCATATTTACATTGTATATATATTTTCTTATTCTAATAATAGACTATAAGGTCCGTGAGAGTGGAAATTGTTTTAGTCTTCATATTTCTGTTTTCTGTGCTAGCACAGTGCCTGACGCAAAGCAGGTACTTAATAAATAATATTTGGTGGTTAATTGGTTGATCCAAGTCCAACTTTCTTTCTGCAAACCAGAGGTATCAGATATACAGATTTAAAGACTCCCAAATGTGTCCCAAACCTGATTAAAATGTAATTGAGAAATATTTAACAAAAATAAAGAAAATGTACTAGAATACAGATAGTGTAATATACAGACTCAGACATAACTAAAAACCAACAACTGAAAAGATATAGACATATGTATGTGTATTTATCACATATATATGCATTTTATGGTATATGTTACCATACATATGCATATATATCTATATAAGGGAGAGGCATTCCCTAAAATATCTATTTCCTCCTAGCACAAGTGATAAAATTATGGAAGGGAGTAACAAAGATGTGAGGTATTGATGTGTCAAATGTTCAAAGACATGCCCATAATCCATTAGCTTTTTTGTAAAGTTTGAGAAAGCTTTCCTACTAGAATTAGAAGGACAATTTGACATTGGCTGGCTGAAGTTTATACCTCTGATGACTTCTAAAAGGCAAACTTGCCAGCTCTGAGATGCATTTGAGCAGCTCCTAAAAGCATGACCCCTTGCTGCAGAGAAAAGAGCCATGAAAGAAAAGAGTTTGCTCTGGATTTCAGAAGTTGAGCTTAGATAGGAATCTAGGGAGCCTGGCTGAGCAATCTGCCTGACAAAGATGCTATGCCCAGGGAGGAGTAGAATAGGGACAACCCCAAGAAAGTATGAGTGCCATCTAGTACTGGAGTTGCCTTGGACACCTACGTTCCTTACCTGTGTGCTTCATTATGAATGTAATCTGAGTTTGTGTTCATTCTTCCCACTGGTGCTGTGTGCCTTTGTCAGACGGTGTGGCCCAGGAAATGTTGTACAGCTACCATTGTGATGATGCCATTTTAGTATATGTCTTTGCTTTGAGCTATTTGTGTCTACTGATTAACTGTTGAGAGCAAAGGTACAAATGGGGGCTTGTGTCCATCTTAGAAACGGGGACTGACTGAGTACTGTGAAGCCACTGGAGCCTGGAAGTCATAACCTTCTCCTTGGAGACCCCATCCTTCAGCCTACAAGGATGGAGACAAAGTTGGCTGGGGATGGGGAAGCTTCAGAGGGGAACACTATGGAAACATCTTTTTAAATATATACAAATGTATAGAATATAGCTATGTGTTACAAAAGTATACCTCTGTGAGTGACTAACGGTGTTACATTTGTGTTTGTAAAGTATATGTATCATTACATATAATTATATATCTATTATTACATATGTTGTATTATTGTATCCATTTACATATGTAAAAGATGGGCGGGGTTTCTGAAGAGAACACGACATAAATATCTACTTTTATATGTATAAATGTATAGAGCATGACTGTGTTACAAATGTGTCCATGTGTGCATGTTTATGTTATAAGTGTGTTTGTAAAGCATATCTATTATTGCATATTATTATATACCTATTATTACATTTTTGTATTATTACATCTGTTAATTTACATATATTAAAATGGTAGGAATTTCAGAAGGAAACAGGGTGTAAACATCTATTCATATATGTATAAATGTATATAGTATACCCATATGTTACAAATGTGTCCATGTCTATTTGACTGTGTTACACAGGTATTTATAAGGTGTATGTATTATTAAATGTTATTGTATACATGTTATTTATTATACATGTTTGTATTATTGCATCAGTTAGTTTACATATATAAAAGATGGGGGGAAGTTTCTATTTAAGCATCTAATTATATATGGATAAAGATATATGATATGACTATGTGTTTTAAATGTGCCCGTGTGTGCATGTCTAATCAACTGTTACACATGTGTTCATAAAGTGTGTATATTATATATCATATAAATATTTATTACATCTGTATGTATATGTTAGTTTACATATATAAAAGATGGGGGATTTCAGAAGGGGAACACTATGTAAGCATCTACTTATATATGTACAAATGTATATAGTATGACTATGTTACAAATGTGTCCATATATGTACATCTATTCAACTGTGCTAGGCATGTGTTCATAATGCATGCGTTATTACATATTATCATATACCTATTATTTATTACATATGTTAGTATTATTATATCAGTTAGTTTACATATATAAATGTTTCTAAAGGAAGCCAAAAGGCAATGCTAACAGGTATTCAGACAATATCTCTCAGATAGACTATTCAACTAGGTTTCTCATGTAAATATATATATATACATGTATGTCTATAAACAAATATGTATGTACAATACATGAAATGTGTGTGTGCATGTATGTGAGTGTCTGTATTAGAGCAAAGAGAGAGAGAAAATAAGAAGTGACTAAGAGCCTCTGATTCAGTGAAAGGAGCACTGGGTTTGGGTTCAGAAGAGCTGGATTCAAATCTGTCATTTGCTATGTATTCAATCTTGAACACATCTCTTCATCTCGTTGGGCTTCAATTTCCACTTCTTTAAAATGAGGGGGCTGGACTAGATGAGCCCTAATGTCCCTTCTAACTCTAATCTATAATCCAGGGTTCTCATGTGCACTGGGATCCTTCTCATACTCCTTCCATACTTTCCCCCAATGACTTTATCACTCAGTTTTCACACCTTAAAAAGAAAGGCAATGAAAGCATCAAATCCAGCTCTAAACGCATCAAAAAGCAAGAAAATAAATTTGCAACTTTATAATCATGTCCCCACAATCTTCAGCACCTCCTCTAAGCCAGGCCTCCCCTGAGGCTGGAGCATTTATAGCAAGAGGAAACTTTCAAACACTGCGTGCCGTCTTTCCCTTTTATAACAACCACACCAAAGGATCAGCACCCAAGCTGCTCTTTGGCATCAGGGTATTAGCTTAGTTGATGAATGCAATCCTGATAGCAACTGGGTGCTAGCTCGCTTGCTCGCTCTCGCCTGCTCAGCCCACTCCTTTGAACAGGAGATATCAGCTCTCCTCATTCATTATCAAAAACATGGCCATTAACTGAGGCAGATAAAATTGTTTGAATACTTCATTTGAAATCCCTTGTAATCACTCCTGACTTGGGCCAAGTGAAAAGTCATTTGAAGTTACCTGATAAAATAAAGGGGGGAAAATCTCACTGGGGGATTTTTCTACACTCCGAAGGCTTCCTTTCCTGAGTTTATAATGAAGTCACAGTCAATCCAGTAGCCTACAGAAATGTCCTCAAATGAATAGTATCATAGAATATCAGAAGGAGAGTATCCAAATCCAACCCTGATGCTTTATAGAGCTACTCATTAATTTTATATATATATTAAGCCTTCACCTCTGTCTTTGATTCAATACTCTGCATTGATTCTAAGACAGAAGAGCAGTAAGGGCTAGTCAATGGAGGTTAAGTGACTTGCCCAGGGTCATCCAGCTAGGAAGTGTCTAAGGTCAAATTTGAACCCAAGATCTCCCATCTCTAAGCATGCTTCTCCACTACCACCCAACAACCCCTTCATCAAGTATTTATTTAGCAACTACTGTGTGCCAGGACCTGGGCTAAGCACTGTGCTGGGCAAGAAAAAAAAAATGAAATCATCCTTCTACTTCAGGAACTTGCATTCTATTTGAAAGAGATGGAGAAACTGAGGCAAAGGGAGGGAAAATAATTTGTTCAAATTCACCCAGTTAGTAAACAGTATAATCCAGATTTCATTACTCCCTTGGAAACTACAAAAACATTTCTTCTCAATATTTCTGGTATTTGTCCCTCATTCTCCACTCATACAGTCTGGCATCACCCAAGTCCAGATGAGAGAATCTGGAGCAAGCATTCAGTAGAAGTTGTAAAATGGCAAATTTAAGCTTACTCAGAAGTAAACCTTCCTAATAGTCATCCAAAAGTGTAATGGGTTACCTCAGGAGATGGTGGGTTCTTTTTTTTGTTTGTTAAAACCCTTACCTTCTGTCTTGAAATTGATGCTAAGTGTCTGTTCCAAGGCAGAAGAGGGGTACCTGCTAGGCAAAGGAGTTTAAGTGACTTAACCAGCATCACACGATTAAGAAGTGCCTGAGTTTCTCTCCATTGAGCTACCTAGCTGCCCTCTTCATCATTTTTTAAGCATTAGCTATATGTTCATTCATTAGGTATGTTTAACAGAGATTCTGTTGTGGGTATAGATTAGTTTAGATGGTTTGCATGACCTCCTCCAAATCTCAAATTCTATATTCCCAGGACTCTAAAATAGCTTCCTACATGGTTTCAGTTCCATGCATCTCTCCCCAGTTCTATTCATTCTCTATGGTAGTTTTTGGTTGTTTTTCTGTTGTGTTGAACTCCTTGAGACCCCATTTGGGGTTTTCTTGGCAAAGATATTGAGATGGTTTCCAATTTCTTTCTCCAGATCCTTTTACAGATGAAGAAACTGAGGCAAACAGGATTAAGTGACTAGCCCACTAATAAGTATCTGAGGCTAGATTTGATCTCATGAAGAGTCTTCCTAATTACAAGCCTACTACTCTACTCATTGCTTCACCTAGCTACCCTCTTTATCCTTTACCCAGATGCCAACTCCTAAAACATAGGACTATGCTTCAAAATCACTACCAGGTCTTTATAACCATTTGATTAAAATACAAACTATTCAGTCTGGCATTCAAGGCCCTCTGCTATCTAATTCTAGACATTTTCTTATTTTTCCCCTTCAGGAATTCTACTTTCTAGTCATACTGATCTACTCCATACCTCTGAACTAAACATGTCATGTTTCATCGATCCCTTCCTCACATTTACCTTTGACAATCCTTATTCTCCTTCATGATGCAAGTGCTAGCAGAAACATCTCCTCCATGAAGTCTACCCTGATATCTCCTGTTGTGAATTTATCTTTAAATCATATCCTTAAAATCACCACATTGTGTTCACTTGTCTATGGACATATTTCATAACTATGAATATATCTTTAGTAGAATGTAAGTTCTTTGAGGGTAGGAATTGTTTGGAGGCCAACTCTTTTTGGAACTTTTTATACCTGGTACCTAATACAATGCCTTGTCCATTAAATAACAAAGTTTTTGTTGAAATGAGTTGAATTTCTAAAATTTTTTAGAACATACAAGTTAGGAGGTTTGACAAAAAAGGAAGTCAAGAACCATGATTTTTATTGGTTGAAAAGAACCCCGGCTACTTGGGCAGAGAATCAGAGTCAATAGAAATAGTTCAAATACACAGTCATTCTGAAAAATAATTTAGAAATTTTGGCCCTAAAGTCAGTCAATTTTGACCAAGTAATATTGCTACTAGGCCTCTGCCTCAAGGAGGTCAGAGAAAAAGGAAAAGGACCTATATGTATCTCTAGGAACTCTTCCTCAGTAGTGGCAGAAAACAAAGAGTACCAATCAATTGGGCAAAGGCTGAAATAAAATATATGAATGCAATGGAATAATAATGAGTTAAAAGAAATGATAAAAAGTATAGAAGCAGAAAAACAATTTACACAATAATAATATTACAAAGAAAAACAAATTTAAAGACAAGAACTTTGATCCATGGAATGGAATAATAATGAGTCCATAGAAATGATAAAAAAAAAAAATAGAGAGAACCAGAAGAACAATTTATACAATAATAACATTATAAAGAAAAACAATTTTGAAAGACTTAAGAACTTTGATCAATGAAATGACAAATCATGAGTCCAGAGGATGATTATCTACTTAGTAAGGTAAATGCAGAGGATCATTATTTACCTTCTGCCAGAGAAAGGCAGAATTCAAGATACAGAATGAGATATACATTTTTGGACCTGACCATTGTTTAAATTTGCCTTGTTTGACTATGCATTTTTGTTACAAATGTTTCCTTTTTCTTTCTTTTTTGTTCAATAGGGGAATAGAAGGTGGGAAGGAAAGAAAATAAATGCTTGTATTTTTTTTACAAATTAGATTACTTTTTAAAAAAGGAAATGAGGAGGCAACTGGGTAGCTCAGTGGATTGAGAGTCAGGCCTGGAGACGGGAGGTCCTAGGTTCAAATCTGACCTCAGACACGTCCCAGCTGTGTGACCCTGGGCAAGTCACTTGACCCCCATTGCCTACCCTTACCACTCTTCTGCCTTGGAGCCAATACACAGTATTGACTCCAAGACGGAAGGTAAGGGTTAAAAAAAAAAAAAAAAAAAAGGAAATGGACCAAATGGATCATTTAACCTTCATTGAGCCAAAGCTAGAAGTAATAATCTCTATGCTTTAATTATAACATTCCAATATATTCTATTAGTCTTAAAATCCAGATTTGAGGATTAATAATGGAAGGAAAGAATTTTGACGCTTTGAATACCAAATACCAATATGTGGTCCATGTGTTCTCCGTGGTTGGAAGCTACTTTGCCAACCACATTTGTCCTCCTTCAAGCATGCCACGGGTTAATGACTCTCAAGAAATTGTCCCCATTCCTCGGATACTCATTTGGTTGATTTTAAGAGAAACAAAATCTCCATTGTAGTCATTATAGAGAATCCTTATAACCAGCTTCAATTGACCTAAGAGAGCTGTAGCATGAAAGTATTTTGTGAAGGGCCCTAACTGTTGAACGGAAAATGCCAGAGCAGCATCCATTCATTGGCCCGAATGCGTACAAGAGGAAACAAAACGGCTTTATGACATTAACCAAAACTCCCAAAGGTACTTCACCCCTTCCTGACTTCTCCAGCATAATAAAGGCAAGTCAGCAAAATCTCAAGTCCTTTCACTCAGCCCAGATACTGCAGTCACTTCTTTGCCAGCCCTCCAGGGAAGGTCATACTCAGACAGAAGGCATATATTCTGAGCTATTTTCCCATAGAATCTCAGAAGACCTCACTGGAGGTTGGATGCCCCTAGTGAGTAATGCTAATGATTGCCTTTTCAGTTCACTTTGGCATCTGAGAAGAGGCAGCAGAAGAATGTAAGAGCCTTGCTAGAAACACAGACCCCCAGGCTCCTATCTTGAAAGAGGAAGTTGAAGGGGTAGAGCCCTGGGAGAGAATATAAAGAGTTCAACTTGTTCTACCTTCCTACCCTACAGGGAAAAACCATTGCCCAATAACTTACATGTAGGCAAGACCACAGAGTCTAATTTAGTTTTGTTGTTGTTCAAGTCATTTTTCAGTCATGTCCAACTCTTCATGACCCCATTTGGAGTTTTCTTGGCAGAGATACTGGAGTAGTTTGCCATTTCCTTCTCCAGCTCATTTTACAGATGAGAAAACTGAGGCAAGCAGGGTTAAGTGTCTTTCCATGGGCCACCCAGCTAGTAAGTATCTTAAGCCAGATTTGAACTCAAGAAGATGAGTTTTTCTGACTCCAAGATGGGCACTCAATGCCCTGTGCCACTTCTTGTTATTTTTAAGTCATTTGCCACGTTCAACTTTCATGACCCTGTTTGGGGTTTTCTTGGCAAAGATATTGAGTGGTTTGTCATTTCCTTCTCCAGGTCTTTCTACAGATGAGGAAACTGAGGCAAATAGGGTTAAGTGACTTGTCCACAGTCACACAGTTAAGAAGTGTCTAAAGCTACTTAGCTGCCTCTATTTGCTCCCTCCAAAAATCATTGAGGCAAAGCTCAGAAACTATTTCAGCCCAGACCGTATCTACAATGACAGTCCTGATATAGAACAGAGAGGCATAGAGTGACAATAAGTTAATTATTTGCTGACCATAATCCACTCTTGTGACATGGATGGCCTCCTTGTTTTCATGGTGAAAATATGTACCTCTTGGAACCTTTACATTTGCAATCATGTGCTATTTGATTTATTCTCTGGAATGTACTGGGCTTGTGTTCACATGCATTCAGATTTGAGAGTCAGGTTTCCATTACGGATGGCATCCATGGTGCTTTTTGTGGTGGTCTCTGTTTTTTATTGGGCACTTTCTTTATGAAAATTTATTTGCTTTATCAGGCCCTGAGCCCCAGACACCCCTCTAGAAATGGAACCACACACTGCAATTGCCCAGACATCCTTAGGCATAATTCCATAACTGTGCACCCATGAGGTCCAAGATGCTGGAGACTTGGCATCCAGGAAGAGCTGCTGCATATATATGAATAGCATTGAGGTCCGGAAACATCCTCCTTGGCTCCGTTCCCTTGGCAGTCACCTCCTCCTAAGGAGTGCGGGGGTGGACATGGCCAGATGTATGGGATTCCAAGCTGCTCAGAGCAATGTGATGGGTCTCCTGGAAGCCAAACGAATACATTCTCTGGAACCGTTTGTGTAAATATCTGATGCTTCCTCCTGGGGCTGTATCTAACCTCACCAGAATCACATTCGCTTGTAGCCACGTAGTATAGCAGAAGGGGCCCAGGGCTAACAATCAAGAGGTTGGTCTGTATGTTAGTTCCAGAGAACCACCGGCTTTGAATTAATCTTGTTACCTTGTTCAGGTATCAGGGAAAGGGAACTGGAATGGCTGGGGAAGCAGAAAACTTGGGCTCAAATCCCAGTTTACTACAAAATCCCTGTAATGGCTATAAGCACGTCTGAACTTCATTTTCCTCATCTGTAAAATGAAGGGATCGGACTAGATGATTTCCAAGGCTGCTTTCCACTCTAAACTCCATGATCCCAAGAGTGGGTGATCATAAGTATTTGCATCATGTTGCTGAATCTTTTCCTGGGACTAAAAAGGGGGCTTTTCAAAAGACTCAGTTGGCCAAGATTTTTTTTTAGTCAAATCAGCAATTTCATTGGTATCAAAAACTCCTTCTGCCAATGCAAATCGGCACCTCTTCTGCCATTTATAGTCTTATGGAGTGGCCTGGAGTGAAGAGGACAAGTGAATTGCCAAGGCTCAAACAGCTGATATGTATCAGAGATAAAATTTGAATCTATATCTTCCTGACTCTGAAACCAGCTTTCTATTCATTTTGCCACTTAGTCTAAAAGTAGTGAGACTTTGTATTTGATACAATTTTTTTTTTATAAGAAGGCCATGTGGCTTAACTTGAGAAAACCAAGAAATGATAGTCCATCTCATCACTAACATCTTTTTCTCTGATTGGAGGATGGGGACTTGGACCCCAAACTTCCATTTAAGAGGAGAGCCCAGCTCAGACATCTCATTTCTCAAATGGTTGCACTTCATCATGTCCCCAAGGCAAGTTAACCTCCTCCTCTCCCATTTCCCATCCCTATTCCAGCTTCTCTCATTAAATGTAAACTCCTTAAGGGTAAGAACTTCCTTTTTTCCTTCCTTCTTTCCTTCCTTCTTTCCTTCCTTCTTTTCTTCCTTCCTTCCTTCCTTTCTTATATATATATATCTATATATGTATATATATATATATACACATATATATGTACACATATACATATATGTGTTATATATGTATGTGTGTATGTATGTACAGTGCTTTATACAGTGCCTAGAAAATAGTAGGAGCTTAAGAAACATTTATTGACTATCAACTATTGAGGAGGCAGAAATAGTTAATCGATTAATCAAAAAAAGATGTAAAAAGTGCCTATTATGTACCAGGCATTATGCCAAAGGTGGGAAGTAAGACAAAAAAAAGAAAGAAAAGAAAAAAGAAACAGTCCCTCCCCTTAAGGAAAAATGCAAGGAAAAGCCCATAGGTCTGGTGTGTTATTTAAATAAGTTCTGGGGTTCCATTTAGAGGTATTTGGGGCTCATTTGAGCCTCAAGATATATAGATATATAATAAACTTCCTGTGGACATGTGGGGGACTTTGAGACTACATTTTCCATGATCCAATGGGTTTCCAGTTTTGGACGTGATGACGTCAACCAATGTGAACCAATGGGGAGATGAGGCTTGACTCATTCTCTTTTGTACAAAGCAGCCAAAGGGGATAGAAGGTATGGACTGGCACACAGTTTGAATAGATCTTAGCCAGGCACATGGTCTTATATATTTTACCAACATGGCCATGGTAATAAAAATATTACTTTTCCTCATAATATCAGCCTTTATCATTTTTAATCGTTACACTAGAACTGGCTCCTCCAAAATGGGCCTGGAAAGAATAAGAAAGGATACAAATTAGGCCTTTTACAGGAAGCTTTCCTCACAAGAGCCTGTAGCCTATAGCAGGAAGAGCAAGCCTAGGTGAAAGGCTATTTCCAGACTCTTTTGAGTTACATCAAGCTTGTTGGATTCATCTTCACTCCAAACTTCCAGATAGCTCAGGAATGTTAAAGGGAGAAGCGAGGTCCCACTTGCAATGGTCTTGTTGGTTTCCTACTTCAGAGACTGCAGACAGGAGAGAATCTACCAGCTGCAAATCTGGAAGTTTTGAATCTGGAAGAATCCAGCGGTAGAACATTCAGATATCAAGGAATCCCTAGAAGAAGTAGGGCAAAAAAGAGCTCAGAGAAGTGACTAAGCTTAGGTAGATTGTTGAAGGTAGAAAGGGCCAGAGAAAACTAGTCTCAAGAATCCTTTCACATATATTTTCTCACTGGATTCCCAAAGCAATATTATAGGACTAGCATTTGTAACTCCAAAAGAAGAAAAAAATGAGATTTAATGACTTGCCCAAGGTAAATTCATTGCAAATTCAAGGTATAAAAATAATTATAATTGCTAGTATTTTTACAGCACTTTAGGGTTGGCAAAGCACTTTATAAAATACTATCTCCTTTGTTCTTCACTAGAAGGCAGCTATGTAGCTCAGAGGAAGGAAGAAGGAAGGAAGGAAGGAAGGAAGGAAGGAAGGAAGGAAGGAAGGAAGGAAGGAAGGAAGGAAGGAAGGAAGGAAGGAAGGAAGGGGAGAAGGGAGGGAAGGAGGAAGGGAAGGCAGAAGGAAGGAAGGAAAAGAGCCAGAAAAAGAAAATGTGGATATATCCCTGAATTTGGCATCAGAGAAGTAGGTTCAAATCCCAATTCTGCTTACAACTTGTGTGACCTTTGACAAGTCTTGTAGGTGTTCTAAGTCTCCATTTCCCCATATATAAAATGAAAAAGTTGGACAAAATGGCCTCTAAAGTCTCTTCCATCTTTAGGTCTGTGTTCCAATAATTTTATGTCTATGTATAGTTTATGTTTCCCCCTTAAGAATTAGTTAACTGATGGGAAATCAAGGTTAGAAACAATTCCTTTGAGTTTAAGGCACTCATCTGGCCAACTGGACTTTTTAAGTAGTCAAATAAAGCCAATTACCACCATGTTCACAGGTCCCTAAGGCTCTAGATTCTGCCATTTGCCCAGCCTCCCAGGACATTCTGCTGTCTCTTCACAATGTGGACAACTCACTAAGTCAGGACCTGTTCCAAAAATGGTCTCTAATGATCTTGTTTTCCAAATACATTTTCTATAACCTTTGGACACAGGTTGACAAAATTGGCAGGATTCCTCCAGTCTCTGGCTCTCACTGACGTAAAGTCTATTTGTGTTAGTCTTAGTGGTGCTCGTTTCTTTAAAAAATTGGATGTCAAAATAGCAGAGTTAATAAAAGAGGAAGGAAAAAGTAAAACCTTGGACTGGTAGAAAGGTATTATATGCTCAAACCATATTTGTTCGACCTTGTAGGGGGAGAGAAATAGTTCAAGTTCCTCCTGGAAGTCTTCTGATTTGAAGTTATGAGATATCTGAGTTTAAATTCCATTTTTGACATGAATTATGGGACCACTATTATGTCATTCAACTTCTCCAAACTTAATTTTCTCATCTGTAAAATGGAGTTAATAATAACTATGAATTAATCTCTATAAATGGATCTATAAAACTTTAAGTGCTATGTGAATGTCAGGGATCTTGTTCTATACACATTTATATTCCCTTGGGACTTTGCACATATAGTAGGTGCTCAATAAATAGCTAAGGAATGAATGCATGCATTTACTGTATCGATTACCTTACAGTTGTCCTTATGTACACATCTCTCCATATTCAGTTAGTTAGTAGCAGTGAGCCATGAGAAAAGTATCTGAAAAATTGTCATTTTCTGAGACAAGACAAAACGCCCATGTGCATTACACCCATGATACAATTTCTCAGGCTGGCTCATTTTACCCACTTTAAAAGGTTGTTACCCCTAAAATCATGCCAGTTCCTTTTCCATTCCAAAGAAAAAGTAATTCCCTGGAAAGCTTCAGTGGATTTTTATACTTGAAAAGGGAAATTTATTTTTACTGATGGTAGTGAATTTCTTATTCAAGGGTAATAAACAAGTGGATAGAAAGGTATATAGCCAGCTCATGTCAGAGCCCAGGCTTTGGCTTTTGTGAATCTTCTGCCTCATCCCTTCTCACTATGTGTACTGGGGGAGGAATAGAAAAGAACTTTTCTTACCAAGTAACTAAAGATAGACACTGACCCTCCTCTTGGTGAAACAATTGAAATTTTTGCTTTTGTTTTTGTTTTCCTATTAAGTAGCTAGAATGGAGAAATGGAGGTCTCTGCTGGGCTTATGACCACACAAAAGAGAAAAGGGGAAGGTATTATATACATACGTACATACATATATATATATATATAGATATATATAGATATAGATATAGATATATTCTAGCTGTGGAAAAACTGATGAATGGGAACCATAACCAAGAATAATAAGTAGTGCCTAAGGCTAGTCAAGCTGGGAATTATTCGAAGCTGAATGGATGGGAAGAGATGGAGGAGGATTTTGCTAGGTTCGTGTTGAGAGGCAAACTAAGCTGATTGTTTCCAGGAGAGGCTGCATTATGGGAAGAATGGCTACTTTGGAAAGTAGGCAGTCCTAGAAAAATACTGGGTCCTTCAGTGAAATCTTCAGACCAAGAGAATACTCCTACAAATAGAGGCACTATGCTCTTGCCTTCCTGTGGGAACTCTGAGTCTGGAGGAACTTGAATCCAAGAGGAAGGAGAATCTGTATGTGTCCAGGAATATAACAGAGATTGCTTTCCATTGCTCTACTCTCTGACTAATCTTTGGTCTCTCCCGTTGTACTTGATGCTTCTCTGCTGCCTACAAAGAAGCCCAAGTCACTCCATCTTTAAAAAATATTTTAAAGACTCTCACTCCATCCATCTATCCCTGTTAGCAATCATCTTAAATCTCTCCTTCCTTTTGTGGTCAAATTCCTTGAAGAGGAATTTGTTGTCCAGGAACTGTGCTTCTACTTCCTCTCTTCTCATTCTGTTCTAAAACCTATGCAATCTAGCTTCTAAACTCATCTCTCCACTGAAGTACCTCCCTCAATTGTTACCAGGGATCTCTTTATTGCCAAATCTAAAAGGTTTTTCTCAATCTTCACCCTTCTTGACCTCTCTGAAGTCTTTGACACTGCCTTAGACTTCTAGTTAGCTTTGCTCTCTAGGTTTTGGTGACACTACTCACTCTTGGTTTTCCTCTTACCTGCCTGACCACTGCTCAGTCTCCTTTGCTAGATCTTCATCTAGGTCATGCTCACTAACTTTTCATGTCCCCTAAAGCTCTGCCCTAGGCCCTCTACTCTTCTCCTTCTACATTATCTCATTTGGTAATCATATCAGATCTCAGGGTTTTAATTATCATCTTTACACATATGATTTCCAGATTGGTTTATCCAGCCCCAATCTATCTCATGGGAAAGGTAGGTGGCACAGTGGATAGAGTACCAGGCTTGAAGTAATGAAGACCCATCTTAGTGAGTTCAAATCTGGCCTCAGACACTTACTAGTTGTATGACCCTGAGGAAATCACTTAACTCTGTTTTCCTCAGTTTCCTCATCTACAAAATGAACTAGAGAAGGAAATGGCAAACTCCTCCTCCAGTATCTTTGCCAAGAAAAACCTCAATGGGGTCATGAAGAATTTAAAATAATATAACTGAACATAAATAATCTATTTCATGAGCTCTGGTCTCACATCACCAACCATATCTTAGGCATCTTGAACCAAATATTCTATAGATATCACAAACTCAATATATCCAAAACAGAACTCATTATCTTCTTACCCCGTGCCCCCAAAAACCTTTTTCCTAACTTTGCTATTACAAAGGCACTACCATCTTCCCAGTCAACTAGGCTCCCAAATTAGGTATCATCCTTGACTCCTCACTTTTACTAAGCCTACATATCCCATCTTTTGGAAAATCTTATTGTTTTTACCTTCATAACATCACTCATATACATCTCCTTCTCACTAGTCACACCATCACTATCCACACACCTCACTGCTGACTATGCAGTTGTCTCCTGGTTGGTCTCTTTGCTTCAGATCTCTCCCCATTACAATTTATCCTCCATTCAGAGGCCAAAGAAATCTCTCTAAAAGATCATCATTCTAAATGTTGGAAGAGATGTGGGACAATTGGAACACTGATCCACTGTTGTTGGAACTGTAAACTGATACAACCATTCTGGAAAGCAATATTTGTGGTTGAAATGGTCATGAAACTACGTATACCTTTTGACCCAGCGATACCACTACTAGGTCTGTATCCCAAAGATATCACTGATAAGGGGAAAGAAACTACCTGTACCAAAACAGTTCTTTTTATCTCTAGAACTTAATACTTTGGATGGAAGATATAAGAATTCAATAAATTATTACTGATTGATTGACTTTGTGGATGCCTATAATATGAATATAATAAATCATCCTCTGTTAGAAAGAGTTAAAAAAATTCCCCAGGTAAGGTAAGACAGAAGAATAAAAAAGAAAACCAGGAAGTGGTGACATAAGATAAAGATATTAGCTGATGAAACACAAAAATTTTAGCATCTGATTGTTACTGAATATTTCTGTACCACCTTATGGCTGTCCTAATTCCTGCTTGATAATGCAAAACAAACTTAGAAAATATCTCAGAGCTTTTTGCAAAAGGAGATTGGAGTGTGAAGGATGCTTATACAACAAGGTAACCAAAACAGTCAATAAACTAGCAATTATTAAGAGTTGGGGGAGGGTGCAGTGGGGAAGCAAGCTAGCTCTGTGAATTGAGAGCCAGACCTAGAGATAGGAGATCCTGGGTTCAAATTTGTCCTTAGATACTTCCTAGCCATGTAACCCTGGGTAAGTTACCTAATCCTTATTGCCTAGCCCTTACCACTCTTCTGCCTTGAAACCAAAACACAATATTGATTCTAAGATGGAAGGTAAAGGTTATTTTGTCTTGTTTTCCATTGAAATTAAATACATAAATAAAAAAGTCTACTACGTACCAGGCACTGTACTAAGTACTAGGGAAACAAGGCAAAAAAAAAATCCCTCTGCTCAAGGACCTTGTAGTCTAATATGGGACATAATATGTAACTATGTACCAAAAAAATACAACAAAATAAACATATATATACTGGATAAATGGGGAGTATGGAGTAGTCTCAGAGGGACAGTACTAAGATGAAAGGAGGACCAGGATTCTTATAGAAGATAGAACTTTAGCTGAGACATGGAAGAGAGCAGGAAAGCCAAGAGACATAGATGAAGAGGCATCCCAGGCATGGAATATGGTCAGAAAAAATTCTTTGAACCTGAAGACGGAGTGCTATGTGGGAGGAAGAGCAAGAATGCCAATGTCATTGGGTCATAGAGGAATTTGAAGAGTTTGAAGTTGTAGGAAAACTGGGAAGGTAGGAAGGGTAAAAGTTATGAAGGGCCAGGGTTACTTGGCCCTTGAAATATCTCATCAAATAAAGGGATACCCCAGTAGGATAGGTCTTGATATTTGTCCCTCAGTCCCCATCAAAATGCAACTCTAGCAGGATTTCTTCTCCCTCATAAGCATTAGCTATAATATAAGTACAGAAACAAGAGATTTCTGGTTATCTAAAGTAGATAATGGGCTAATATAAGGTCTTTCATAGCAGGAGCTCTGTTTCCTTATGTTGTCACAGCAGTAGTGGGAAGATGGTGACAGGCAAGAACTGTTTGACAGTTTACTGTAACTCACTGTCGGGTAACTGGCTGTCCTATCTCCTTTCTTCTCCTGAATCTAGCCTCAGTCTGACCCAAAACCTTGTTATATTTCTTCAGTATGTGAATTAAGAAGATAAATAAAAACACTCTCCACAGGGCTTTCAGTACAATAAATGATGAAGGAGAACTTAAAACTGACTTACATGGAATTAGGCAAGAATAAATACTAGAAAATCACCTAGAATAATGATTCTTACATTTGAGAACAGGAAAATATATCAGAGATCATCTTGTTGAACCTCCAATACATGGGAGGTAGTATCACATTCTGCTTCTAGACCATGGGTATTTTCAGTATCTAACTCCAGTGTCTCTCTCCAATGGAGCATCTAGGTGGTACAGTGGATAGAGTGCTAGGACTAGAAGGAAGAAGACTCTCTTAAGTTAAAACCTGGCCTCCAATACTAACTAGCTGTGTGATTCTGGGCAAATCACTGCACCCTGTTTGCCTCAGTTTCCTAGTTTATAAAATGAGTTGGAGAAAGAAATGGAAAACCATTCTAGTATCTTTACCAAGAAAACCTTAAATGGGGTCACAAAGTGTCAGACGCAACTGAACATTTCTAATGTTCCCCTAGAATTGTATTGGCAAAGGCATGGCACAGGTGCCTCAGCATGCCAGAGGGGGTTGCTCTGTTCTCCCTCTCCACCATACCTGGGGACAATGTTTCCCAAACCCTGTCCCTTTGTCCAGCATCCCAATGCAAGCAGTTCCTCCCTCTGCTCTCTGGGGTAATGCAGAGGGTTCACAGGCAGCTTGAAGGTGCAGTTTGGGCATGTGATCTTTAAAATGTTTCCCAATACTGCCCTAGAATATCCACTCTCTTTATCTCTACTTCCACAAGGCCTAAAGAAAAAGGAAGATAACCCTTATTCCATTCCTTTGCCACTTACTGGGTGGCAACCCTTCTGCAAGTGAATGGATCCTCCACTCTGGAAGAAAACAGGAAAAAAAGAGAGTTGAAGATCTAGGCAGTTCTAGCTACAGAGTCAGTGGAAAGTGGCTGCTCCCAACAACATAAAAGGCCCACTCTGAACATCCACTTATCTACCTAGTCCTCCTGACTCCTGGAAAAAGGTCTCAAGTAAGTCTATCATGGAGACTCAGGCATGGGTGCCCCCATTTTAGATAGACTAGATATACACCAAATCCTAATTACAGCACCCATTACAGTCTCCTAAACTCTAAGTAATACATACATTTTTGTCTCTATATCCCAAATATCAGCATACTACTGCCTATAGTAGACACTTCATAATATTTCAAGAATGGATGAATGAATGAATTTTCATTTCTCACCTAAGTGAAGTCTTTATGAGAGAAAAAATATTCAAATCAGATGAACTCTCAGGATTGAGCCATACTTAGTGATGTGGGAGAAGAAATCAGAGACCATAGGATCAGAGATTTAGAACTTAGGAAGAATCTTAAAGGTTATCAAGTCCAACCACCGTAGTTTCTAGATGAGATCTGAGACCCACAGATACTGAGTGATTTGCCCACAGTCCCATAGCTAATAAGTGCCTGAGGCAAAAATTAAACCCAGGTTCTCCTGCCTCAAAGCCCAACCCTCTAGTCACTATATCACACCACCTATAATCAAAGTATCTCAGAAACAGGTACCTATAAGATCCCACTTTTGCTTACTTTCAATAAGCTCTCTGCCCCTTTGTTAAACACAGGACAGCCTTGACCCCTTCGTTCTACTTTCCCCTCCCTACAGGTTTCATCACTGACCTGGCCAGTTTGCTGCTCTTGTCTCTGTCTAAAAACACAGTTTCCTCCTCACAATATGAGAGCTAAAGTCTACTGCTTTCACAGAGAAAAACTGTGCTTCAACCCCATGGCCTTGGGCCAGACCACTGGCAGTAATATGGGCAGAAGCCAGGGCTGAGCCTTTGTGAAAGAACTCCTGGCTTGAGTTCCTTCCCAGTAGTCAGCTTGGAATTTCCTTTCACCAGCAGAAAGATGGTGAAAGGTTTTAAGTTCCAGTGATCTCTCTGGATTCTGACTTGAAAAGATGACCAGGAATCAGTTCTATTTCCGAATACTCTGTGTGGGTGTGAATTGCAAAATTTTTATAGACTCAGAGAGATGAGAGGGACTTTACTCCTGGCCACTCTTTTTTTCCACATAAGGGAATTGCTGCTCAGAGACATTCAGGAAACTGTCAAAGGCCACATTGATAGTAGTTGTATCAGAACTGGGTCCAGACTGACTATTTCCCAGGATAGTTTTCTATTTTCTTTTTTGTTTTAAACCCTTACTTTCTGTCTTAGTGACAGAAGGACAGGAGCTAGGCAAAAGGAGTTAAGTGACTTGCCCAGGATAATTTTCTTTTCATTATACCACTCTGTAATCTTTACAAGTCCTGATTAAAAAGGTAATGCCCCTTGGGGCAGCTGGGTAGCTCAGTGGAGTGAGAGTCAGGCCTAGAGACAGGAGGTCCTAGGTTCAAACCCGGCCTCAGCCACTTCCCAGCTGTGTGACCCTGGGCAGGTCACTTGACCCCCACTGCCCACCCTTACCAATCTTCCACCTATGAGACAATACACCGAAAGTACAAGGGTTTAAAAAAAAAAAAAAAAAAAAAAAAAAAAAAAAAAAAGGTAATGCCCCATAGGAGAATGAATACTGACCTTATGATCATTGTGGTCTGAGTTTGACTTCTAGCTTAACTGCTTACTGTTGTGTGACTTTGAGTAAGTCACTTAACCTTTCAATATCAATCATTTGTCCTCTATAAAATGAAGGAAAAGACGACCATTTCTAAGGCCCCTTTCTACTCTAATATTGTATGAATCTATGAATATCTGAATATCAAAGATTTATCTTCCACTCAAAATGAATGGCAGAGTAATTTCAAATCCCTTCCTTTTCACAGAGAAAGATGTAACCAAGAATTTAAAGCACACTGAAACATTTTTGAAATATCTTATTGAAAGGGTCATTCTATGAAAGACTGAGGATAATGATTGAGTGTCTTGCATACCACCCAGAGGCTAATGAAACCATTCTAAAAGGAGGCTGCAAGAAAGACCCTCCCCCACCACCACCCCCCCCAGGGTTCTTTCATATATAGAGCAAGACAATCTTTCCATTCTAAGTTCACTTGGCATGGAATATGATCTAATCATAGACTCTGCACCAGGCTCTAGGAAACGTGGCTTCCAATGCCAGTCCAGACATTGACCATGAAGTGTCAGACGAATTGCATCATCTGATCTATGCCCCCAGTTCTCCTACCAAATGAAAATCATGTTGGAAAAGCAATTAAGTGTACAGAAGATTACAGACACCAAATGCTTTACTTCTTGTAACCATCCACAAAATGAAGCCTTCCAGCTTACTCAGAGATGGCAATGGAATTTCAGAGTTTCCTGGGGAAAAGCTCAGAGGAGGGAGGCAGACTTTGTTGGGGAAGGGGAGATGGGAAGGGTTTCAGAAGAGCCTTCCTGTATCATACATTGATGGAACTGTTTAAAACTGTTTCTCCATAAGATACTAGACAATTTCTTTAATGAGCCAAGTCTAGTGCTAAAGTTACAAAAAAATTATGCCACTGCTGCTTCAAATTGAATTTGTAACTACCAACATTCAGGCAGGATTCATAAAATATTGCTCCTTTTTCATTTGGAGTCAAGCCTTTCTTTTTTTTTTCTCTTTTCTCTTTTATTTCTAAGTCCTTTTCCTTCTGCCTAGCAACTCCTTCAAAGCAATAAATAAACTTTAAACTTCATTATTCCTAAATGCCAGGGCATGATTTTAAGAAGAAGAAGAAAAAAAATCTACCCTAGCACAACATTATTTAATGTTGATTCCATTTTATTGAGTTGTCAATTTATATTTTTTAAATATAGAGCTATGACTGGATAAAAGAAACCTAAGGGCATATATTTCTCTATAGTCGCACTATATTTGACTGTTTTCCATTGGAAGTGGACGGCTATAATATACGATATTGCCTGTGAGAGAAATAAATACATCGAGTTTGATTTCACCATAGAAAAGGTGACCAACTACATATCTTTAAGTAGATATATTAATTCTTGCATATCCACAGTGAAGGTTCCCCTACTTTTCCAAACTATGACATACCTGTGAACTTACAAAGAGGGCATGCTTTATTTTTATTTCTCCTTCTTCCCATCCTATCTCATCTCACAGCCTCATCCTCCACTTTGGATCTGGCCATATTAATATTTATACTCTCAAATAATCAGTCTATTTATTGAAAAGGTGCTGTGTGCAAGACTCCATGTTCTAGGAAATAAAAAAAAATGTATGAGACAATGCCCCTACCTTCAAGGACTCTGAAGTTGCCTAGAAACCCAGGATGAGCCATTCAAGGGACATTATCTTCTCCTTCTGCCTAGAAACCTTTCCTTCCCAACCTGCACCTTTTCTATTGGGCCTGAAACTTTAATATTCTTAGCTAATGGCTACCTTCCTGTCTATAATGTCAAAGGTGGAAAACCAATCAGACTCTCATTAACTGGATGCCTCATTTCCATTTGTAGAGATGGACCCCATCTGTATCAGTATGAAAGCTAATTATGTGTGACTGCCCCAGGTATATTCACACATACTGCATAGAAGTGATCTTAAACAGACATTAATCCTCCTTTCCTCTTCCTACCATAGCCTCAAGATCATCTCATGTAAGGCTTAGATATCATATTGTTTGTATATAGTCGTTTACATATTGTTTTCTCCATCAGACTGTGGGTTCTCTGAGATCAGGGTTTGTTTTTTTGTTGTTGTTTTGGTTTTTTGCCTTTCTTTGAATTCCTAATATTTAGCACAGTACTTGGCCCACAATAGGAGCTTAGTAAATCCTAGTTGACTTGGATATGGTTCTGGAAATGTTAGTAACAGCAATAAGAGAAGAGAAAGAATTTAAAGGCATAAACACCCATATTAAAGGCTTCTTGCTTTTTACATTGTTAGCTGGCTTGTCTTTTTTTTTTTTGTGGAATTTTCCTTCGAAATAGAGACAACAAATGAGGATAGAGTTTATAATCAGCTGAAAGAGATGCCATGTATACAAAAAGAGGCAATAAGACAGTATATAAGAAATAATGATTGATCATAAAAATAAGAACTATTGGAATTCAGATAAAGAAAAAAATCACAAAGGACTGGCAAAATCAAAAAAGGTTTCAAAGAGGAAGTGGAATATGAGATGCACTTTAAAGAATGTCTAGGATTCAAGTAGATAGGTAGAGAGAATGGGGAAAAGTATCTCAGGAGGGCAGGGGTAGTGGCATGAGTGAAGGTATAAAATAATAATAAATCACATTTATAAAGCACTGTATAGAAAGTAGTTATAAATATTGAGTCCAACTTCAAAGATGGTCCTCCATACTCCATACTCCTCCTCTCATACTGAGTGGCCTAACAGTGGAAGGAAAACTTGATAGAAAATGAGTAGTCCCAGAAAGATCTAAAGTCAATTTGTTTTTGTGAGAGGCATATCGTAGATTTACATATACCTTATCTGAGATCAGGCAAATACCAATAGGGTTGATGTAGTAGCCAAAAAGTAACAATGGAATTTGTAACTTCACATTTTCTTGTTTTCCACTGGAGTATCGGATATACTGAAATGACATAGGACTTCTTTGAGATTTCCTTCTGGAAGATATAGAGCTTGTCATATGTTTTTCTTTGCATTTCTACTTCCTAGTCCAGTGCTCTGCATATAATAGGTATCTGATAAGTGTTTATTAACAGACCTATAAGGCAGTTAGTGCAAGTATTATATAAAGAACTGAGAAGGGAATTCATTGATA
This sequence comes from Gracilinanus agilis, assembly GCF_016433145.1. Taxonomy (NCBI): domain Eukaryota; kingdom Metazoa; phylum Chordata; class Mammalia; order Didelphimorphia; family Didelphidae; genus Gracilinanus; species Gracilinanus agilis. The sequence goes on from NC_058133.1 coordinate 365,485,252, forward strand.
AAATTTATGAGCTTAGATTCTGGAATAGAGCCTTGGTTTGCAACTCTGATTGATTTGAATGGTGTAGACATACTCACTGGTGCTTGTCACCCCATTCATTTCTCATTGAGGAAGAGTGATAAGAGTCTCAATGATTTAGATCTATTGCTTCTTTTGTTCTATTTATATAAAGGTATCATCCTTGTAGGCCAGAACATAAAACCAATCCAGAAGACAGTAGGACTAAGAATGGAACTAGTTCCCTCAAGAGGGAAAAGTTTGTGCACCCTGCCCTGGGGCAGAGGCACACTGCAGATTTCCACGTTCTTACCCGTCTATTATGAGACAAGAATTCGTGGATCCCAAGTTACCTATCCCAGTTGTAGGAGGCTTATCCTTTCAGACAGAAATGGCAGCTTTGGGGAGGTAATTATGTATATTCATAGTAGGATTTACTGAAATTCCTTCCAGCTGGAGAAGTGTCAAAAGTTCTTGAACTATTGGCAATCCCAAAATGTCTTAGTAAGGTAGTGGTGGGGATAGGAAGCTAGGGGTAACTGGAAAAGAACTATGTTGAAAATGAAAGTTCCTATATACCTTGTCCCATTGTGCATCCTGCTTGCTAGTCTCTGGCATATCCATTCTAAGTACTAGATAGATGATGATGCTTATTATTATTATTTTAGAGTATGACTCTCACATATACAGTTCTTAGACTGAATATTCAGAAATATTGGCAAGAGAATTTGAATACTGTAGATCCATTGAGGAGGTTATTGCTCGACTGTTCATGTTAATTTTCTTCTAGGGGAAATTCAATCCCTTAAGTGTGGTTCCATAAGGAGATTCCCAGGTATGAAGGAGTTCATTGGAATACTGGGATTGTTCCTCTAGGAATAACCTCCCTTTTAAGACAGTCTATACCACTGAAGGTATTAGAAGGAGTCTTATGATTGTATAGGTCTTTGGGGGATTGAAAAATGATAATGGTGATAAATAAAATTTAAGGGTTACTTCACATAATATTATTTCACTTGATTCTCACAAATTCTTTGAGGTCAGGTAGCACTATTATCTCCATTTTACATGTGGGAAAATTGAGTTTTAAGTCTCCATTTTACAGATGGGGAAACCAAGTCTTAAGTCAGTCATTTAATTCTTAAGTTAAGTGACTTCCCTAGAGACATTTAGCAAGTAAGTATCTGAGGTAGGATTCAAATTCAAGTTTTTTTTGACTCCAAGTCTTGATACTCCCTAAATAAGGAAAAGAATGCAATCATTTATGTATGAGCTATTTCACAATGTTCTTTACATTGTTTTTCATTTTTCTTCAAAGTAAAAGATTCCCTGTACTTGATAGCTATTGTTATCTTTAATGTTTGCAACAGGAATGAGACCCTTTTATCCATATCAGTGGAGTCCTAGACACGAGCTTAGTCTTAAGGAAACTCTAGATAAGGGGGAAAACAAATAAAATAATTAAGAATTTAGAATGACCCTCCAAATATTGAACCTACATCAGCCCAGAATTTGAAGCATGCCAGATCAAATGTGCTACAATTATCATCCCTATTTTATAGCAATGAGAAACTTGAAGTTCTGAAGGGTTGTGATTTTCCCATTGTTATTAAACTAGTGACTCAGCAATTCACATTTTATGATAGTTGGTGATTTGCCCTGCAGCACAGTGCAGTGAAAAGTGTGCTGAACTAAAGTAAAGGAGTCTGAGTTTGAATCCTGGCTTTGCCTCTTAATAGCTACAGCAAATTACCTAATGTGACTGAGCTTCATGTCCTAACTATAAAATAAGGAGCTTGGATTAGATAGCTTCAAGGTTTCCTTCTAGCTATAAATACATCATTGAACACTTTCATGTCATAGGCATAAGCGAATACGAATTAGTAATTGGACTATTATCATCAGTTTCCTTTGGTTCTGTGAAGGGTTAAAAATTTGGGGTAGGAGTTTAACAAATGCTAGGAGAGCAGGTTGATAAAACACAAACAGTTTATTCTGAGGAAAAGTTTGGATGGGAAATAGGAGGGAAGAAAGTGAGATTATCACTCTTATATCTATAGTTATGCCTAAAAATCCAAATGTCTAAATCCAAATCTAAAAATGTTTAAGAAATCCTAAATCTAACTGCCTTCAAGGGCAGGTTCTTCTGCCTGCTAGAATAGGCCTATTTCAACTACACTACTCCTATCTGAAAATATATTCCCTATCTACCTAATCAATGAACATTAATCTCCTAAACCCTCCTTAAATCAGTATCTCAATCCAAACTATCAGAAGTCAACTGCCAGTTGCTCTTGACTGAGAGAGACCAACACAGAACTCCTGCTCTCCAGGAAGCCAGAGAAAAAGGTGTCCTTAAACTCTCAATGGTACTCCTTATATATGATCCTCGTCTCCTAGGTAACAGAACCTTTTGCTCACTGCTAAATTTTACTTAGAAATGTTAATGTTCCTGCCTCTTTTTCTGCCTCTTAAAGTGACAGAGGGAGAGATTAAGAAACTCCTTTTAACAATTCCAAGGCAGAAGAGTGGTAAAGACAAGGCAATGGGGGTTAAGTGACTTGCCCAAGGTCACACTGCTAGGAAGTGTCTGAGATCATATTTGAACCCAGGACCTCCCATCTCTAGGCCTGGCTCTCAATCCACTGGGCCACCCAGCTGTCCCCCATCAGTTTTCCTAATAAACATTTATTAAGTGCCTAATATATGCCAGTGATTATATGAAATACCAGGTACTATATGAAGTGCTGAGCCTACAAAATAGAAGTAGTCTCTGCCTTTAAGGAACTTATACTCTATGTATACATAGAAAATATATATTATGCATATATGCATGTAATACATATTATGGGATACCCATTTGTCAATGATCACTTATGAATTCTGTTTTATGCATATATGTATACATGTGCACATAAGATGTGGGTGTCTGTAAGATTATATTTAGATATACATAATCATATATTTCATATATACCTGAATGTATTTTATGTATGCATATAGGTACATGTATAGCCACATACATATAATACATATTTTTGATCATTCAAAGTGGTATTAGAATCAAAAGAGCCTCAGCTCAATGCAGAGAGAAATAAGAAGAACCAAGAGAACATTGCACACAGGGACAGCAATACTGGTTGGTTTATTAATGACGATGATTATCGGTGACAACTTGGCTATTCTCAGCAATGCAATGATCTGGGCCAATCCTGAAAGACTTATGATGGGGAATGCTGCCCGCCTCCAGAGAAAGAGCTGTTGGAGTCCTTTTTCAAATCAGTGTATTTAGGGTTTTACTTTGGGGTTTTGGTTCTGTATGACTTTGTTCTTACAACAAGGACCAATATGGAAGTGTGTTTTGTGCGACAATAAAAAGAAATTTTTTTGAAAGAAAAGAGCCTTAGATTATAGCAAAAATATAAAATTAAATTAAAATTAAATAATTCAAAAACAAAAATAAAATAAAATAGATTGTGTATGTATAAAGACACACAAATACATTTCTACATATATACATATATACACAAACACACCATCCCTGTATTTTATATGTGTACCCATGCATATACATCCATGATCTAATACATGTGTTACTTGTATGTTTATTTCTACATATGTACATGTATAAATATGGGTGTTGTGTGCATACCCAATGCATATGTCTTATATACACATGTATTATTGCAATTATATATATATACACACACATACAATAATTTGATCATTAGAAGTGATATCATAATAAAGTGAAAAAGCCTTAGATTAAGAGCACAAAGATAAGAAGACTAGATTATTAAATGTGCTTATGTTTATACATACAAATGAACACAAGCTATAATAAATATATCTATATCTATAATAAATATATATACACATCAAGATATATATCAATGATCAAATATATTTGCATGTATGATTACATACATATATGCACAGATACTCCTAAAATATAATTCTATCTGATGTGTGTTTCTAGATATTTTATTTTAAATTCATTTCCAGGGGACGATCAGTAAGATATTTCCTCTTTTTCTCCGGATATGTTTCCTTTTGAGGAGCCTCTTCTCTGAAGAAGGATCAGCATGTCTTCTGCCATACAGAATCTCAGAGAGTTGCCTAAAGCACTGAGGGGTTAAATGATTTGCTAGGAGTGACACAGACAATAATAATGCATTGATTCTGATTGATAAGAGGTGACACTGGGATCTTGCACAGAGGTGAGAGGAAATATCATTGGGAAGTGTTATCCCGTAATGATGAAGGTAAAAGTGATTGTGTTCAAAGTGGTCCCGTGGCATGTGGGTGGCTCATTGGATTGAGAACCAGATCCAGAGATGGGAAGTCCTGGGTTCAAATCTAACCTCAGACACTTCCTAGCTGTATGACCCTGGGCAAGTCACTCCATCCCCATTGCCTAGCCCTTACCGCTCTTCTGCCTTGAAACCAATACACAGTATCGATTCTAAGTATGAAGGTAAGGATTTAAAAATAAAAAGAAAGTTGCATCATGCTTGGCTCACATGAGGACAGGTGCTGCCTGTCTTCCTTCCCTCTGACTGGTGCCAAGGCCATTAAAGGACTCCTAGTCCTCCCCTTTGTGGGCCATTATTTTAGAATGCTCAAGTCCTAAAAGATAGATTGTCTCAGTGAGCTAAGTTGCTATGTGAAGAAAGGGAGCCACAGATACAGTTTGCTGGGTTTCTCCTTTCACTTCTATTTCTGTTCACAAAGATTCAAGATTCACATGTATGTTTAAGCGATTTGGCCTTTAAAATAGTAGTTATCTGGTGATTTGTCACTTTGTGCTGTTTATTTTATCTGCTAAGAGTTGTCCATTATATCCAAGCACCATCACAAAAACCTACCTCATGGTCCAAGGGGCAGGCACAAAACTACCCTCCTAAAAGAAAATAAATGAGAAATATCCATTAATCAGAGAGCTTGCCACAATATGAGACACAGGAGTATTCAAGTTCATAGATTGCAAATAATGAGCTGACAGTAATGAGTTTAATTTACACTAGGAATTGAACTTCCCTGAAACTGTGTTCATGAACATGTCATGGGAATTATAAGAGCCAAGAAATAAAAACTGTTATCATTAACCACTTTACTGCCTCAATGGGGTGAGGGAAGAAGGAGGGGGGCAAGGAGAAGGAGTAATTATCATTTTACTACAGAATCATAAAATTTGGGAGATTATTTTAGCCCTACACCTACGTGAAAAAGGAATCTTATTTACAACATCCTTGACAGCCTAGTTCAATCAAAATGAGGAAGGGCCATGAGATTATGCCATATAAGGTAATGTTTACTGGGAAGAAGAGAAGACTTCGTTGGGACATAACACTTGTACTTGAGCATCTGAAGGGCTGTCACATGGAAGAAGGGTTAGAAATGCTCTGTTTAACCCCAGAGGACAAAACTAAGAGCTTTCAAGGCTTCACTCACATTCTACCTTTACAGGAAGCTTTTCCCAGCAGCCCTAGTGATTATAGCTCTATCCACAAATTTTGGGGGATATGCTTAACCAATTCTAATTATTAAGGAAAGTCTTCCTTTAAAAAGGCAAAACCAGAAGCATTTAGAACAGAAGCTAAATGGTTAGAGAGCCAAGCCTGGGAATTGAAAAGATCTGACTTCAAATCTAGCCTCAGGTACTTCTGTGTGACCCTGGGCAAGACCCTTAACTCCAATTGCCCAGCCTTTCCTCTCTTCTGTCTTAGAACCAATGTTTAGTATTAATTCTTAGACAGAAAAAAATAAGGGTTAATAAAAAAAAGAGTAGGACAAAAATCTGCCTCTTGGCAAAATCACCTATTTTCTCTAAATGTTGCCTTCTGAAGACAAGGAAGATCGTTTTAACTCCTCTTCTGAATTCCAACTGCACAAATATTTGAAAGCATTGATCGTATTCTTTCGAAGGTTTCTCTCCTCTAAGCCAGGACCCTGTGCGGACACTCTGAGTTAACTTTGCTTCCAGATAGACTGACCTGAAATGCAGATGTGGCCCCTTTTAGGCAAGGAGTATATAAATACTGCTTTATATATTGGTGGGGAGAGCCCAGACTGCCTCTTGGAACCTCCTTGTCCTTGCCTCTTTGCAGCCTGCTCTTACTTAAGGGTCATGGAATATATTTTTAGGAAAATAAGTGCTTCTCTGGCCAGGATCCAAGTGGTCTATTGTATGAGATGTGGGACCATTCCTGGGACACGTTTTCATCCTTAAATGATGCTGAGATGAATTTGTTGTATTGAATCTCTCACCAAATTTTCTTAAAACTGCTTTTTTTTTTCCTGTCCTTTATTTCTCTTTGTTTTACGAGAGAGCACTGCTCATAATTTCCAATCATCTTTCTCATAATATTTTACAAACAACTCTATGTTCAAAACTTCTGTTGCCTTGGCTACCAACTCTCTCTGCCTGACAAATAAGTCTAGTATTTGCTGATTAAGCTTTTTTGCATTTTAGGCTCTTTTCATTCTCTTAGTTATAAGAAAAAGAAATTGAGGAAATAAGCCCAGATAAAGAAGAAACAAAATTATGGCTTTTTTGCAACTGATATATTGGCCTACTTAAAGAATATTAAGTATATAACTAAAAATTAATTGAAATAATTGATAACTTCAGTAAAATAGCAAACCCACACAAATCCTCAGCATTACTTATTTTACCAATAAAATCCAGAAGGAACAGGTAGAAAAAATACATTCTAATAATTACTGCCTGTATAAAACAATAAAAGTTCATCTAGCAAGAGATATATAGGAATTACATGAATAAAACTAGAAGACACTATTCATAGAAATAAAGAGAACTAAATAATTGGAGAAATATTAATTGCTCATGGTTGGATCATACGAATATGGCAAAAACTATGTACTACCTAAATTAAATTATTCAGTACTATAGCAACCAAACTATCAAAGAATAACTTTCTAGATATAAAAAAAAGTATTAATAAAATTCATTTAGAGCAGTGGTTTCCAAATTTTTTTGGCCTACCGCCCCCTTTCCAGAAAAAATACTACTTAGCCCCCTGGAAATTAATTTTTTTTTATTTTAATAGCAATTAATAGGAAAGATAAATGCACCTGTGGCCATCACCATTTCCCTGGATCACTGCAGCACCCACCAGGAGGTGGTAGCGCCCACTTTTGGAATCACTGATTTAGAGCAACAAAAGATCAAAAAAACTCAAGGGAAATAAGGGAGGAACAGTGGGAAAATAAAGGGACCTGGCAGTACCAACTCAAACTATAGTACCAAGTATAAATACACATTAAAAGTATTTGATACAATCAAAAAATAGAAAAATTATATGAGTCGAATTCAGAATACAAGATCCAGAAGCCAACAAACATAGTAGCTTAGTATTTGATAAACCCAAAGAGTACAACTGATGTGAGGGCTCACTATTTGACAAAAACTGATAGGAAAACTAGAAAGTAGTCTGGAAAAATTAGGCTTAAACCAACATATCACAACAAACAACACAAGTTCCAAATAAATATATGACCTAGATAAAAACGGAAACATCATAAATAGAATTTTTCAGCTATGAATAGAAGAGTTATGGATCAAATAAGGGATAGAGAGTATCACAGAGATAAATTGAACAGTTTGATTACATAAAATTGAAAAGCCTTTGCCCAAACAAAATCTATGCACTTAAAATCATAGGATCATAGATTTAGAACTAGAAGGGACCTTAGAGATCACTGATTCCTCTTCTCTTTAGAGATGAGGACACTGAGGCATAGAACAGGACAGCATTCTGTATAAGTAGCAAAACTAGGTGCTAACAAAATCAGTGTTTGAGGCAGGAAAAAGATCTTTGCAGCAAGTTTCTCTGATAAAAGTCTGACATTTGAGATAAGAAGATGAATTAAATATATAAGAACAAAAGCCACTTTCTAATGGAAGGGAAATAAACAAGTAGTTCTCAAAAGGAAAAAAAGCAAGCTATCAACAATCATGTGTAATACATTTCAAATCACTAAAAATAAGAGAAATTAAATTCAAAACAATTCTTAGGTTCCATGGCACACCAGATTGGCAAAGATGACCAAAAATGGCAGTTATTGGAGGATACATAGGAAGGAAGGAAGGAAGGAAGGAAGGAAGGAAGGAAGGAAGGAAGGAAGGAAGGAAGGAAAGAGGGAAGGAGGGAAGGAGGGAAGGAAGATCATCAATGAAGTATTTAAAATACACAGAAGAACAAGATTTAGAGGGAAACAGATAAAGAGAATAACTTCTGGAACTAATAGGTTGAATCTAATATATACTGAAATAAAAAACAATATATAATGAGATTCACAATTTTATATACAGCACTCTTTTTATGTTCTTCTTTGTATACAGAAATGTTTCAGAATTACAAAAAATTAAAATTAAAAAAAAAAGTTCCATGCATTGCTGGATACTGCAATACTTGTTCCTGTTGTAGTAGTTACCAGCCAAGTATGGTGTCATTTTCCAACAGTTAAAATGTTGGCTGAACTTTTGGTTAATTTATTTACTTCAAAGTAGTAAGGAATGTGGTTGAGGGTGAGGATGGGAATTTCTCTATCAGTTTTGGAAGCATCAAGCTTGTCAAAGAACAAACAACAGGATAACTAGTATAACAATTTTATTATCATGGTATCAATGGATTTTTTAAATGAGTAAATGTGAATATGAAATTAAAATCTCTGTTAAAGGGCTTTAGAAAACCTTACAAACTGAAATAAAAGAATAATCGAAGGGAAATGAAAAATGAGAAACTTTTTTTTTAAAGCTTAGAAGATAAGTTCAAAAGATAAGTTAAGAATAATGGAGAAGAAACTAAAACATCCCCCAATGATCTGGTTTCCCAGGACGAATCAGACATAATCACCCAGCAGAGGAAAAGCACAGATGTCTTAAAGAAAGTTTATACAGGCTCTCAGCAGCTGAACCTACAGTTGACAGCTGAAACTTTGCTGAAAGGTTTAGGAGGCAGTGACAACAAGGCTGCGTCCTACCAGCTGTTGGACTGACCAGTCGAGAGATAAATGTCAGGTTCTCTTCGTGTAGGACTTCCCAAATGCACAGATTCTCCTGGGGATTGTGCCTCAGTGTGCATTAACTAACCTGGGCCTCTCTCTGAGCTTTAGGAGAATCAGGCAGGGGCAGAAGTTTGTTTCATTTCTCAGGATGTCTGTCTCCTTACAATATAATTAGAAGAGACAACCTCAACATGCATATTGCCCAGACACATACAATTTGTGGGTATGTATGCTGTATGTGCATGTATGTATGTTTGTGTAGGTTCAAAAGAGATCCAAGATAATTTGGGAAAGGAAGGCACTGACAGTCGCTCAGTCAATAATAACAGCTGTGGGCATTAAGGAAAGGCTTCTCTGTGACAGAAAGGGGCACTTGAGCTAAACCTTGAAGGAAAATTCATGAAAATTAAGTACAGAAGCCCTTTTTTTCTCTGGGAATCCTGACAAGTTACAATTACTCACATACCCTACTGGGAAGTTATAAAGAGACAAATTTATTCTTCAAGCAAGGAAAAATTTCCAAACAACTCCAGTGATCCAAAAAAAGATTTTGAACTGCCTTAGGAGGTAATGAGCTCCCTGACACTGGAGGTTCTTAAGCAAAAGCTGGATGATCTCTGGTTGGGTAGGTTGTAGAGAAGATTCTTGTACTGAAACAGATTGTACTGGATGGTTCCCAAAGTCTTTTTCCAGTTCTGAGATCCTGTAATTCTGTGAATCCCTCCTTGCCTTTGTGAAAATTTTCATTTTGGAAAAACTGAGGGCAACTGCCTTGACCAACAGTACTTGACCATGCCTCCACTGAAATTGCCAATGTGAAATTCAGAGTGAATTTGTACAGAGGCTCCTCATGGATGATAACCTCTCCATGAGCCCAAGACTTGTGGTATCTGTACCAAGGCCAAGTTCTGAGCAAACCCTGAGGCTCTTTAAGTTTCAGGTACATGTACTCATCAAGATCAAACCTGGCAAATTGTGCCCAAATTTGCTTGGAATTTTATATTGGGTGGCACCCGAAATAGGAAGCATGACCAGAAGAAGACCCATTCCATTGCCCAAAGGAGGCCAGTAAGACAGCCTGACCCCAATGTCATTTAAACAGAACCTTCAGGCGCTGTCTTTGCATTTGTTAAAAAAAAAGTCATTTAAATAATGCTTGAGTGAATGTGTGTTCCTGAAAGTTTTGGCATCCGCGTCTCTATTGCATAGTTTGGGCTGCCAAGACACAAGCTGAGACAGACTTGCTGGCAGAAGATAATTTAGAGAACAAGGCCAATAGGCAGAAGAGTGATACTTGATAATGTTCTCCCCAAAATAGATGAAACTCTTCACAGAAAGGATGTTGACCTTCACACTGTAGGGCAAAAAAAGGTTGTGAAAGCATTACTTGATTGTCTACCTTGGTATTGAATTATAATTCATCCCTCAATGTTTCCAGGATCCATGAATCATTACCACAAGTGCTCCTTGCCTGCCCCCATTTCCTCAAGGGAAAGAGGGAGGAGGAGAAGGAAAGATTCAGTGGAAAGAACAGTGGACATGGAGTCAAAGCACTTGGCTTAAAATCCTGGCTTTGCTACTTATTAACTGAGTGACCTTGGGTAAGTCACTCTGTGAGCCTCAATTTCCCCTCATGAAATGAGGGGATGGGGGACTAGGCTAGATAGTCTCTAAATTCCTTTAGAGATCTAAATCTATTAACTTAGCCATCACTGGACCTTCACAATTTGGCAGGGAATGTTGCTCCTTACATACCAAAGAAATTCTGTTGAATTTATTTTTAATATATTTTGCGTGTTTTTATATTTGCGTTTTGCTTCTCCCAACCTAATGTACTGAGGCAGGGACTGTTTCATTTTGTCTTTACATCCCCACCATCAGGTGGTTTTATTTTTTTTAAACTCTTACTGTCTGTCTTAGAATCAATACTGTGTATTGGCTCCAAGGCAGAAGAGCAGTAAAGGCTAGGTAAAAGAGGTCAAGTGACTTGCCCAGGGTCACATAGCTGGGAAGTGTCTGAGGCCAGATTTGGAACCAGGACCTCCTGTCTCTAGGTCTGGCTCTCAATCTGCTGAGCCACCTTTGTAGGGGCTTAATAAGACCTTGATAATTGATTGAATGATCAATTACCTAAGTTCTACTAGCAGAGTCTTTGAGAACCAATGCATCATCAATTCTAAGCTACCCTGAAACATTATAAGCATTTATTTCATTCAAGCATTTATTAACATAGAGGAGGCCTTCATGTTTTTGTTTGGTGCTTATAGCTTCATAGTACTCTGCATTGAAGAGGTCTCAGAATTAAAACAGTCCTCAGAGATCATCTAGTCTTATTTTATAGATGAGGAACTGAAGTCCAGCAAGAAATGACTTGTCCAAAGATGCACAAATAATCAATTCAAAGTCAGAGGCCTCCTGACTTTTAATGCAGTGCTTTGTAGATTTCTTTTGATGAAATAAGTAATACTCTACTTATTTTAGTTATGAAGAAATTGAGGCTAAAAGGTTTGAGAAATTTTACTTAAAGCCATTCATCTAGGAAATTATTTAAAGTAATTCAATCTAGGTGATTGAACCCGAACACAGGACTTCTGAATCCTCAACCAAAGCTCTAGCTGCTTTTTCTTTTTTTGGTCCACATCTGTGATATCATTGAGATAGGGAACTCCTATGGAGAGGGAGCCCTCTACCATTGCAAACTGGCACTCACCCTTTAATTTCAAGTCTTAGAAAAATCGTCCAGCTAAGTTACTTCCCTAAAATCGTAAAATCAAGCCTTGAACCAAGGTCTATTCTACTCTACAACCAGCTTTCCATCTACTATTCTATGCTGAATCAACTGGTTCAAAGGAAAGCTGGGAGATTTCTGGGTATACTGATGGTAGCATTCTATCAGTTAAGAGAGTTTAACCTGTCTGGCAGCTCTCTCCATCAGTGGGGGAGAGAAGGAAAAGGTGATGGGAATTCAGGATTAAAATGAATGGTCAATATGTCAATTAAGAGGTCTCAAGAACTTCCTGAAAGGAAAAGGAGGAGGAGGAGGTCAAAGGCTTTATCAGAGATGTTTCATAATGCTAAAGTGCTAGGAGATAATTCTGGCCAATTGGGAGCAGTTTCCCAAAGACTGAAGAGTCGTGTTTTTACTGGAGTGTAATTAAAATTATCTATAATACCTTTACACTTGGATGGACGCAAGGCAATCTCAAATGCAGACTTTTCGATTAGATCTCTTAAGGTAGGGAAAGATTGACCATAGAAAGGGAAATCTAGGCAAGGGGGATGACTTATGGCATCAAAGAGTATGAGCAGAGGAAGGAACATCAGAGATCAGATAGCAAAACCTCACTTTACACAGGAGGAATCTGAGGCTCAGGAAGGTTAAGTTATTCACCATATCTCACACAGCAAGCCAGTTTGGGGAAAATGGGTAGGGTTCAGTATCACCTGCATCCCCATCTGTAACATGGCGTCTCACAGGGATTTCATAAGGTTCAAATGAGATAATATATGAAAAACAGTTTTCAAATCTTAAAGAACTATGTAAATGATGGAGATGAAGATGATGATGATATTAAGAATGTGGCACAATGGCTAGAGAGCTGGTCCCAAAGCCAAGAAGACCTAGTTTCGAGCTCTGCTTCTGACACATACTGGTTCTTACAACCCTCAGAAAGTCAGAAGCTCTCAATGATTTAAGAGTCTTTAAGACTCTGAATTGCATGCAAGATCCCAAGCTTCACTGGTAAAGGGAGTTCCCTACATCAGTGAAATCACAAGTCCAGTCTCTACTTTATTATAGTATCTTATCGATACTATAAGTCGAAGAACCCAGAAGCCCCCTCAAAGGCTATTTGGTCCAAGCGCTCACTTTGCAGAGAAAGAAACCAACTAAAGCCCTTGAACCTAAAGTGACTTGCTTTCAGGCACACACAAATATGAAGCAGAAATTGAACCCAGATGCTTTAATTTAAAACACATTGCTCTTTCTTCTATAACATTATTGAACAGAAGGATGACCTAATGGATAGAGATGTGACCTGGTATTCTGGAAGACCTAGTCTCAAATCCCTCCTCTTACACATATTGGCTCTGTGATCCTGACCAAGTTATTTAACCTCTCTGGGACTCAGTTTTCTCATCTACAAAATGGGTATAATAATATCCAGCTTATTGGATTACGCAATTGAAATGAAATAATGCTTATAATGTTCTCTGCAAGTTTTATAATTGTTATATTATAGTGTATAATAAATATATTATAATACATTATAATATATATTATGCCAGTGATGGCTATTGCCACATTGCCTCCCTATCAGGTTCATTTACTAAGTGCCTTTTATATGCCTTGTTGTTGTTCATCCTTCATTTTCAAAGAGGACCAATGACAACTCTCTTATATACCATGTAGAGCTAAATGCCGTAAATACAAATAAAGGCACAGAATATTTCTTACCCTCAAGGGGCTTACAATCTAGAGAAGAAACAATACGTGAACAAGATTATCTATAATAACTTTACCGTTGGACAGTCACAAAGCAATATCAAATGTAGAATTTTCAGTTAGATCTTTTAAGGTAGGATCCAACTAGATATATAAGGAATAAATTAGGGACAGCTGGATGGTTCAATGGATAGAGAGCCATGTTTGGAGACAGGAGGTCCTGGGTTCAAATTTGATCTCAGATACTTCCCAGCTGTATGACCCCTGGGCAAGTCATTTAACCCCACTTGCCTAGCTCTTACCACTCTTCTGCCTTGGAGCCAGTACTTGGTATCAATTCTAAGAAAGAAGATAAGGGTTTAAAAAAATAAATTAGAAATAATTTCTGAGGGAAGGTACTAAGTTTAAGGAAGCCCACCAAAGACTTCTTGCCAAAAGGTGGTCCTCCTTAACTAAGACAAGGAAGCTAGAAGGTAGAGTGAAGAAGACAGGGAGTACCAGGCTTCTGGAGGAACAGCCAACAAAAATTCCCAGAATCAAGAGATATACAGTTATTTGGGAAAAACAGCAAGCAATCCAGCATTTTTAGGAGCATAAGTAATTTCATAGGTAAGAAAACTGAGGCCAGGGAAAATGAAATACAATGCCCAAGGTCACACAGGTAATTGGTAAGGAGGTTTGGGACTTGAATTCAGGGCTTCTGATTCCATATCCAGTGCCCTTTTCCTTGACCATTCTCTCCAGAAGAGGAGTCTGTTGGTGAGAAAGGGAATAGTTATCATAGGAATCCCAAGATCACCCAGTAAGAGTGGGTCTGGTTCCACTATAATTGAAGAGGGAGTGTCTCCCCACTCCTGGATTTGTTGCCAACTTTAAAGAATGATTACAGCAAAAATATTTGAACTCCCTTTCTCTTAGATAGAAATCAAGATACACCTTCCCTTTAGGTAATAGTGGATGGGGAGGAGTTTGTTTTGAGAAAGGATTGAGAAGTATCAACATGTAAAAGTAAGCTGGCATCAAGGCGTTAATTGAGGTGACAGCTGAGAGCTGAGCCTGCTTCAGAGAAGAGAGTGAGTGGTAACACAGCCTAAGTATGCCTGGTTTTGAGAAGCTTTGCAGACACTATTTACCTAGGCTTCTGACTGCAGCTGCTGATGCAGAAACCTTCAGTTTGTTTGGTTTTATTTGCATTACTAGATTTTTACCTTTTGAGGAAACTGACCTTCTATTGACCCAGTCTTTGTGGGAAAAATTCTACTCACCAAATTGGCCTTCAGACTCACAATAAAAGTTTGACATACTATTACTTTTTAATTTAATGTATGTGCCTTATATGTAGAAGGTTTGTCTGAAAAAGTGGAACAAAAAGAAACTGCTCCCACACCATTTATTTTAGTCTCTGCTCATCTCTCCCCTCAGCACTCCAACCACGGTAAGCTATCAAAGTGAGATTCCTAAAGCACAAGTTTGAATATGTCAGAGCTGTGTGAGCACCCCTCGTCACAAATCTCCAGGAGCTCCCCCATGGCTGCCCAGATCAAATACAGTACAAACATCTCCACTGGCATTTAAGCCCTTTGTAATCTGCCTCTAGCCTACATTTCCCAGGTTTATTTTATAGAATTCACCTTGATACATTCTGTTGTTGTTTCTGCTGTTATTGTTTGTCCTTTCTTTTCGAAGAGGACCAGTGACAATACAAGGTGATTTTTTGACTTGTTCATAAATTGGATAAAAGTGAAACAGAGTAGCACAAAGTCATCAGTCTCTCACCGTCTTCCAATCATCAAAGTCCAGTGGCAAGATAAAAATCGAGACAACTAGTGATGGCTCAGTTTACACTGGATGACCTTGTCTTTGACCTCTGACCAAGCTCTAAGTGTTCCACAGTGCCTGCTTCAGCCACCTTCATGGCTGTTGGAAAAACTTGTTCTCATGTGTCTATTCCACCCAGGGAAGTCATGGTTAGGGTGCATATATCTCCTAACTCACTAGTGGGTTTGAGATCTGTTGGTTCTTTGAGAATTTGGTTCACTCAACTGTTGAGATGGATGGATTACTAGGATGTGACCTTTGGGCATTCTATAATGTCTTGGAACCATAAAGGAGAGTTGAGTGCCAGGTAGACACCAAAGCTGGATGAGCAGCCCCGAAAAGGGCTCTGCAACCCTCAAAGCAGAGGTGCCCTTCATCCTTGAACACTCATAGGCCCCATATACTCTAGACTTCCAGCCAAAGTAGCCTCCTAGCTCTTCCTCACACATGACATTCTATTTACTGTCTCAGCACTTTTGCCCAGACTGTCCCCTCTATGTGGAATGCACTCCTTTCCTGTTTCTCCCTTTCAGAATTCCTAGCTCCCTTCAAGGCCAAGCTCAGTTGCCATCTCTAACAATCAGGTCTTGATTTCCTCCTGTTCTGGTGCCTTGCTCCCTCCTATTTTGTAAATTAATGAAGTTTTGGCACATACTCAGATCATCACATAAGACAGAGATACCCATGATGGGGATGCTGAGAACCTTTATCTCTGTATCCCTAGTGACTAGCCTAGTGCCTTACACATAATAAGTGCTAAAAAAATCCCTGATGGTAGATTGAGATATTAAAACTGGCCAGAACTCTTAAGTAAAGGTATATTCTGTGTTTTTTAATATTTGACCCAAAGTGACTTTTTGGAAAGTGTTTCTTCTCTATATATTTCTTACCTATAAGCAGACCTGTAAAGGTCTCAGCAAGTCCTCACGCCAGAGGTGCTGGTCCCCCCTGCATACCCATACACACCTTTGGTATTAGTCTGTCACCTAACTCTTACACTGAGTTTCAAAAAACTACAACATGCACAGTGGCCACACTCTAGCAAAACTATCTCAGCAGGTGGGTTAAAACAGGTTGTGAGTAACTGACAAGCCTCAAATTAAAATTTTAATTAAACCCTTACCTTCCATACTGGTTCTAAGGCAGAAGAGTGGTAAGGGCCAAGCAATTGGGGTTAATGACTTGTCCAGGGTCACACAGCTAGGAAGTATATGAGGCCATGCCAAGAGCCCCCCCAGAGGAACGAGGTTCCATCAAGTCAGTGCAGTTTAACACAGTCCTACCTGACCCCTGTGACCTGAAAATAGGGCCACAGGATGGATGGGAAACCCAATCAAACCCCTCTGTGTGACTCCCTTCTGACCAACATTTTTTATTACTGAAATTATTATAATCTATATCTTTAGGATAGCCCTAAGTCTTATAAAAATCCCCTAAACACTCTATAATAAACCAGCATTTAATGAGTTAATAGTTCATACCCTTAAACCTAGGACCTCCCATCTTAAGGCGTGGCTCTCAGTCCACAGAACCACCTAGTGCCCCCCAAATTATCTTATCCACTACTACTATAGCCAATGAATTCTACTTCAAACAGTCAGCCCCTCCCTGTTCAGATAGCTTCCATGTCTCCTTATGTCCCACAAGATAAAGTCCAAACACTTTAGCATGATATTCAAGACCCTCTACAATCTGTGCCCCTCCTACTGCTCCAATATTATCTATCCTCCCTTACTAGCTTATATCATAGAATTAAAAGCTAGAAGGAATATTAGAGATTATTAACAGGAAAGTGGCTTCTTAGGCTCATTTACTGAATTCCATACATATCAACCCTTATAATGGACATTACCATCTCCCTTCTCTAAAAGGAGTCTGAGAGCATTCAGGGTCAGCATCATATAGCTTAGCAATTTATAGCTATTTATTTCATTTATATTAATCTTCTCATTGGTATATAAGGCCCTTAAAAACAAAATGAATACCCCAAACTTCTTTTATATCCCATACACACGCACACACACACAGAGACACCTCTCTAACACATAACAGTGCTTGGCATATAGTAGGGACTCAATTAGATATTTGAATGATTTATTGTGTGGGAGGCAAAAACATAAAGAATCACATTAAGAAGTTTTGCAGACCTGTTCGTTTATTCCTTTCTTCTATGTACATTATACAAAGCAAAGAATTAAGTTGTTCATGAAGTATAAATGGAGAAAATACTAGCTTTGGAGAAGTGTCTTTAATTTCTTTTTTATTTCTTCTATGCCCAGACAAAGCACCACTGTTTTATTTGGTTTAGATTTTTTTTCTCAGTCTTTACCAGAGTCACTAAGCTTGAAAAGTGGCCAAATACTGGTAAGATACCAAGAAAAGCTTTGATACAAAGGGCTACAAGTTCCTTCTCTTTTCCCCTTTTTCAAACTTTGAGTAACTTTGAAAGCCAGTGGCAGTTGGTCTTATAAACATGATAATCAACCTACTTTTCTCACTGATATTTTTCTAACCAGCCATTCAGAAACTGAGTTTAGAGTCAATTGAAAGACCTAGGCATCAGGCCAGTAGGTTACCTTGTATAAAAGAAAGCCTTGAAATCACATTTCCTATGACTCCTTTGAACGATTGCTTCAGCTTACAGAATTTTACATTCATGTCATGTAACAGGACTCAAATGAGTCAAAAAAAAAAAAAAAGAATTTCTGAAATAACATATGATGTGAGAGTAGTCAAACCCAGAACTGAGATGAGATATCAGCAACCTAGGCTATAACAGCATGTCAGGGAGTAGAGGAATATATGGGAGAAATACAAAAAGAGATACTTTTGAATTTTACCCTTTGGGGGAAAAGGATCTATTTGTACAAAATTATTTATAGGAGCTCTTTTTGTAGTAGCAAAAAAATTGGAAACTGAAAAGATGCCATCAATTGGGGAATGACTGAACAAGTTATAGTATATGATAGCAATGGAATACAATTGTACCAAAGGAATTGATGAGCAAGAGGATTTCAGAAAAAATCTAGAAAGAATTACCTGAACTGATGAAGAGCAAGTAAGTAGAACCAGGAGAACATTGAACACAATAATAGCAATAATGTACAATGAACAACTATGAATGACTTAGCTATTCTTAGCAATACAGTGATCCCAGATGAGCCCAAAGGGCTTATGATGAAAAATGCAATTTATCTTCACCTTCAGAGAATGAACTGATGGAGTCTGAATGCAGATTGAAACAGACCACTCTTCAATTTATCTTCTTCATGTTTTTTTTTCTTTTAATGTGTCTTCCTGTTATCCATAGCTAAAAAAGGAACTATTGGAATCTGATTGCAGATCAAAGCACACCGTCTTTCACTTTATTTCCTTCATGAGTTTTTTTTTTTATTTTATGTGATATGTGTCTTCTGTCATGGCATGGTAATATGGAAATATGGATTGTATGAAAGCACTGGTATAACCTATAACTATATAACCTATAAGCCCCTCTTGGGTTATTGGGGAAGAGAGAAGGAAGGAGAGAATCTGAATTGTAAAATGTCAGAAAGAAAACATCAAAAGTGGTTTCTGCATGTAATTGAGAAGAAAAGAAAAGAAAGTTTAAAAAATAAACAAATGTGTCTCTTTCACAACATGATCACTATAGAAATGTTTTGTATGATTGCATATGTATATCCAATATCAAATTGTTTGCATCTCAGAGAAGGGGAAGATGGAAGGGAAGTAGGGAGTTATATGGACTCAAAAAGTTAGTAAACAAATGCCAAAAATTGTGTTTACATGTAAATAGGAAAAAAATTAAACATTACTGAATAACAATATATTACTCTTATTTTTTAATGTTTTATTCATGTATTTGTTTTAACATCTTAGTCATTTTCTGATATACCACCCACCAACTACCAGTCCCCCACTGAAGAAGCCCTGCTTCATGACAAAGAACAGTTAAACAACATTTACCAACACAATGGTTTCATCTGACCATGAATACACCCTGCTATAGCCATTGCAGACACATCCACACACTTTTCTATTGAGAGGAAATAGATGCTTATTCATCAGTTCTTATAGGGTAAAGATTAGACATTTAAAAAGTGGAACAGGTAGCTTCAAAAAGTGATGGACTCCCTTTCCTTGGAGGACTTTAAAAGTAATCTGGATGCTTGCTGCAGGTGTTTGTGGGGATTCTTTGCTAGGTATAAGTAGTACTAAGTGGTCATTAAGGTCCCTTCTAACTTTGAAATTCTGTGATTCTTCTCTTGGAAAAGAGAAGAAGCAACATTCTGAGGCAACTAGAAGCGCACTCCCATTGGGGAAGAAATTGTATTCATTGCTGTAGAGGCCAGTCACTAGATCAGTCTAAAGTAGGGGCTATCAGATAAGAGCAAAAGGAAGAAATCAACCCTCAGTACTATAGACACCTCTACCCAACCCAGATCCAAAGGGATAGATACTCAGAACACAGAGGAACAGGAGAGGGATAAAGAGTCTACTGTGAGTTGAATTGAGTTCAAGACTATGAAGAGTATCTAGATGAAGTAGCTATAATATATCCCATAGTTCTCTAGCTTCTCCTAACTCAAAAGTCAAGCACATGTGGAATGCCCAACTAGAGCATGAAAATTGAAAAAATGATCTTAATCACCCAGATGTTTCCAAGTATCTAAACATTTGGGACCATATCAGCTAGATGGCTCACTGAGCTTCTCATTTTTCTCACAAATATTTGGCTTTAGATGGAAACACTCTTAGAGTCAACATTGAACCTACCATATAGGGAATGATATATCTATCTTCCCATTTACACAAGGAAGAACTCCATCTAAGGTTCATAAGTCATCAATATCATTTCTATTTGCATTGTAAATAACTTTTGGTATCTTTTGACTTTTTTTCCCCATCAATATTATACTGAAGGTTTAATGGTTATGAATATATTAGCACACTTTACCAGATGTAGATACCTTAAAATTGTTCAAAAAGGGTGTCAGTCAATAAACATTTATTAAATGCCTACTGTGTGCCAAAGTGCTAATGATAAATAATGGAAATAAAAATATTATAGGTGCTGGGGACAGAAAGACTATACTATAATTTGTACATATGACTTTAACAATGGAAGAGTTGTTAGTTAATGGAAAAAGGATTTTTCTGGTAGTCAAAGAGCATTGTTTCCAGGAACTATTTTCTTTTGTGTGTCAGTCAAGTCCTATACATAATTTCTCTATATGTGAAAGGGGGTTGATAATACTCACTCTGCCAAAATCAATTTCCAAGGGTGGTGAGGATCAAATGAAATAATGTATGTGAAAGTGCACTGAAAAAGTTTAAATTTGACAGGCATACCTTTTTTTAATGAATAATCATTTATTTTCTCTCTTTCCCATAGCTCCCTCCTTTAAGAAAGGGGGTTGGGGATCTTATAACAAATATGTAGTGAAAGAAAAAAAAGTCCCACAATGGCAATATCCAAAAATGTATTTCTCATTCTGCATATGGAGTCCATTATCTCTTTTATCAGGAAATGGGTAAACATGCTTTATCACTGGACCTTTGGAATAATGGTGGATTGCTACACTGACAAGAGTTCTTATATTTTTCAAAATTGTTCATCTTTAAATTTTACTGCTTCCCTAGTACAAATATCAATAATATGGAAATAGGTCTCAATCAATGGCACATGTAAAAACCATTGGAATTGTGTGTCAGCTATGGGAGGAAGTGGGAGAAGAGGAGGGATAAAACACAAATCCTGTAACCATGGAAAAATGGTCTAAATTAATTAAATATATAAAAGATAGTATTAAAATAAATAAAAAATAAATGTTATTGCTTATGACATATGCAAAATCCAGTGAAATTATTTGTTGGCTATAGGGAGGGAGGAGGAGGAGAGGGAAAGAACATGAATCATGTAACCATGGGAAAATATTCTAAATCAATTAATTAAATAAAAATTTTCAAAGCCTCAGAAAATAAATAAATTAATTAATGCGTGCTTTTTGTTGCTTAGTCATTCCAGTACTCTCTGACTCTTTGTGATCCCTTTTGGGGGTTTTCTTGGAAAAGATACTGGATAGATTTGCCATTTCCTTCTCCAACTCATTTTACAAATGAAGAAACTGAGGCAAAAAAGAGTTAAGTGGTTTGCCCAAGATCACAGCTAGTATCTGAGACCAAATTTGAACTCAGGTCCTGAGACCTCTAAAACTACATCACCTTGCTGCTCTTTGCCTCTAAAGCATTGTTGTATAAAGTGTTCTGGTCCTCTTCCCTTCGCTCTACATCAATATCTACAAATCTTCCTAGGCTTCCCTGATCTCCAGCACAATAATATTCTATTCTATTAGTATTCCATAATTAATTCAGTCATTTTCCAACTGATGAAGAACCCTTTGGTTTTTCAGACCTTTATCACTACAAAAAGAATTGGTATAAATATATTTGTGAATATGGGTCATTTTCATTTTTCTTTCATCTCTTCATCATTTCAACTCTCCTGGGTATAGACCTACTAAATGCTTCTGCTAGGTACATTGAGACAGTCACACAATTGATTGAAGGTTCACTGACTATGAAATACCACTCTAGGTACTATTCCTTTATTACCAAAACTACAACAACAACGACTACAGCAAAATGCAGCCTCGATATAGCAAAGGCTCTTTCTCCTCTAACAAGGAGCACCTCATGTATATGTGAAAATCATGCACATTGCCTTAATAAATGCAACCAGAGAGATAACTATTAAACAATTGAATCTGTAACTAGAAATTTTGCCACTTGGGGTAAGAGTCATGAAAACACATTCTCAAATCCACTCAGCAATTTATTAGAGAGAAAATGCGAGAAGTAATTAAGACAACTTCTGTTAAGCAGAAGAGGGAACTAGTTACTACAGTGGCTCATCCACATGAGTATTGCTAATGCCTAGGACCATATATCTTCCTATTTTAGTTAATTATTCTAACCAGGGTCTAAGTTTTTAGTTAGTATCTGGATATTTCTGACTGCTAGGGAATTTTTGTGTTACCTTTTTTGGTTCCTCTAAATTTTGGTGCCCTGCAGCAAAACCTCAATTGCTTTATCTTAATTATGGTTCTGTCAGTATTCTTCTGGTTCTTCTGGTTATTGATATCAAGAGACACATAAAACAGGGAGATATGTTCATCAAAGTTGTTTGCCACCGTGATAGAGAATGCCTTACACAAGGTCTATGAGGAAGAGGTATTCCCTAAACATAATTAGTTTCTCCAGATACTCTTGTGTGTAGATGATAATAATTTCATCAAAACCATTATAGAACCTCCTCAATGACATTCATTAGTACTCAAAAGAGATCAGTCACAAAAGTAATAAACAAATGACGAAAAGTCTCTGAAGAAACTTATTTACTCAGGTTTCGCATTTCTCATTCAGAGACTGAGCATTCTTGATTGGTGGATCAGTGACCACAAAACTCATTCTATCTAGACCAAGACCAAAGAATGTTTCAAATCACATACAGTTATCCACCATGGTCATCTTGCCATTGAACCTCCCATCATATCTTTCCCCCACTTTCTACCTTTTGCCTATCAAGTCTATACAACCATTGCTTCTGGAAAGGTTGTGTCAATCAGGCATCCTACGAATTGACTTGCCATATGGGTTACATTCTTCCAGAACAAAACTTTCTCCCTGCTCTGCCACACCTCTACACATGCTATCTCTCTCTATTAGAATATAAATTCCTTGGGGGCAGCGAGGTAGCTCAGTGTATTGAGAGCCAGGTCTGGAGATGGGAGGTTCTAGGTTCAAATCTGGCCTCAGACACTTCCTAGCTATGTGATCCTGGCCAAGTTACTTAACTGTCCAGCCCTTACCACTCTTCTGCCTTAGAACCAATACACAGTATTGATTCTAAGACAGGAAGTAAGGGTTTAAAAAAAAAAGAATAAAAATTCCTTGCGGACAAAAATTTTCTCTCTTCTGCATTAGTACCTTCAGCTCTTAGCACAGTGTCTGACATATAGTAAATATTTAATAAAGGTATTTTCATTCATTTGTTCATTCATAATATGAAGCTGAATGGTCCATCCATTGAATTTCTCTCTCTGTTTCTGTCTCCCTCTCCATATGTGTGTGTGCGTATGTATGTTGGGAAGCCACTGAAGAAAAACAATAAATTGAATCCACAATTAAATTGAAAGAAGAGAGAGGGCTAGATTGCCTTTAAGAAACTACACAGTGCTTCCAAAAATTCTAAGCTACTTGTCCATGAAAAACACCATATTTTAAACATGAATATTTTCCCAGTGTTGTTGCATAGTTGTAAATATTGGAACAACACAGTCTCCAAAGAATAAAACTTGTTGTTAGCCCAAAGAACATTGGATAGAATCAGGAAAAAAATAAGCTGTCGTATACTTCCAAGGATGACCTATGTGCAAAAAGTGGCATAAGGGATATGATACATGAAATGCATGAGTTAATGAACTGAATTTAAGTGTGATCAGAAAGGAAAGCAAGTCAGTTATACAGGAAAAGAAGGGATAGCAAATGGTCAGCAGAAGTGCTAAATTGGTACTTACAAGATGTATAAAGATCTAGAGAAAGACTCAAAATGTGTGGAGATTCTATGGAAGAATATGAGCAAGTAGGGTTATGGCTCAGGGGATAGAGAATAAGGCCTACAGACAAGAGATCCTAGGTTCAAATCTGACCTCAGACCCTTCTTGCCCGTGTGACCCTGGGCAAATCACTTAACCCCAATTGCCTAGCCCTTTCCACTTTTCTGCCTTGGAACCAACACTTTGTATTGATTCTAAGACAAAAGGCAAAAGTTTAAAATAAAAAGAATATGGGCTAGAATTACACTGGATTAGAAGGTATGGACGAATTAGCATCATTAGTAGCAATGAAGATGATGCATATTCCAGTGAAATCATTGATTCATTGAAGCATTAGTGTTTAACAATCCACCACAAAATACGTAAGTATAATTGAATTGGTCTTATACCTAATTTCATCCATTCCCCTAGGGAAGTCATCACATGCTTGGTTAGACACCCCACAAAATCACCAACCAGTTTGTGGCTCATCAGTTACCCTGCTAAGATTGTTAACTGGGCTGTGGATTTTGTATATGCTATAGTTTCTTATAGCCACAGATGAGAATTAAGTGCCAAGTGGACAGCAAAGGTGGATGAGAAGCCCTGAAACAGGCCTGGCAAGCCCTCACACTAGAGATACTCATCCTCTTGAATGCTCATATACTCTTGCACTAATTATAAATCTTCCATAATACTAAATAAAGATTTTTCTAAAATTCACTAATAAAAATCCTCTATTCCACAAAGAAAAAAAATATTATTCCTTTTTTCCAAATCTTCAATTCCTATTTATTTCATCGTGTAACATCACACCCATTTATTCTTTTCTTTTTCAGTTTCATGGAAATGAATCACTTCTTCATATAAAAGTATATTTAGAGTCAGTCCTGGAGATGGGAGGTCCTGGATTCAAATATGATCTTAGATACTTTCTAACTTTGTGATTCTGGACAAGTCATTTAACCCCTATTGCCTAGCTATTATCACTCTTCTACCTTGGAACCAATACACATTATTAATTCTAAATGGAAGGTAAGGGCTTTTTAAAAAAAAAAAAAAGAGCATGTTTAAGCTGTGCTCTTTGTGATGGCAAAAAATTAGAAAATGAGGGGGTGTTCTTCAATTAGAGAATGGCTGAACAAATTGTGGTATATGATGGTGATGGAATACTACTGTGCTCAAAGGAATAATAAACTGGAGGAATTCCATGTGAACTAGAAGAACCTCCAGGAACTGATACAGAGTAAAATGAGCAGAATCAAGAGAACATTATACACAGAAAGTGAAACATTGTGGAACAATACAATGTAATAGACTTTGCTAATACAAGACAATGCCAAGGGACTTATAAGAAAGAATGCTATCTACATCAAGAGAAAAAACTGTGGGAGTAGAAACACAGAAGAAAAACAAATGACTTATCATTTGTTTATATGGAAATATGATTTGGGGGTTTTGTTTTAAAAAATTGCTCAATTGCAAAAATGAATAATATGGAAATAGGTATAAGTGATAACTTTTGTATAACCCAATACAAGTGTTTATTGAATCCAGGAGAGGGAGAAGAGAAGGGAGAGAAAAAATGAAATATGCAAATATGGAAAAATATTTTTAAAATTAAAAAGTTAAAAAATAAAAGTTAAAAAAGAGCACATTTAAGGAAACACTAAAATAAACAATTTCCTTAGGCCACACATACACATATACACTGTGTAAAGGGAACCCCTTCCTCCCAGAGTCATGAATTTTCTTCTCATCTGATCCATCTCATTAGCGTGGCTGTAACTCTCCAAACAGAGGTCACAGGTTAAGAGCCCTAGGAACATGACCAGGAACTAAGGGTTACAGGTCCAGGGCAGAGAGACTTTGATTGGTTCCTAAGATGTGACAAACCAACTCAGAGAGACAGGAAGTGACATGGAGAAAAGGGCTATAAAAGATGAGACCATAGAGGAGATTGGGTCCTTGGTGTGAGTTTTCTGGGATTGATTTTTCTACTCCATTCAGCATTGGCGGCTCAGGTGGAAGACACCTTTGTGGCCTGATAAGATTCTTTCTCCAAAGAGACTACCGGAATTCCATGTGGAGATCTGAACTTTGTCGGGGAGCAAGCTGAAATCCTATGGATCAGACTTTAGAGTGGTAGGCTAGGAAATAAATTTTCCACTTACTTCTTTCCTTATTTCTTTCTTATACTATTTTTATGTTCAATTAAATTGTTAAAAGCTATCATTCTCATGACTTAAGAGTTAATTTTATAAATGGCGACCACAACAACTTTTTTTTACTAATATTATTTAACAAAACCAATTTCTAAGTATTACATGTAGCATTTTAATTATTACATATTGCATTTATTTTCATTATTACAACACATACAACTTTAGGAATGCTAGGAAATAGGTTTTGAAGTAATTAAACTAAGCAAAGTAAAGCTGCCAATCTCCTCTCTGCTCTAAATAAAATTATTTTCTCATGGTCAATAATTATTCTAAGGATACTAGTATAGCTATTAGTACCAGGTTTAGATTCTGCCAACTGAAACCTCCATGTGACAGTTTTTCCCAAAGTACCAATGGGTCTTCAGGACCTGATTTTCTTTTATTAAAAAGTTTTTTAAACAGGTGGTAATGAATGATAAACATATATTGAATCCCTTTCTGCTTGTGAAAGAAAACAAGTCATGACTTGCTTTCAGAGCAGTGGGGTATCATTTAATGTTGAGCACATAGAATGAAAAGATGGAGGCATCATATCACTCAAAAGAGAATAGCTGACTTGCTTCTCCTAATTGTTACCAAACAAATCAATAAGAACCTTTTAAGAAACACAAGGTGCTGATTGGAAATGAGGGGCAACTCATTTACCATTGACTTAAAAAAAAAAAAAACCAGCAACTCATGGGGTCATAGATCTAGAGCTTAAAGGGTCCATGGAGACCATCTAGTTCAGCCCTCTAATTTTTTCAGTGATGAAACTGAGATCCAGAATGGTTTAGTAATTTGTTCCAAGTCACACAGGTTAACAATTGACAAGGCCTGAATTCAAACCAAAATTCTCTTCCAAATTTAGCTCTTATTCCACTGCACCATGCTATTCTCCCAGGTGATCTATAAGGAGGCTTTTTATTCATTGATAACCAAAGACATCCTTGCAAGTTTGTGAGCAAGAGAAAGGAAAAGGTGCCCACTCACCCAGTATGCTCTTACCAGGTAACAGTGAGACAGGGTCACCCCATGCTAGCCCTTTCTGCCTCCAGACTATTTGGGTACCCAGATCAAAGAAAGAGTCTGATCCATCTGGATTATTCAGTGCCCTGCCTGCCAGCTGAGAAGGTCTGATACAACACTGTCAGATCTTACAAAAGTTCTTTGATGGGTAGTTTTTGTATTTCTATAGTCTTTAAAGAATACATACTTGCCAAATACCAAAAAAGAACATGCAAGAAGATACTTCTTCTTTATCATTCCAAATACCCTCCTTTTGTCTGATAGGTCTTAAAAACTATTTGAGATTGTGCCACACAATCTAAACTGTTTAGGTCCTTTGACTCAGTGATCCCTCAACTCTCCTCTACAAGTGGACAAATTGAAAGAAAAAAATTTTCATATATGTGAAAATATTCATAAAAGTACTTTCAGTGTTGGCAAAACAAATGGGCCCCTCTCAATGGAGAAATAAATGGACAAATTGTGATGTAGTTATAGAATGGAATTTTATTGTGATTATATGACATAATGTTACTACTTCAGTGCAGACCCTCATCACTTCACAACTGGACTATTGTAATAGCCTGCTGGTGAGCCTGTCTGCCTTAAATCTCTCTTCATTCCAAGTTATTCTGTATTCTACCAACAAGTAATTTTCCTAAAGCTCAGTCCCAACCCCCTCTGGCCCACCAGGATCAAATTCTCTGCTTGATATTCAAAATCCTTCATGATCCCTTTCTACCTTTCCAGTGTTATACCATTTTTTTTTTTAACCCTTGTACTTTGGTGTATTGTCTCATAGGTGGAAGATTGGTAAGGGGGTCAAGTGACTTGCCCAGGGTCACACAGCTGGGAAGTGGCTGAGGCCGGGTTTGAACCTAGGACCTTCTGTCTCTAGGCCTGACTCTCACTCCACTGAGCTATCCAGCTGCTGTGCTATACCTTTTTTAAAAACTCATATCTTCCCTTTTAGAACCAATACTAAGTATCGGTTGCATGGCAGAAGAGGGGTAAAGACTCAAAAATTGTGATCAAATGACTTTCCCCAGGGTCACCCAGCTAGGAAATGTCTGAGGCCAGATTTAAACCCAGGACTTCCCATCTCCAGGTCTGACTCTTTATCCACTGAACCACCTAGCTGCCCCAATCTTCTTCTCCCTTATTCTCTACCATGTTGTTATTGATCCTACATTTTTTTTCCCAAGAGGACAGTGACTTCAAATAGGCTAATGTCTTGACTAATGAATGAATTGCATATAAGTGAGGCAGAATTGCACAAAGATCCTCACTCTCTTACTCTCTCTTCCAGAGTCATCAAAGTCCAGTGGCAAGACAAAAGTCAGGACTACTGGCAATGACCAGGGATGCAGTGAATGACTTAGCACCTTCAATGTCTGATCAAGTGCTAAGCCTGCCGCAGAGCCACCTTCAGCCGCCTTCGTGGCCTCATATCTTCACCACATGCTCCAGTCTAGTGACATTGGCCTCCTTACTCTTCCATGAACAAGATACTCCATCTCTCACCTGCAAGTATTTTCTACAGCGGTCTCCCATGCCTGAAATGTTCCTGCCCCACCTTTTCATCTCTACCTATTGGTTTTCCTTCATGTTCCAACAAAAACCCCATCTTCTAAAGGAAAGTCTTTGCCAATAATTCAATTCCAGGGGTTTTCCTCTGTTAATTATTTCCTATTTATCCTGTACTGTATATAGCTTGTTTGTAGATGTCTGCATGGCATCTCCCCAACAGATTGTGGGCTTGAGGGCAGAAACTGATCTTTTGCCTCTTTTTGAATCCTCAGCACTTAGTATAGTGCCTGCCCTATAATAAGCTCTTATTAAATGTTTATTGGCTAATTGATATAAGAAATGTTGGGAAAAGGACTAGACAGGGGCAGCTAGGTAACTCAGTGGATAGAGAGTCAAGTGGAAAGTCCGGAGAACCCAGGTTCAAATGTGACCTCAGATACTTCCTAGCTATGTAACCCTGGGCAAGTCAATTATCTACCCCTTCCTGCTCTTTTGCCTTCAAACTGATACTTAACATCAATTCTAAGACAGAAGGTAGGAGTTTTTTGTTTTGGGTTTTTTTAAGATAGTAAAAGAAAAAAGAAAAAGGAAAAAAAGGAAGAAGCAATAAAAAAAAAAGAGATTAGACTTGGGATTATACTGGGCTGGAGGGAAATTGCAGCAAAGAAAGATCTTTCTACCACTATGATAGCATTTTTTTCTTCGACTTGCAGGTTTAGAAAGTTTCCTAGAGGAGGCAGCTTGGTAGCTCAGTGGATTGAGAGCCAGGCCTAAAGATGGGAGGTTCTAGGTTCAAATCTGGCCTCAGACACTTCCCAGCTGTGTGACCCTGGGCAAGTCACTTGACCCCCATTGCCTAGCCCTTACCACTCTTCTGCCATGGAAACAATGCACAGTATTGATTCTAAGACGGAAGGTAAGGGTTAAAAAGAAAAAAAAAAAAAAAGTTTCCTAGCGTATTAAGAACTAAAGTGGTTTGTCCAAGCGCATACATCCAGGCTATGTCAAGCAAGACTTGAAACCGGGTCTTTCTAGCTTCAAGGACATGGGAAGACCTGAGTAAACAAATGAAGAGTGAAAAAAAAAATACAGGAAAATAATTTAAACAACAATATATCTGAAAAGAACATTTAAAATCAGCTGAACTCAAACAAAATGAAGTATAGTACAATGGGAACAGTGCTGGATTCGAAGTCATAAGACTTTAGTTTAAATCCTGGCTGAACTATTAATATTAGGCAATAGAGCAGCTAAGTGGTACAGCAGATAGAGTGGCTGGCTTAGAATTGGAAAGACTCATCTTCAGGAGTTCAAATCTAGCCTTAAATGCTCAATTAAATTTCTTTGCCTTGATTTCTTCCTCTATAAAATGAGCTGGAGAAGGAAATAATAAATCACTCCAGTATCTTTGCCCGAAACAAACAAAACAACGACAAAAAAAAAAAAAAATGGGGTAATGAACACAACTGAACAACAACAAATTCTTTTTGTAATTCTTTTTTTTTTTCTATTTGCATGTACATGTTTATCCCTTGTAGTCATGGACTTTCTGATCTCTAGTGATCCCAAATAATGGTTCTGGAGTCAGAGAAATGGGCTCAAATCTCACCTCTGTTGCTTACTACATGTATAAACTTACACATGTAACAAGCTCCTGAGCTTCAATTTTCTCATCTGTAAAATGAGTCAATAGGAATTTTCTAAGAATCACAAGGTACCAACTGGAAATATGAGGGGCAATTCATTTATCATTGGTTCAAAGAAACTACCAGCAACTCATGAGGTCATAGATCCAAAGCTTAAAGGAGCCATAGAGACCATCTAGTTCAATCCCCTAATTTTTTTTTTTAAACCCTTACCTTCTGTCTTGGAGTCAGTACTGTATATTGGTTCCAAGGCAGAAGAATGGTAAGGGCTAGGCAATGGGGGTTAAGTGACTTGCCCAGGGTCACACAGCTAGGAAGTGTCTGAGGCCAGATTTGAACCCAGGGCCTCCCATCTCTAGGCCTGGCTCTCAAACCACTGAGCTACCCAGCTGCCACTGTCCCTAATTTTTTAGATGATGAAACTGCGATCCAGAACTGTTTAGTGACTTGTCCCAAGTGACACAGCTCTAAATCTGTGATCCTATGATTGTTATTTGATGGTAAGAAAACATACATGATGGCCGTCTATAAACATCTCCCTGGCCTCCACTCTCCCCAACCATGGCAATTTTTATCCCTTACATTATCCTGGTGATTAGGTCAATATTCCATCTGTCATCCTGAACCAGCCAAAACAAAATGAATTTAAAGTTCTCTACTAGAGTAAGATTTCCTGGTTCTCCTCCAAAATGCCCAGTACACCCCCAGAGTAAATATTTGCACTTACTGAAAAAAAAAATAGCTCTTGTAAACTTTTCCCTGGACAGTTACCTTTTAGGTAACTTTTCCCAAGAGCAAAGGGCAAAACAAATATGTTTCCTGCAAGTAAAGACTGGGCCAGGTTAAGCTGAAAAAGTTTGAAATCTCACCAAACCAACCCCTGGCCCCCCCTGCCCCCCCCCCAGCCCAAGCCCAGCCTCACATAGGTTGGGAAGTGAGTGGGACAATCTCGGTTAAATCATTTTGCAGCTGGCCTGTTATTTTCCTAGGATAACATTTGCAAAAAGCAGTTCCTGGAGATGGCTTGGAAGATAAGAAGGAAAACTTAGAATGGCTGCTAAACAGATGGGAATGATACTAAAGGGAAGATAAGAAGAATAATAAGTATTTGGAGCTATCCTGGGCTAAAGTAAACAAGCAGCCCCAGATTCAAGGAGAACACATCCCTACAGAGAGGAAGAACAAATAAGAAAACAGCTAGAGGACTCCCCAAAACTAAATGAAAATGAAAATCTGACCCCTGGGCTGAATAAGGCCCATATATTTGTTCCTCTCTGAGAAGCGGTAATTCATCTCAAACGTGACTACTGTCTACCTTGATGCTTTACGATAAAAAGCTCCATTTTTACCAACATCTTCAAAAAGCATGGAAGCTTAGCTCTTCTCCCCTTGAAGCCCACTTGAGACCAATTTAAGAAGTGCTGGGTCTTCAAGCTTGAGAAGGGAACATTTGGATGATTTCATCTTCCCATTTTGAACTGTCAAACAGCTTCTGAAGCTACTGTTTACTTTCTTCCACACGTAATGTATTTTTTTTTTAAAGCCATGATTTCATCACTTTGGGTACTCTAGCTAAAAATAGTCCCTAAAAGTAAATGATGAAGGAAGCAGCATGTGAGACTCATGCATTTGGAGAAGTGGAGAAATGGAGAAATCCATTTGCCACAGGTTCAGTGAATTTCAGAGCTAAATTGTACTGGGAAAAGATGCCCCACCACAAGACACCCAATAATTAATGGTCTAGCTTTTGCTTGAGGGCAGCAACTCGGACAGTGCTTGACACATAGTAGGCACTTAATAAATGTTTGTTAACTGACTTATTGATTGGTTTATTGAAAGGTACCACCATAGAGGGTGAACCCACCACCTCCAGGGACAGCCCCATTTCACTCCTGGTGAGTTCTATTTGCCAAAGGTTTTCCTCGCCTGAAATCTAAATGTTTCTCTTGATACCTTCTACCAATCACTCCCAGTTCTACCCTCTGGGCCAAACTGAATAAGTCTAATCATTCTTTTCAGGTGACAGCCTTTAAAGTACTTGAACACTCTTAGCATTCTCTTCCCCAAGCCAAATATTTCCAGTTCCTTTAATATATCCTCATTTGACTTGGGCTCAAGGCTTTTCACCATCCTGGTTTTCTCCCTCTTGAAACTTTTCCCCTATTGTTGTTGTTCAGGCTTTTTTTTGGTTGTATCCAACTCTTCCCAATCCTGTTTGGGGTTTTCTTAGAAAAAAATCAGTTCATTTTATAGATGAGGAACTGAGGCAAAAAGGGTTAAATGATTTGCCCTGGTTCACACAGCTAATAAGTGTCTGAGGCCAGATTTAAGCTCAGGAAGATGAGTTTTCTCCATTTCGCCACCCCACCACGATGCCCCTTTCCTGCTATCTATTTCCTTCCTAAATTGCACTGCCCAGAATAGTACACAATGTATTCTTGGTATGTTCCAACAACTATTTGGGGCATTGAGGTAGCTCAGTGGATAAAGTGTCCAACTGGAATCAGGAAGACTCATTTTCCTGAGTTCAAATCTAGTCTGAGACACTTTCTAACCATATTACCCTGGACAAGTTGTTTGACTCTGCTGGCCTCAGTTTCCCTCATCTGTAAAATAAGCTGGAGAAGGAAATGGCACACCTTTCCAGAATGTTTCCCAAGAAAACCCCAAATGGGGTCATGAAGAGTCTGAAATGTTTGGACAACAAAAATGTTCCTATTAGAGCAGAGAACAGGGAACAGTAGAATTAACACCACAATCTGGAAAGCTATTCCTTTCTTACCTTAGTCCTAGACTTTGTGAGATTCTTGCTACCACCTCACAAAGTTGACTCATATTATGCATACAGTCCACTAAAAACCCCAGATCTTTTTCAGGTAGGCTGTAAACTAGCCCTGCCTCCCTGGTTTTGTACTTAAACACCTCCTTGGCACCCACAGTAATGACAACTGCAGCAACATTTACTTTCACAACTATATTTAGCTGGAGTTCTCAAAGTGTTGAAACCACGGAGAGGTTTTTTTGTTGTTGCTGTTTTTTGGTTTTTTTGAATGTTACATGTTGAAGAATGTAAATAATAGTTGACTGACCCCAGGGACCATTTCTGGCACAATATGCAACACTCCACTCCCAGGGATTTTGGGAATATTTCAAAGATAAAAGTTGAACAAAAAGAGTTCTTTAATCAATTTCAATTAACCCAAACATTAGGATGATGATGATGATGATGATGATGATGATGATGATGATGATGATGATAGCAGCTAATTTTTGCATAGCACTAACCCAAGGCGTTGTGTTTGGACTTTACGATTACAATGGCTGGATTTGGACTTGGGTCTTCCTTACTCTAGACCCAGGACTCTATCCACTGCGACATCTTGCTTCTCCACTTACCCCATTCACTTGAAGAAATTGTTATTTTGAGTCACTGGTATCGTGAATAATGACAGTCTTCAATATCTTTTTGGCAATATCAAGAATCAGCAAAGCTGTTATTATTTACATTACAATTAATTCACCTTCAGATATCTATAAATAACAACTTCCTCCATGAAATGTAAAAATGAGATTTGATTTATAAAAGTCTGATTTCCAAGGGACTTTTTTAATTTGAAATTTTTATTTAATTAATTGATTTAGAATATTTTTCCATGGTTACATGATTCATATTCTTTCCTTCCCCTCCTCCCATCCTCCTCCTGTAGCCAACAAGCAATTACACTATTTCCATACTATTAGTATTTGCATTAGAGTGATCATTTAGGGCAGGGGTCGGCAACGTATGGCTCTCGAGCTATATCTGGCTCTTTTGAGGGCCAGATATGGCTCTTTCTGCAGGAGCATAAAGTCAATTTTTTTTTTTCAGGCGCTGTTACAGGAGCGCACTGTGAGCACTGTACGGCTCTCACGAAATTACATTTTAAAAAATGTGGCGTTTATGGCTCCCGCGGCCAAAAAGGTTGTCTACCCCTGATTTAGGGTCTGCATCTCCAAGGGACTTTTTAGAAAACGTCTACTGTGAATATTTGAAGGATGTCCAGACCATAGATGGCTAGCTCTCCCAGTAATAAAAACTCATGTTGTCACTTCTAGTGGTGCCTCACATGAGTACTTCTGTCTCTCTCTATCTCTGACATAGCCAAGGAACAGTTTTTGTCCTGGCAAAAATTGGCTTAGTATTATTTTCTGTAGAAACAAGAAGAGTGAGATAATTGTCCCTTGGATTTGGATTCTGCCAGTATCATATTGTAAATACCCTGTTCTTCAAGGCCCCACTGTACAGGAAAAGGAAAGGGAAGTGCTATCAGCAAACACACAAAAGCTGAGTCCCCTTAGGAGGGGCATGGGGTTTCCTGCCGTGCCTGCAGTCCTGTAGCCCAGGATGCGATTTTCAGGGACAGGTTAAAGAAAGTCATTTAACCTCTGTAAGCCTCAGTTTCTTTATCTGAAAAAATGAGGGTATTTGGGCTAGTCTTAACAGACAAAGTTTATCTCTTTCTAGCTTAGGAATCTACAGGCTGCTTGTTGACTGGGTGAAATAATATTCCCATATGCATGTAAAGATGTCCTAAACTCAGCATTGAAAATATTTTCAGTTTGGGGGCAAAAGCTCCCAAAAAGATGATTCCCCCATTGCATATGCAGTCATCCATCCATTGTTAAGTATCTGTTTGACATTCTTTTGGGGGCCCCAGAAATAGTTGGCTCATCCAGTGTTAGTTTATCATCCAAATTTCTCTGGCAGAACAAATTAGATAGAAAGGTCATCAGTCTGAAACGCATTATTTGTTTCAATGCATGAGAAGTTAGAAATGTTTTAAATCCATATGCAGAAGAAGCCTGCCCATTAGCAGGGCTAGCTAAGAACAACCAGTTCAAAGAACTACTCAGGACCATTCAAAACCATGAGGCTTAGTAGTTCTCACTGGGGTTCATTCAAGAATGGAATCCTCTAAACCCTTTTTTCTCTACCTCTCTGCTGGCACTCTTCATGTTCTGCCTTGTACTATAGCTCTTTTGGTATTTGTCTTATTCCTCTTTCTAGAGCACAACTTCCTAGAGCAGAGGGACTAGGATCTTTTCATCTCCCACAGTATCCAGTCTTCCATATGGTAAGCACTAAACATAACAAAAAAAAAACAGTTGGCTTGGGTGCTCTCTCCCTCCCTTCCTTCCTCCCTCCCTTCCTCTCTCTGTCTCTCTGTCTCTGTCTTTCTCTCTCTCTCTCTCTCTCTCTCTCTCTCTCTCTCTCTCTCTCTCTCTCTCTCTCNCTCTCTCTCTCTCTCTCTCTCTCTCTCTCTCTCTCTCTCTCTCTCTCTCTCTCTCTGTCTCTCTCTGTCTCTCTCCCTCCCTTTCTGTCTCTGTGTCTCTCTGTTTCTATCTCTTTCTTCCTGTTTTGCTGTCTCTCTCTCTGTCCCTTTGTCTCTCTCACTGTCTCTCTGTGTCTTTCCCTCTGTCTCTGTGTATGTCTCTTTTTTTCCGTCTGTTTCTCTTTCTCATTCTGTGACTCTGTGTCTTTGTGTCTGTTTATATCTCTATCTTCCTGTCTCTGTCTCTCTCTTTCTTTGTCTCTGTCATTGTCTCTCTGTGTCTTTCCCTCTGTCTCTCTCTGCCTCTCTCTGTCTCTGTCTCTGTTTGTGTGTGTCTGTCTCTCTCTGTCTCTCTCTCTTTCTGTCTCTATCTCTGTTTCTCTTTCTCATCCTGTGTCTCTCTGTGTCTTTGTGTCTGTTTATCTCTTTCTTCCTGTCTCTTTGTCTCTCTCTCTCTCTCTCTCTCTCTCTCTCTCTCTCTCTGTTTCTCTTTCTCATCCTGTGTTTCTCTGTGTCTTTGTGTCTGCTTATATCTCTATCTTCCTGTCGCTCTGTCTCTCTCTTTGTCTCTGTCTCTGTCACTCTATGTCTGTCCCTCTGTCTCTCTCTGCCTCTATCTAATGCCCCATTTCCTAACAGCACCTTGCTTTGCTCATGGATAAAGATCAGGCTCAGTTGGTTCAGTTCTTATGGAACTCAGCCTCAAGAGGGAAGGGTCAAGTTCTTTTTCCATTACTTTCTGTCTTTGTACACCCTCCGCCCAACCTGAAGTCCATTGGCTTATTTCTGGGGTTGTTTCTTCATTATTCTAGGCTTAATTTTTGGCTTATTTTCCCAAAAGGTGAGAATAGCAAGGTTTCAAGTAAACATTTTAAGCTGAGTATTGGACAGCTACTTATTTCCTTTATACAAAAGAAATACTTAACATAAAAGACAAGCACACTTTGACAAAGATTCAAACAGGCAGCAGTAATGTAAAACTACTGTTCTACTTTCTTGGGAGGTTGATATTTAAAACACAAAAACATGAAACATTTGTCAGGACTGATGAACAATCATTTCACATTACACTGTGTCCCTCAAGGACCATATCTTTTGCAATGCAGGATAAAGATTGGACTCCCTCTCCTGTTGCTTGTCATCTTTTCTTCCAACAAGTTTTATTGTAATTATAAGAATCTCCTCTCATAGGAATGTCTTCAGCAGTTGAAGAATCCTGGAACTCTCAATTTACTTCCAAGGCTAAAAATGTCCATCTCAGCATCAACATTGTCACCTATTTTCAAGAAAGATAAAGTAGAAGAAACAGAGCTCTGAGATCCAGTTTCAGATTCCCCTGGGTTATTTCTGGTAGAGTAGGAAAGAAGTTAGCACTCCTCCATCTTTTTTTTTTTAATCCTTTTCAGGATGTCAAGTATATGACTCAGTGGTTTAAGAACCAGGCTTTGAGATGGGAGGTCCTGGGTTCAAGTCTGCCCTCAGATACTTCCCAGCTGTGTGACCCTAGCTGAGTCACTTAACCTTCATTGCCTAGCCCTTAGTGCTCTTCTATCTTGGATACAAAATACAGTATTGATTCCAAGATGGAAGAGAAGGGTTTAAAAAAACCTTATATTCTGCAAAAGGCAAAAGAAAGGCAAAGGCTAGGCAATTGGGATTAAGTAACTTGCCCAGAGATTGTTCACACAACTAAGAAGGGTCTTAGGTCAGATTTGAACCCAAGATTTCCCTTTTCTAGGCCTGGCTCTTTATCTCCGACTCATCTAACTTGAAAAAATCCAGGGATAGGCCTGACACCTAGCAGGAAGGAAGAGAAAAGTCCTCAGGGAGAGGTCATTCCTGTGAAGATCTACTGAATAGATAAATGGTTCATTCTGGCACAGTGGCCACTTCTCCCTCTGTTTTGACATTATACATTATCCCACCTGGCACTCCCTGTGGTTCTTGGTTAACCTGGACATTAAAACAGACAGATTACCTATTTTTGTTTTAAGGAAACTTACTGTTCCATGGATTACATACTGATTTCTGTCTCTCATCTTTTGCTCATGCTGGAATGCCAGCAGTAAAGGAATGTTCTCTCCTCTCCTCTCCTCTCCTCTCCTCTCTTCTTCTCTCCTCTCCTCTCCTCTCCTCTCTTCTTCTCTCCTCTCCTCTTCTCTTCTCTTCTCTTCATTCAGGGGCAGGTTCAAGGCCATCTCTTCCAACAAGCCTTCTATGACTATTCCAGCTTACACACATTTTTCTCTCTGAACTCCTAAAACGGTTACTACTTCTGC
This sequence comes from Gracilinanus agilis, assembly GCF_016433145.1. Taxonomy (NCBI): domain Eukaryota; kingdom Metazoa; phylum Chordata; class Mammalia; order Didelphimorphia; family Didelphidae; genus Gracilinanus; species Gracilinanus agilis. The sequence goes on from NC_058133.1 coordinate 365,523,120, forward strand.
CAACCTTTTGGAGGCACTTAAATATGGTTTTGGCCTGCAATTTAACTTTTTCCTGGGAATGTTTTGTCTCGCCAGTGAGACTGTAAACTCTCTGAAGGTCGACAGGCAGCACTTAGAAGGACCTACAATTGTTGAATAAAATTTACTCTAGTTCCTTTTCCCTCTTTCCAAAATGATCAAATAAACTTCTTTAAGACTGACTGTCCCACAATTATCTATAATGGGTTCCTCTTTTAGATTATTCTACCTGGAAGGTCAGAGGGAAATTAATTTTTGTATTACCAATAGCTCTCTTGCAAAGTGTGTTGATAACTTTATTGGTTTTGAATGAACTGAAACATTTTCTGTGTTTGGTGGAAAGGGCTATCTGTGCAAATTTCTGCACATGAATTGAAATTTCTCCTTGAGCCATGTGTCCAATCTTGTGTATTTCCTGCTAGAACCCATAAAAATTCAATTTCCTGGGGAAACCACTGGGGATTCATAGCCCTGGGGGTTGGATTACTCTCTAATGAATTGTTCTCCTTCCCTGACATTAATTGTTACTATGAGGTCACAGTCAGCCTGGTAACCCCACCTCGTAACCATAAAGGGGAGCAGGGCTCTCAGGGTTGTTAGGAAAGGCTTGGAATCTTCTCTTGGTAATTTGAAACTAATTGTGGAAGGAGGATTTTTCTCCAGCTAACCTGAGGTCAATGTAAAAAACAAAGGTTGCCTGGCTCCGGACTCAAGCTTCAGGGAGACTGCTTGGCAGCTGAGCTCACAGACCAAGATGCAACCAAGATGTCCCAGGGGCACCATTTCCCTGAAACATAACACCAGTTGTGTGTGGTTCTTGTTATTTCACCTAGTCATTAATCTAGGAATCAAAAATTATCTTTCTGCTTGGTAGCAAGGGGAAACAATCAAACCAAATGGCCAGGTAGTACTGGCACCCTCTACCATGATGCCTTGAGATCCTCAGAGAGCTAATCCTCCCTTCTTCCACGGAGACCTCACAAATTCAAAAGAGTTTTATTTTGATGCTTTTGTCTTCCCATCACAGTCACTTGCTCAGATAAAGCATCAACCCACACCCAGAGAATGGAATCATCCATTGTAACAGAGATACTGTCTGGAACAAAAACAATAATTATAGTGACCAAAAGGAAGTGGACTTGCAAGTGTCTGTCCTCATCACCCCCTCCTTCTAACCAGAAAATTAAGAAGGCAGACATGTTTCCTCTCCATCCTCCCGAGCCAAGATTTTTCAGTATAATTGTTCAAAATTCACCTTTTTAAAGTTATTTATTTATATTCCATTATTATAGTTATTGTGTATGCCAGTATGTTGGTTCTGCAAATTTCACTCTGCATTAATATATACAAATCTTCCCACCCCGTAGTCAACATTTCTTAATGAATGATAATATTTCACTCAGTTTATAAACCCCAACTTATTCTAGCTTTCAACAACACTATCACAGAAGAGCTACTCTGAACATATCAAACATATCAAAAAGAAATTATATATATATATCTCTACAGAAGTTATATATATATCTACAGAAATATAAATATATAATAAATATAATTATAAATAAATGTGGTATGATGTGTGTAGATATAAGATCTAATTATTCATAAATAAATAATATGATATAATACAGGTAGATATAAAATCTAATTATTTATCAATAAATAATATGACATAATATATGTAGATATGAGATCTAATTACTTATAAATAAATAATGTGATATGATATATGTAGATATAAGATCTAATTATTTATAAATAAATAAATATGATATATGAAGATATAAGATCTAGTTATGCATAAATATGATAATATATGAACATATAAGATCTAATTATGTATAAATAAATATGATAATATATGAAGATATAAGAGCTAATTATTTATAAATAAATAAATGATGTTATATAATATATGTAGATATAAGATCTAATTATTTGCAAATAAATAATATGGCATAATATATGTGGATATATGATCTAATCATTTGCAAATAAATAAATAATATAATGTTTAGATATAAGATCTGATTGTTTATAAATAAATAATATGATAAAATATACAGACATAAGATCATATATCTATGAATATGTATAATTTCTGTGTATGTATTGATATATTCATATCTATAGAGAGATCTAAGATCACATTGCCATAAAGCTATCTATATACACACGTATAACATATAGAATTGGGTTCCTGTATCCATCGGAGATATATTCCAAGACCTGCCACAGATGGCTGAAACTGCAGCTATAAGCGAACACCTGCTAACACCATTTATATGTTCTCTCTCTCCTCATTCCTGCCCCTCAGTTCATGCTCTGTGGCTTCCCTACCAGCCAAAAAAAAAAAAAAAATCCCTAAAAAAGGTAAAAATAGAAGCAGAAGAGACTGTGTCTGGGACAGACCACCACAGTAGGCAGACTTCAGGTGCCTGGTGGCTGGACCTCCAGCACTTCCAATTGAACATGGATAACTGAAACCTTGGGAAAACCTTGGATAAAGGGGTCCTACCATATCCATATTTATGTATATATCCATATACAAGTTTATCACCTTTCTGCCTCTGATGTATATGCCCAGTTGTGGGATTATGAATCATTTGACTTCAGGCACACAATTTCCAGAATAACTTTCAAAATAGTAAAATCTCTGAGGGCAGAGATTATTTCTTTATGCCTTTTAGATTATTTTCATTCTCTCTGTAGGTGTGTGTTATGTACCTAGTCATTTCTACCACCACGACTCTTCACCTTAGAAGGTGTGTTACTTAAGGACAGAAACTTTTTTTCATTTTTTTTAAACTTTTCTTTATTTTCCTAGCACTTAGCACAGAACCTGGCACTTAATAAGTGCTTAATAAATGCTAATTGACTCATTGTTTCCTTAACATAATACCTAGCATAGGAGGATATTTATACTATTATAATATCTTATAATATAAATATAATAGTATGTTTTACACACATATATTATATTTATATTTTATGTATATGTTATGTTAGATAAATATAATATTGTATATCATAAATATATTCTAAATAATGTAAATCAATATTATTTATTGAATGAACAGTTAAACTTATGCATAAGTATAGAACACTGTAATTATTTATTCAATAAGTATTTAAGTTCCTACTACATGCGAGGCACTGTGCTAGGTTCTGACTTTAGAAAGATAAAAACAGATCAAAACAATCCTTACCCTCAGAAATATTCATATATTCTATTAGTGTGCCTATCCAGAACTGATTATTTCCATTTTTGGTCAATCTTTGCCTTTCCTGGTTATGAATCAAAACCTAAAGTTGATATAATTTGTATTTCTGTCATTAGTGATTTGGAACTTTTTTTTTTAATATGGACATTTATAATAATAGCAACAGCTAACTTTTATAGAGTGCTTTGGAGTAGCTAGATGGACTTGGAGTCAGGAAGATCTTAGTTCAAATCTGGCCTCAGATACTTACAAAACTGTCTACCTTTGGCATGTCACTTAACCTCTGTTTGCTTTTATGAGTGTTATTTGAGACAAATAGCCTTACTCAGTGGTTTCTTTTCTTTGCACTGATGCTGTTTGTGCAAAAGCTTTTCAATTGTATGTTATAAAAATTGGTTGTTTTAGCTTTTTTTATCTTCTCTATTGTTTGTTTAGTTAAGAATTCTCCCCTTAAGCATGGTTGCAAAGAGGACCACCTTCTGTTTTCCTCTGTTTGTGTGTGTATGTTTGTATATATACCCTTTTTCATTTGGTTGCATATCCAAACATATTTGGCTTCTATTGTGGTATGTGGTGTAAATGCTTGTCTTGACCTAATTTCTGCCAAACTGCTTTCTAGTTTTCCTAGCAATTTTGATCAAATGGGGTGTCCAGACCACAGTGGTTTATGTTCTCAGGTTTATCAAACACTGGGCTACTGTTTTCAATTATTTCTGGTTCTCATTTTATGTAATCTGTTCCACTGGTTTCCTTTTCTGCTTTGTTAACTAGGACCAAATAGTTTTGATGATTGATACTTTATACTCTAGTTTACAATCACATTGTTATACTCCATTCTTCATTTTTTTCCATTATTTCTCTTGAGATTTTAGACATTCTGCTCCTCTGGATAAATTTTGTTATTTTTATATATGATTCTATAAAGTATTATTTCCTTTGTCATCTGATTTGTAAAGCATTGCATTCATAAGTTAATTTAGATATTGTCATTTGTATTATACCAGAGTGGTCCAACTATGAGCACTGAGTAGCTCTCCAATTATTTGTCTTTATTTTTGTAATAGTATTCAGTAGTCTAATTCACAGGGTATAGTATAAATCTGGGAGAGAACCAAAAGATTATCTATGGCAGAGGTTCTTAACCTGGGGACCAAGAACTTTTAAAAAACCTATATTGATAACTATTTTGATTTGGTTAATTTCCTTGACGAGCCTATGTATTTATTTTATTTTACACAATTAAAAACTATTCAAAGTTTTTTTAATACAAATGGGGTCTGTGATAAAAAAAAAAAAAGCTTAAAAACACTGATTTAAAGTTATCACCTCATTTTATAGATGACACTGAAGCCCAAATAAGTTAAATGACTTTCTAAAATTTACATAGTTATTAAGCTGCAGAAATGAGATTTGAACCTGCTACTCTGGCATCAAATTCAGGACATGGTCCACTACACACTATTAAAGATTTCCCTGCCATTGGACACCATGCTTCTCTATGGTCTTTGAGAATATCCTGGTGTCCAGTGTTTTAATAAAACCAACACACAGAAAAACACCCAAATATATTCATTTCATTCCCATACTTTGAGATTCCTGGGAAGGTAAGATATACTACTTTGTAGCCTAAACTTTATTATGGTAGCAGTACCCTGGACCAAAATTGTGAAAAAAATTAAATTCTGTATCTGTTTTCATAAGCCTCTATTTTTGTACTTTTTCCCCTCTCCTTTCCCTCCTTTCTCTTACCTTTCCTTCCTTGCCTATTATATTCTCCAAATCTCTACTTCCATCCCCTAACAAAATTTGCATTTATATCCTTAATTAATATTTAGATGTAAGTGAAATTTTGAAAGTATTACCCATGACAATATTTTGTAGCTTCAAAACAAAGAAATTAAGCAGAATTTCAGGTTTCAATCTCAATAATGTACATGCTTACTATAACTGCTTAAAACATAATAAAAATTAGGGATAGCTAAGTGGCTCAGTGTATAGAGTCAGGCTACAAGATAAGAGGTCCTGGGTTCAAATGTGGCTCTGAGCAAGTCACCTAACCCCAAACTGCCTAATCCTTACCACTCTTCTGCCTTGGAACTAATACTTAGTATTGATTCTAAGACAGAAAGTAAGGATTTATTTTAAAAAATTAAAAAACAACAAACCAGAAAAAAATAATAGAGAGGAGGAAAGGGGGTCAGAAAGGGACATAGAAACAAGCAGGACAGATTGATTAGTATTTTGGAAAATGTAATGTAAACTTTTTTTTTTTAAATAAATCAAAAATACTTTGGAGCTTATGGTTTTATGATTATCATTTTAAATTTTGTTTGTTTCTTTGAATGTTTTCTTTTGTTGATAATTAGACATTTGAAATCTTTTCATTCCATTCTTATTCCTCCTTCCAAAAAAAATAAGTTTCAATACTCAAGGCCTCACTCAATGGGTAAAAGAAAATGAGGAAAGAAGGAAAGAGGAAGAGAAGAGGAGGGAGTAAGTGCCTTTGTAAGTCCTGGGAGACTCCAAAGTTTTGCTCCAAAACAGTAGTTTCAAAGCAAAATCATCTTACTGTAGGATTAGGGAAACTGTGAGATGAGGATCAGTGGCAATGGAGTCTCCCCAATCCCTGATCTTTGGAAAAACAGGCAGACTTGACTGAATGGGAGGGGCAAGAGCCTGTGGAGTACTCTTTCACCTCCCCCCCTCCCTGTAAGCAGTTGGAAGTCAGTTAACTGTCTGGTTATGGAGGAGTATCTAGCTTGGTAACTTCTGGGCCAAGATGGTAAGTGGATAAAGATTAAAACCCTTATGACAATCTCTTTCTATGTATGTATTATTTCCCCACAGAATAGAATAGGAGAGGCTTGATATCTTAGGAGCAGCCCACTGACTCTGAAACTAGGATCAGTTTCAGTGCCACTAGTAAGAGGAACTTGGCTTATGGAAGATGTGAGTATTTCCCCAAATTATCTGTACTCAGACACAGTTCCTAGATGATAAGGATTTGATGATATCTGGGAATAGGAAGAGGGGAAATGGTTTAGGAATGATAGGTAAGGGAAAGCTATCTAAAACAGCTATGTCAAATAAGCAGCCCCTCCCCCTAAAGGGGGAAATGTATCTTGAATGGCTGACCTCCTATCTAAGCCCCTAAATATTCTTCTTTCTAAACCTAGATAGCTAAACCAAGGTAGACTGTGATTTTGCTTGAAGGTCTAACAAAGTAAAGCAGCTTTGGCTGTCAGAGACTGAATGACCCAGCTCAGAGCTACACAGATTGCCCCTCTGTTCAGATCCAAGAGCAAAGAGTCAGGACCCTTGCAAGAGGGGTGTCCTGGCTTTTATACTGGGACTCCAACTGCCTTTAACTGCCCCCTCTCTTAGAGTTTGGGGTGGGGGCACTATGGAATTCTGTGATGCAGCTTGAACCCCTCTCAGAAATATGGATCCCATATTACTGAATCAGGGTGACACTGTCATATAGAGCAATGATCCCAAACTGAAATGCCATGTTGGGCATATTTTCATAATTAATATCTTTGCACTCCTACTATTTAAATCTCTGGGGGAAAGGGGGTTAAAAATAATTATGTTGCATTTTAACCAAAAAGCTCCTAGATGACAGAGGGCACCATAAGTAGTGGGTCTACAGCCCCAGCTTGGAGGACTGTGTGAAAAAATCAGGAAATCCACATCACTCTCTGTATTCTGCATGCAGCTTTAAGGTATGCCATAACTAGGAAGTTGCTGTTAGTACCCATCCTCAGCATTACAGAAAGGAATGGAATATTGACAGCTTCTGCTATCCTCACACAGGGGAATAGTGTGAACATTAATTATAGTTAGTGAAGCTGTGAGCCCTGGAGAGAAAAGTGTTACAGTAATACAAAGCAGAGAGGCAGCATCAATAGTTACCCTCCTGCCTGCTTGAAGCCTGCAGTAAATAGAAAATGAAGAACTTGCAAAATCATCATTCTGAAGGCATATGGCCTTGGAAATTTACATGAAGACCCAAAGACTAAGGGATATGTCCCCAAGGGCTTTAGATGTACAGATCACTTCTAGGAGGTAGTATGGTGCAATGAAAAATGCCTTCCCTTTGGACTTGGGTTCAGATCCCACTCAACTGTGTGGCCATGGGATGGTCACTTAACCTTTATGAGTTGCCTCATTTGTAAAATAAGCAGATTGGGCTAGATGGCTGGGGAGGAGGTCATTTCCTGTACTAAATCTATAATGCTATGATCTAATTAATCAGTGAAGTAGTTAATACAGATCTTGCTGGTTCCCATTCCATTTGTCACTAAGATTTCTCTCTCTTTCTCTCTGTCGCTTTCTCTCTGACTCTTTATCTCTGTCTCTCTTTTTCTCTCTGCCACTCTCTCTGTCTCTCTCCCTGTCTCTCTCTCTGTCTTTATCTTTCTCTCTATCTTTCTCTATCTCTGTCTCTTTCTTTCTCTCTCTCTCTCATACACACACACACACACACACACACACACACAACACAAACATAGACACACATACATATATACATATAACTATAGGTTCCTCCATTTCTATGAACCCAGATATCTGGATCCCTTTCCCATAAATACTGTATCAGTCTGACTAGATGAGTAACAGAGAGAGAGAGAGAGAGAGAGAGAGAGAGAGAGAGAGAGAGACAGAGACAGAGACAGAGACAGAGACAGAGACAGAGACAGAGACAGAGACAGAGACAGAGACAGAGACAGAGACAGAGAAAGAAAGAAAGAAAACTAAGCTAAAGAGTAAATTATAACCATGCTGGATTATTTGAAAAGTCTGGGATTCCAAGTCAGAAAACTTCTTCCCAGTTACTTACATTTTCACTATGTACTAGTGATACTGAGAGCAAGGCATAAGACAGAGGGAGTTCTAATGGCACCCAAATAAACCAGGTCAATCAGATTTAGTCTAGGCAGAAAATCGGAACCTATATATTTTAGGAGCAGAGTAGAGGAATTCAGATGGTTGGTGGGAAGGTGGGAGTTCAGGATAGGGGTATTGGACAAGGCTGAGTGGGACAGATACAATGTAACTATTTAGATGAGAAAAAACATATCCCAGAATTCAAAGTGGGAAATATTCTATGGCCCATTTGCTCAAATAAAGAATATCTATAAATAATTAAACCACATATATTAAATACATATTAAGAAGGGTGTTATTCCCTAACAGAGAAAACAAAAGATGTGTAATAAAATAATACTTGAGCAGATTGTCATTCTCGAGATAGAACATTTTTGATATGGCATTGGGCACTTATGTAAAGCAAATATTTATTTCAGATTATTTGGGAGGAGAAAAGGCTTGTGGAGACAATGATCATTTTCAAATAACCTTTTTTTTTTTTCCTGCGCTTTCTTTTTCTCTTCCTTCTCCACTCCTCAAACTGTGAATCGGGATTCTGTACTGCTCAGTGACCCACTCTTCCCCATCTAAAGAAAACCATAGTGGCTCCACAAATTATGCTGGGTCAAAGACTCTTGGCAGTCACAGAATGTCTTAGGTTGGCCACCTCTGTCACAACTCAGCTGCCCTGAGTGGGCATTATCACAAACATGATTTAACCTTTGCTTCTAGCTCAATAATCATCATAATAATTTTCTTAACATGACATATTTCATACATCTTCTGACAAAGAATAAATGGATAGCTGAGATCTGAAAAGAATCTATGCTAGGCCTTAAGGTAATTAATTTAACTTTTTTTACCTTAACAGAAATTCCTTTTAAAAAAAAAATAGGGTTCATTGATTTCCTCTCTTTAAAGTTTCATGCAGATCTCTTACCATCATTTTGTTTGACCTAAGAGCAGAGATCCCTTTGGTATCTGATATGTGAATATTGGGTAATGAATGAATCATAGGAATAGGGAGGGAAATAGATGTCTAGGAGTCATTTGACTGTCCTCTAATTCTCCAACAAGGGCCATGCCTAAATCATCATTGATAGAAGGGAAACAATTTCATTTTAAAAGACCTCATCAAAGAGTTCCACACACTGTGCTCCAAATCCAGTCTACCATTGAGCTATCTAATTTTTTTTTTAAAACCCTTACCTTCTGTCTTAGAGTCAATATTGTGTACTGGCTCCAAGGCAGAAGAATGGTAAGTGTAGGCAATGGGGGTCAAGTGACTTGCCCAGGGTCACACAGCTGGGAAGTGTCTGAGGCCAGATTTGAACCTAGGACCTCCCGTCTCTAGGCCTGGCTCTCAATCCACTGAGCTACCCAGCTGCCCCCTATCTAATTTTTTTATCAGAGTAGAAATATAAAATAACAACAAACAAACAAATTCCCTTATTTAAATACTTCTTCAGTGTTCAGAAGCTTTGTTCTGAGATTTCCTAGGTGGCAGGGAAGGAGAAAAGAGGCAAACTTAATTTCCTGTTGCTAGAAAATGTTGCTAGAAAACAGGAAACTCTCTAGATTTTTCAACTGGAAAATCTCAGGCATTTCCTCACAATGCCTAGATGCTTGCTATCTTGTTTTAATTTGTAGCATGCCTTTAGCTCAAGGTATACCAACTAAGTCAATACTTTAAACTAGAAGCTCAGTCCCCTTAGAAAGTAGATACTGTATAATGATAATAAAGAAACAAAGCATTCTCCGAGTCTTACCAAAATAGAGATGTCCTTTGTCAATTCGATATTTACAAGTCACCTTCTTTGTTTATCCTTTGGAACTGAACAATGGAAGGACTGGTTAAAAATGATTATTCAAAGAAGAAAAACCATAGACAGAGTTATGAAACTGAACAGATCTGTGGTACATGGTGGATGTACTTTGTAATTTTAATTTTCATATTTCCTTTTTATTTTCCCATTGCAGAAATGGGAAAATGGTCTTTTTTTTAAGGTACTCATTGACAAAAGCCAGAACACTTGGCACTAAAGTAGACCTGTATATTGGTTATTTTCTTTCACATTTCACTCTCATGCATTTAAAATAAAGTAATAGCAGTCTTTCCCCTAATGCTCTTCTGAATTTTCAAGGATATGAAAAAACCTAACTTATGTTCTGCTAAACATTTAAGGAATAAAGATGAATCAATAGTTCAGCATAATTAAGTGGGGGAAAGGAATATGAATGAACTTGGTAAGAACCAGCAAGATTCTAAAAGGCTCCTAATATAATGGAATGTATTATGTCATAAGGGTCAATGTTGGTACTAACTTTTAAGGCATATTCTGTCTTTTCAGGTTATTCCCTCTTTTAAGAAATGGAAACCTATTGAAAGCACAAGTAATATGTAGTATGATACAGAGTAAAAAGCACTGATACTGGCATCAGAAGATCTGGCTTCATAATCTGGCTTTTCTCTTTGATATCTGTATATACTCAATTCTCCTTATCTGCAAAATGAGGAGTTAGGCTAGATAAACTCTTACTTCTGTTTTCAGAGGTTTTGCCTTTTAAGAGATCTGACAAGAAAGACACTAAGGTTTTGTAGAATATATTTAAACAAAATAAAGAATTTTAAAAGAAATTGAAAAAAAGACCTTAAATAGTACCTGATTTTTAAAAAATCAATTATTCATCATGGATACCTTCAAAATAATTTGTCATTAAAAAGGAGCAAAGTGAAAGAAAAAAAAACAGGATATGCTCTTTCTGTAGTGGCAAAAAACTGGAAACCAAACAATGTCTATCAGTTGGAGAATAGCTAAGCAACTTATGGCACAGGAATATAATAAGATATTATTGTGTCATAACAAATGATAAAATTGATAGTTTCAGAGAAAATTGGGGGAACTGCTGTGGAATAAAAAGGGTATTTAAAAATAAACAACTTTGAAAGATTTGAAAACTTTAATCTTTGCCATGTCAACCACAATTCCAGAGGCCCAAATGTGAAAATGATACCTAGTTTGTGATAAAGAAGTGATGGTCCAGAGCTACAGAATGAGACATACATTTCTGGAGATGACAAATATGGGATATTAACTTGCTTGATGGCTCATATTTGTTAGTAGGGTTTTCTTTTTCTTTTTTTATTGTTGTCTAAATGGTGTAAGAGATGGGAGATAGGAGGAAGGAGAGAAAATAAATGTTTATTAATTGAAAATATTATTTTTTAAAAGATCAAGAAATATTCAAATGGAAAAAAATGGTCAGATGATGATGCTGGGCCAATATATCAAAGACATTAAAGAAAGAGAAAAAGGATCCGTGCGTCCAAAATGTTTATAGCTGATATTCTTATAGCTGAAAAGTCCTAGATACTAAAGGGTTACTCATCAAGTAGAGAATAAATAAATAATGGCATATGAATATACGGTAATACTATCAGACCTTAAGAAATGATGAAAGGGATGGTTTCAGTGAAATCTTGAAAGACATATTAACTGATGCAAAATGAAGTGGTGAGACCAATTTATACAATAACCACAACACATTTATATAGCAATGTAAATAATAGTTAAAAATAACAACAACTTCTAAAACAAAAACAAACAAATCTGAAAAACTCTGATCAACACAAAGAATGACTAATCATGATTAGAGAGAAAGGAGAATGAAACATGCTACCCACTTCATTACAGAGAAATGTCTGACTCTAGGTACAAATCAAAAGAAACAGTCTAGTTTAGAATAATAACTTTTAAAACTACAGGTATTCCTTCCCTTCCACACCACAGAGGCTAGAGGCACAACACCCTTGCAATCTGGAAAATCCATGTAAAACTTTTTGGTTTTCCCTTCATACCAGAGAAGAAGTCAGAATTTTTTCTTTTTCATTTATGTTACTAAATAGTAAAATAAGAATTCTATAGGTAATGTTATACATCACAGCACATGTGTTTTATGCATTTATGAGTTATTAGACTTTTTAAGATATATTTCTAGCCTTTACATGATGTCTAGTGGCTTTCATATTCTTTTCAAAGACATCAACCTTTTACTTATTTTAACATTAAATGTTAATGTTAAAAAAGAAACTGAATATATTTATGGTGTTAAAAGATAAAATACTGATATTGTGCAATACTATACACATATTTTATACATTTCTTATTCTCTAGACCAGGGGTCAGCAACCTTTTTGGCTGTGAGAGCCATAAACGCCACATTTTTTAAAATATAATTTCGTGAGAGTCGTACAGTGCTCACAGTGCGCTCCTGTAACAGCACCTGAAAAAAAATTGACTTTATGGCTCCTGCAGAAAGAGCCATACGTTGCTGACCCCTGCTCTAGCCTTTTTCTGTGTTGTCTGCTGGCCTTCTGTCCTGTGATATATTGAAATCATGAAAGGGATGTATACCTGTATAAAGTGACATAGGAGGGAGCAGCTGTGTGGCTCAATGGATTGAGGTCCAGGTCTAGAGGTGGGAAGTCCTAGGTTCAAATCTAACCTCAGACATTTCCTAGCTGTGTGACCCTGGGCAAGTCACTTAATCCCCATTGCCTAGCCCTTACTGCACTTCTGCCATACACAGTATTGATTATAAGGTGGAAGGTAAGGGTTTTTAAAAATAAATAATAATATTATTAAATAAATATATATATATATAAATAATAATAAAGTNATAATAATAAAGTGGTATAGGATACAAAGCTCCATATAGAGATGTTTTCTCTTTTCATTTGACCTGTAAATTTATCAATGGAGGGATCTTCTAAGGAGTAACTCCCTCCACCAACGCCAGTCAGAATCTTCTCTCCAACTTATGGTCTTAGAGAGCAATCTGGGGCACTGAAAGGTTTAAGTAACTTGTTCAAGGTCACACATTCAGTGCTGGGACAGATGCAAGACTTGATCCCAGCCCTTCCTCACTCCGATGCCAAATATATTCTCTATATACTACATAATAAAGGAATTTGAAACAAAGAATTGAAATGGATTGTCTAGAAAATGTCTGGAAGCTGCTCTAAATACATACTTCCCTTTTTCTCTTCCCCACATCTATTTATTCTCATGGGAGACCAAAAGGAATCTCAGGATTAAGAAAACCAGAAGGTGAAGTGAGGGGCAGAGAGGATATGAACTCACAAATAGGGAGCCTTTGGCAGTCTATTGGAAGATTAGCCCATAGAATGATGTTGAATAGGTAGAGTTTTAAAATAGACAGAAAGAAGGAATGACAAGGACTTTCTAATTCCAAGTCAGATAGAAGCTTCAGAGAGAAATTCTGTCCTTGGTGAGCAGGAAGTTGTTGTTGTTGTTGTTGTTATTGTTGTTGTTTTTTAAATAGATTTAATACTTAAAGGAATGGGAGAGGTGGAGAATTCTATTTGGACGGTAATGCTAGGGGGATGCAAAACTCCCTTCTGAAGAAGAAAATCTCATCAAAACCAAGGCTGTAAGTAGTGACAGACTCTTTTTATGGGGCAAGGAAAAGAGCCAAGGCTTTTCTCTTAATCTGATACCTGAAGAGTCTGCTTTTCTAAAAGACCTGAAGTTTAAAACTGTAAAGATGAAGGGTGAGGAAAAAAGAATTTTGGGCACAGAATGTTGCATGAGGGGAGCATGAGACAACAATGTCAGTTGGAGACAACAGGGGATTCTGGGAAGGATTCCAGAGGAAGGGGCTTTTGGTTTTGAGATCTCTAGGAGAAAGGAAGTGGTGAGTTTACTCTGGACCGAACCTAAAGCCAACCTGTGGATTTCCCTGAATGGATATGAATCCTGAAACCCTGTTTCTCTATCAGCAGCCATATTACTATCATCAAGACAAAGATATCTTGACCATTAGGGAGCAAGGACTCTACCTGGGAGCAGACCCCCAAATCTCCCCGTCCTCACTTTGCCTTACTGAGAGACCTTACCCAAACATATTTATAAAATAGTAAATAGAAGATAGGAACTAGAGATAGAGGGCAGGGAAGGTGAAGCTTTGGGTAGAAGCCTAAAATGGTTCCCCAAAGTGAAGGACCTTGGGTTTAGATATTTAGGGTGACCTAATTCCCTCTGACCACCATTTTCATCACCCACCCAGCTTATCCAATAAACACATTGAGCAGTCAGATTGCGAGATCCGAATTTATTACGAGCAAAGAACTAAAAGAGAGATGACAAAGTCCTCTTTTATGGAGAAGAAATTACACATTAGTCAACGAAGCTAGAAACTGGAAATAGGGAGAAACTCTACAACCTTATGCTGAGGTAAATACATCTGACAGTGATCGACATCTACCATGAAACCAAGAGATTACTGCCAAGCAGTGAATACAGGATCGGCACGGAACAACATGTTATGGAGGATATAAGCTATATCCACATACTGAGCAAGGTGGATGAGAAGGGAGCAGTGTGACAGCATCACCAGGAGACAACGGTGGTCTTCCTGCATCCAAGGTGTGGGTCAACAACCATCTACATCAGTGATTCCCAAAGTGGGCGCCACCGCCCCCTGGTGGGTGTTGCAGCAATCCAGGGGGTGGAGGAGGAGGGTGATGGCCACAGGTGCATTTATCTTTCCTATTAATTGCTATTAAAATTTCTAAAAATGAATTTCCAGGAGCACTAAGTAATATTTTTTCTGGAAAGGGGGCAGTAGGCCAAAAACGTTTGGGAACCACTGGTCTACATGCATGTCCAAGACAAATGTATTTTCTGTCTTTGTTCCTTTCCAATGCTTGTCCCCAGATGCAGAGATTCCATTCAAGTATGTGCTTCTATACGTATGTCCCAATCACATATCTTCCAAATGAGTGTTTTTCCTTGTATCTCCTAAGAATGTACATTCTTCCAAATGATGGTGTGTATATTTGAGAGAGATTGTGCAATGTAGGCAATGTCTTATTGCTATTTTCTTACCATGATATTTCATAAAATGTTCTTCTTTGGATTAATTGTATGCTCTGGCTGAATATTGAAATTATGTACATCAAAAGAGGGCTCGTGCACTATAATTTTTAAGCAAAGGTAGATCCACAGGACGCCTTCAATCTGAGATAGTTTATATGGAGCAGGACGGGGAGGAAAGAAAAAAGATTCCCTCACATAAAACAAATCCACAGAGAAGCCTAGAAAATTACCTTCTATCTTGAAATTTTTGAAATTGGAAGCTACTGATAAATTAGTATATTTTTTAAACTAACAAATTGATGCAAATACTTTGATACTTCCTTGATATGGTGATTGAGGGGACTGTTTCTTATGAGACTCCCTCTGAATCTGGAATAAAGGGACTTAGTACAAAAGATAAAGAATCAGGATGTTTGTCCAAGGAAGCGATTATAGCATGAAAGCAGATTCTACCTAGAAAGGGTAAAGGTATGAATCAAGACCTGAGGCTACATGATATGCAGAGAAGAAAGGAACCTGGAAGGAAAGACTCCATTTGGGAGTCATACTAAATGCTTATGCTGGAGGAAAAGTTATAAATCTTGACTGTGCTAAGAGGAGAATGACTTTCACAGGAGTTGGCAGGTGTAAGAAAGAGGGCAAAGTGAGAAAATTGTCTGCTTTCATATTTCATAATGTTTGTAAGGAAAGGTAGTAAGTGTATGGAAAATCCTTGACTATCTTCTGATATTTCATTTCTATTTCAAAGAAAACATGTTCAATAAATCCTGGTGTTTGTTTTTTTGTTGTTGTTTTTTTTTTAATCAGTACAGTTAATCTAATCCAATTTCCTGGATGCCTCATTCAAGTCTCATTCAAAGTTTAATGATGAAATATCATGAGAAATTTGAAGAACTAACTTAATTTCATTTCAAACATTTCTATGTAGCAGCCCCTGTGATTATGAGATGGAAACCAAAACTCTACTGTTTTCAGTGAGCTTTCACTCTAGTTGAGAAGGAATGAAACAAGGACATATTAACTACAAGTTGGAAAATGATTAAGTGTACCAAAAAAGGTTAAGCAAAGTGGTCTAGGACATCCAAGGGGGAAGGAGTTGCTTATCATCACAGAAATATTATATCAGGGAATGTTTTGTGAAGGGGGAAGCATTTAAAAAGAAGAATTTCAGGAAGAGATGGATCTTTTAATAATATAAAGAACTTCAGAGTCAGTGAGGAAGTTGAGGCCCAGGGAAACTCAGTGACTTGTCCAAAGTTATATTTAGTAAGTAGAAAATCTTTGAAGGAGCTCTTCTGGAGTGGGAAAAGTCATCCAGCTCACAATGTTATCTCACTTAAGGACATTTTCACATGAATAATCTTAAAACAAATACTTTCAGTCATAAAGGAGTTACAGTGGGCCCTTATCATACACCAAGATTATTATCAAAAGTAGAACATAAAAATAGAGGGCAATTTTAAAAGATGAATGTGGCATAGTGAGGGGCAGTAAGTTGGCACAAAGGATAGAATGTCAGACCCAAAATCAAGAAAGCCTGAGTTAAAATCCAGCCTCAGTCACTTATTAACTGTGTGACCCCAGGCAAGTCATTTAACCTTGTTTGCCTTAGTTTCCTCATCTGTAAAATGAGCTGGAGAATGAAATGACAAACCACACCAGTATCTTAGCCAAGAAAAACCCAAATGGGGTCATGAAGAGTCAGATATGACTGAGACTTTTGAACATCAATAATAACAGTGTGGCATAGTGAATAAGGGGCTAATTATCCTTGAAAGCAGAAAGACCTAGGTACAGATTCAACCTCTGATTCATACTAGCTATGTGACCATAAGCAAGTTCTCATTGAGTCTCACTGAGTCTCATTTGCCCCATTTATAAAATTGGTTTAATAATATGTACTGAGTATATATATATATATATATATATATATATATATATATATATAGTTATGTAGTTTTGTAGATAGATAGATAGATAGATAGTGTCCCAAAAATCTGAGTACAATTTTAAGCTTAAGTTTCCTAGCTTAAAATACATACTGATATATAATATAGTGCATATTTATGAGATATATAGAGATAAATAGATATAGGGAGAGAAATAGATAGGTAGATAGATAGATAGATAGATAGATAGATAGATAGATAGATAGATAGATAGATATAGGCAGATAGACTGATAGATGATAGATATGAGATACATAGATGATAGATAGATAAGTAGAGAGAGATGGATAGATAGGCAGACAGATGGACGGACAGACAGACAGAAAGATAGATAGATAGATTGATAGATGATACATATTAGATATATAGATGATAGACAGAGAGAGAGAGATGGATAGATAGCTGGACAGATGGACTGAAAAACAGACAGAAAGATAGATAGATAGATAGATAGATAGATAGATAGATAGATAGATAGATAAAAATGAAGTGAATCAGGGCATCCCTAATTCAAATGTCAGTTTTCCTTAACAATCAGAGAATGGAATATAAAGAAGTTACCTAGGGGGCAGCTGGGTAGCTCAGAGGATTGAGAGCCAGGCCTAGAGACAGGAGGTCCTAGGTTCAAATCCTGCCTCAGACACTTCCCAGCTGTGTAACCCTGGGCAAGTCACTTGACCCCCATTGCCTACCCTTACCACTCTTCCACCAATAAGTCAATACACAGAAGTTAAGGGTTTAAAATAAAATTTAAAAAAAAAAAGTTACCTAAACAATCTAAAAGCAGAATGTAAAGAGGTTTCCCAAATAGGCTTTGGCCATTGGATGAAAGTAATCGATGAGATACGTGAATATTCGATTGATTGGCTGATGGAGAATCAGCCATGTACCTTGGGTCTTTAGAACATGATGCTGCCTCTCACTCTGTAGCAATCAACACTTGAGGAAAGACTCCTCTAGTGAAGGCTCTCAAATCTAGAAGACTCCTTCATCCTCTTTTCAACTGTGCCTCTTCAAAAGCTAAGCAAGGGGTAGGGAGGGGTTTCTTTTTCCCTCCTTTTCTGACCTATCCCTCTCCTAATAACATTGCTTTCTTGCAGCAAAAGTATATGGCCATAATGCTGTTCAACCATATCAGTCCTTTCAGATTCTTTGGGCCCCCATTGGAGTCTTATCTGCAAAGATACTGGAGTGTCCCAAAAGTCTTGGTGCAGTTTTAAGCTACTAAATCTTAAGCTTAAAATCACACCAAGACTTTAGGGATGTTACATACACTCACACACACATGAGGAAACTGAGGCAAATGAGGTTAAGTGACTTGTCAAGGGTCATACAGCTAGCCAGTGTCTGAAGCCAGATTTGAACTCAGAAAAATGAGTCTTCCTGACTTCAGGCCTGGCACTCTATCCCTGGAGCCTCCTACCCATCCAATATAGCTCTAGAAGGGATATAAGAGAAAACCAAAGAATCATTTCTTAAAGCCCAGCATTCTGAATCGAAGAAAGGAGAGCCTGTATTCCCTATACAGCATGATGATGAAAACTAACTTTCTAGCAGAGAAAGATTTCCAGGGATTTGAGAAGAGTTGCCTTGTGTATAATTTCCAAGTTTTAGCAGTCATTCTTTTAAATTTTTTTTCTTCAATTACATGTGAAAACAGTTTTAAAGCTTTTTTTCCCCTAAATTTTAAGTCAAATTCTCTCCCTCCTTTCTTCCCTCCCCTCCCTCCTCCCTGAGATGGCAAACAACCTGATACAAAATTTTTTTAAGGTTTCTTTTTTCCAGATTACATGTCATTACAATTTTTAATAATTGTTTTCTGACATTTGGTGATCCATATTCTCTTCCTTCCCCCTCTCCCTCCCCCTCTGATATAGATTTTACATGTGTAATAACATAAATCGCTTTTTCATATTAATTATTTTGTGGAAGAGAATTTGAACAAAGCAAAACAAAATGAAGAAAGGAGGAATTTGTTCTATAATTTGGGAGGGGTATAAATGTATGCTCAGGGACAATATGGGATAGGGGGAAAAAATCATTGGATTTGGAACCTGAGAACATGAGTCCCACAGTGGACAAATCCCACCCCATCCCTTACTCCCTTTGAACTATTTGGGCAAGTCCTTAACCTCTTTAGACATCTCATATATAAAATATTGAAGTTGGAACAGATGGCCTCTTCTGATCCTTCTCACTATAATACTATGAGACAAATGAGGTTAAGTGACTTGGCAAGGGTCACACAGCTAACCAGTATCTGACAGATTTAAACCAGAACTTCCTATTTCTAGACCTGGTTCTCAATCCTCTGAGCCACTTAGTGGGCCCCCACCCCCTACCTTTCATTTTAAAGAAGAGAAGATAGACCCAGGGGAGAATAGACTTGTCCAAGATCATACACAGTAGTAACTGACAGAGGCATGATTCAAACGCCAATCCCTTTCCATTGCCTTCATTCTGCATCAGGCTCTCTGTGGCATACTGAAAACCCAACAATTAAAACATTTACTTGAAGACTTGGGCTCAGGTCTCAGACCAACTTTTCACCCAAGAATACTAGTTAGTAAGACCTAAAGATTTATGATAGCAATCAAGAAGGAAATGTGTTTGGTAGAAAAATTATCACAAATATCTTTGTTAAGAAAACCAGTTTTGTGGCTTCAAAAGACTGCCCGGCCTTTGATCCAGTCATACCACTGCTGGGTTTGTACCGCAAAGAGATCATAAGGAAAAAGTCATGTACAAAAATATTTATAGCCAATCTCTTTGTGGTAGCAAAAAACTGGAAAATGAGGTTTTCATCAATTAGGGAATGGCTGAACAAATTGTGGTATCTGTTGGTGATGGAATACTATTGTGCTGAAAGGAATGATGAGCTGGAGGAATTCCATGTGAACTGGAATGACCTCCAGGAATTGATGCAGAGTGAAAGGAGCAGAACCAGGAGAACATTGTACACAGAGACTGATACACTGTGGCACAATCGAATGTAATGGACTTCTGTACTAGCAGCAATGCAATGACGCAGGACAATTCTGAGGGACTTATGAGAAAGAAAGCTATTCACATTCAAAGGAAAAACTGTGGGAGTAGAAACCCAAAAGAAAAACAACTTCTTGATCACATGAGTAGATGGGGATATGATTGGGGATGTAGACTCTAATCTATCAATCTAATGCAAATATGAATAATATGGAAATAGGTCTTGATCAATGATACATGTAAAACCCAGTGGAACTGCTCATTGGCTCTGGGAGAGGGGTGGGAGGAGGGAAGGGAAAGAGCATGAATCTTGTAACCATGGAAAAATATTCTTAATTAATTAATTAAACTTTTTTTTTAATGAAAGAAAGAGAAAGAAAAAAGAAAGAAAAGAAATTCAGTGAATCAGAAAAAAAACCTCAACTTTGTAAAAGGTACACTAGAAAGATATTGGTTGAAAAAATAATTCGAATTTGCAGTTGAAAGATGAACTGGAAGAAATGCCATGGATGATGCCAATAGGTAAAATAAAATTACTAAAATTATACATAAAGAAATAAAATTCAAGTATGGCTCAAAGGAATCAATCTGAACATAGCTAATTAACATTTTAGCCACCATAATAGTTGTTTTTCTTTAAATCAATTCATTGGAGCCTTGCAGAGTTTAATATAGTTGAAATAACCAGAGGAGCAGTGTAAAGAACTGGTTTTTTTTCTTCTTTTAAATAACTGAATTGGCATGACCTTAGAGGGATCCAACTGATGACCTGGTGATCAACATGCGGAATGTATATTTGCTAGTGAAAACCCTGCTGAAATAAAGAAGCCTCCTCTGTTGTTAATGAGATGAGGAAGAGTCCTTTAATGAAGAAAGATAAATGAATAAACTTTGAGTGAAATTAGTGATGGTGGACAAAGAATAAAAAGTCACTTTATATTATTAGGAGTACATGCAAAAGAAAGACCACTATATAATAACTCATGTTTACATAAGCTTCCAAATGAATGAATGAAAAAGTTTTCATTAAGCACATACTATGTGCCAGAAACTTTGTTAAATTCTGGGGGTGCAAATATAAACATGTAATAGTTTCTACCCTCAAGGAATTTATATTCTAAGATGAAAAGATGACACATATAGGAGAGTGGTGGTCAGGGTGTGTTTTTGGACAAGGAAATCAGACTGAATGGTATTAGACATAATAGTATGTTTTATCATCCCCATCATACAGATGATGAAACTGAGGATTAGAGAATTAGTGACTTGTTGAAGCTCACAAAGAGAATAAGAGTAGGAGTCAGTTTGTCATGATTTCAAGTCTAAGAGCCCTCCCTCTTTTTTCTATTTTCATATTGATATCATTTGGGGATTTTTTAACATTTTAGTTATTTCCTAATATCCTTCCTTAACATTGTTGTTGTTTAGTCATTTGGGTTCTGTCTATCTCTTTAAGACTCCTTTTGAGGTTTTCTAAGCAAAGATATTATAGTGCTTTGCCATTTCTTTCTACAACTTATTTTATAGATGATGAAACTGAGGCAAACAGGATTAAGTGACTTGGCCAAAGTTACACATCCAGTAAGAGTCTGACACCAGATTTGAACTTAGGAAAATGAGTCTTCCTGAATCCAAGCCGAGCACTCTGTCCTCTGTGCCATCTAGCTGCCCTCCCTAGTACTGAATCTTCCTTTTATAACAAAGAAAGCACCTGATAAAGCAACCATATATTATAGCATTGTGCATATATAGTCTCCTTATCTCTACACATTTTATCCTCTATTCTCCAGAACCAAAATTATCCATTATTATGCATCGGATTCTTTCAGGCATGGTTCTAATCATCTCCTATATTATTCTCCTGGTTCTGCTTTCTTTGCTTTGCCTCACTTCTTGTGCCTTCCCATTTTTCTCTGAATTATTCACATCATTTATTTAAGCACAGTGCTATTCCATTCAATTCCTATGTTACTACTATGTGTTTAGAAATGATCCTACTGATGGCCACCCAGTTTATTTCTAGTTTGGGAGTGGGGAGGAATACCACAGAGCTCTTTTCCACTATACCACAATTGTTATATCTCCCATTTGATGTAGTAAGTCAGATGCACAGTTTTATAAAGACAGACACACCAATTATATTTGCCGAATGCCTATATGTGTTTGTTGTTGTGGGGGATAAGCAGTTTACAATATGTTGAGGATATTAAAAAATGTAAACACCACACAATTAAGGCTTTAATAGAATATATGATAAAGAACTAAATTGTGTAGTACAAACAATTGGAATAGGAGTTCCAAAACAGGAGAGATGCCTGTTAACCAGAGTCCACAGAGACAATGAGATTGTTATGTATGTTGGCTTTAGTCACTGAAGAGGATTTGAGAGGTGGAAAAGAGAGAGTTTGGGAATGGGAGCAGGATGCATTTTAGAAAAAAGGACTTCTGGAGATTCAGTGTACAGGTGTTCAAGGAGGGTGAGCACCTCTGGTGTGAGGATTTACCCAGCCTCCTCAGAGTTGCTCATTCACCTTTGGAATATACCTCTCAGCAATTTTCACATGTGGCTCCAAGAAGCTGTAGTACATGCAGATGCCATACTCTAATAAACTATTTCAACAGATGAATTAAACAAAGTTGAAGATAATCAATGGACCAAATACCCAGTAGTGAGTTAGGAAGATGTCTGCTCCAAGCACGTGAAGACTTTCCCCAGGGAGATGGGAAGATAAAAACAATTTGTTCCAATAACCATGAAGGAGGTTGAAGCAGATACTGGGGAGTGCTTAAAACTTAGTCAGACATCAAAGATTCATAGATCATCCACTGTGTCCCAGATCATCCACCCTTCCCCCATACTCCATATTTTGAGTGCTGGAGGTAGGGGCACAGAGGATAAAAGGTGTGGGGTGAATCTCTCTCTCTCTTTCTCTGCCTCTCTCTCTGGAGGTTGGTGCTGGAGGGCATTTATAGTCTAAGCAGCTTAGCAGGCTTGGGATTTCAGGGTAGGTATTTTTCTAGACAGGTGAGGTTTTTCTGTCCCTTTACTTCATTTCCCTTTTTTAATATATCTCCATTTTTTAAAAAATTACATTGTTAAGAGCTACTAACAGACTTCTGACTTGAGAGTAAATTTTATAATGGCAACCATAGTATTTTATATTACATTTAATAATTTTACTTTTCATTTATTACAGCAGTAAAGTTAAATGTTAATCTTTCTAAAGAAGACAGAAAAAAAATTTAGTCAACTCCGAGATGGCCTGAGAAGTCATCCTTTTAAAGTCCAACTTTAATGCCACCTCCTATAGGAAGCTTTTTTTTTTAATCCCTAAACTCACAAGGACAAGCACAGACCACTCATCATGTGCTTCTCCCATAAATTACCATTTCCTCCTGCTCCCCACCTTCCTTGATGTGCCCTGATCTGGAAGTCCCAGGAAAAAGAAAAGGAAAATAAAAGGCTTGTTCTTGCCAACAACAGATGGGACAACTTGTGGATAGGTGTCCAGACACTTGAGACTCAGTCAACCAATCATCAAGGGTCAACCCCAATCACTGAAGTCCAATCAGATGGACATTAGCAAGGCCCGCCCCCTTTAATCTCCAAACAAACTGATCAAATGAACCTAAAGAGCACTGTGGCTTTAACTTTCACTCCCTCAACTTCTCTCCTTCTGCCATGGAAGACCAAGATAAAAGGTATCTATCCAATGTCTTTGGATAACCAGAACAGGTCAACATGGGTGAGGAATCCATAGTCATATAACAAAACAATTTGATCACAAAAAAAGAAAATTTAGATGTTAACTATTAAAATATCTATTAGAAAATTGGATCGCAAAATTAGTAAAAGAAGCAAAAAATTTAGTAAGTGGGAATTTCTACATAAAGTTGCTATAAACTTTTTAGGTAAAGACTCTACTGGAAGAGTAAGAAACATTGCAAGATGTCTCATGTAAATAATATACTCAACTTCCATTCCATATGAACCCACATTCTAGCCCATCTTTCCCTCAACTACACCCTTTAAATGCATTGCCCTCAGGTTTATAGTTTCAAATCTGGAAGGAAGACTCAGAGGACCATCTAGCTCTAGCTCCTTATTTTTCAGAGGAGGAAACTAGAATATTTAGTTGAATATATACATACATATATATATTTATATTTATATATATAATAAGTCAAGAGATATGACAATGATAAGATGGGAACCCAGATCCTCTGACTCTGCTTTTACTGCTCTACAATGTCACCTAAGGTAGCTGTATACTGAGCCACAAAAGGCACTCTTCCCCTTTTATTGAAGGTAACAAGGTGGTACAGTGGATAGTATACTAAGCCTAGAGTTGGGAAGATCTGACAACTTCAAACACTAGTTTGTGATGCTGGATAAGTCATATCTGCTGTCTGGCTCAGTTTCCTCAGTTGTAAAATAGAGGTAATAATACATCTGCCTCCTAGGGTTATTGTGTTAATCAGTTGAGATTATATTTGTAAGACACTTAGCACAGTATCTGGCACTTAGTAGGCACTTAAGAAATTCTTGTTTCCTTCTTTCCTTCCATATAAAAACTACAGAGTCCCACTTCATTCCCCGACAAATGACACAAGAAGGGGAGAATTCACTCCATTAGTTCTATGTTTTACTATATATTTTGCAAGATACATCATCATACTTTATCCATTTGTTGAATCCTGAACTCAGCAGTACTTTAGGTAATTTGGCCTAATACTGCAAAACTATCCCTTATTTATTTCTTCCTTACAGAAATGCCTACAATAATACCTTATAATTGCATAACTATTTTTATATTTTTCAAAACATTTTCCTACTCACTCCCTCATTTGAGTTTCACAGCAGCCCTGTGAAGCAGGGAGGACAGGTGTTATTATCTCCATTTGTCTCATGCAGGCACAGAGAGAAAGCATGAGACCATGTCTCTATAGAAAGGGAATAACAAAGTGCCCATAGACACAGGCTCCCGGGAGTCCTGGATGCATATCCCATACTGTGAGGGTGGTAATGAACCCTAAAGCTAATAAAGGACAGGGAAGATAGGCAGTAAGTTACTGTCTAATGTTTTCTAGATTTCCTCCCCAACATCCCATCATTTTGCCATGGATGAATGAAGTGCAATATGATTGTAAAACAGAATAAGCTAAAATGAATTTCCAACCTGAAGCAAAACAATGTGAACAAGGTGGTCCTTGAGGGTCCTGTGTTCCCTTCCTTTAGTTGCCTAAATCCTCTGTAACTGGTTACAGTATTTTTTATAATAAGAGGAAGCCTAGGATTGTACTCTACTTGTAGGTTTTCCCTTGAGTCTAGTTGAAGGCACATTGTTTAGACTCCATAAAAGTAAATAAAACAGGAATTAAGAACACAGAAAAGAGGGCAGCTGGGCGGCTCAGTGGATTGAAGCACCTAAGTTCAAATCTGACCTCAGACACTTTCTAGCTTTGTGACCCTGGGCAAGTCACTTAACCCCCACTGCCTAGCCCTTACTATTTTTCTGCCTTGGAACCAATACACAGTATTGATTCTAAGACAAAGGGTAAAGAGGTTTTTTTGTTTTGCTTTTTTTTTTAATTAAAAAAAAAAAACAAGAGAACTGATCAGTGATGAGATAGAAGCCTACAGGCTCAGTTACCTGCTACTTGTCTGAAATTTTTCAATCACTACTCAATTGTATTTCTGCTTCTAAGATCTTGGCCTCTGGAACTACTTTAATACCTGAGGAAATTGAAGCAGAGAAGAATTAAGTGACTTGAATCTAGTCACATTACACATTAGCAGCAGTACCAGGACAAGAATCTTAGATCTTCCTGGAGAAATGGAGAAACACCATTCCATCACACACTAGTCTCCTGCTTTCATTGGGAAGAGAAGAAATGCTATTCCATTGCTCAGGGTCTTCTGTCTTCCTGGCAAAGTAGAAAAATCATATTTTAGTACTCATCAATATCCTACCTTTGGGGTAAGGGGAGAAAAACCATTCCA
This sequence comes from Gracilinanus agilis, assembly GCF_016433145.1. Taxonomy (NCBI): domain Eukaryota; kingdom Metazoa; phylum Chordata; class Mammalia; order Didelphimorphia; family Didelphidae; genus Gracilinanus; species Gracilinanus agilis. Next base: position 365,549,074 of record NC_058133.1, read on the forward strand.
TCCTGGCAGATCTTTTGAGTAGTTTCCTACCTTCCAAGTAAGAGGAAAAATTCCACTTCATTTGTCCTCTTACCTGAACTGCCTAAAGACCTGGAAAGATTCCCCCTTAAGACCTGACCAGTAGATAAGTTGATTAGCTACCTAGACTCATTCCACAATGATTAACAAACTCCCACTTAGTTTTATCCTCCCCATGTCAGTGATCCCCTAGCTGTCATCATTTCCTCAGTGAATTCAGTGCCTGGCTCACAGTTCACAATCTTTGTATCCCCCACAACTCATATCCTCATCCTAGAAGATTTCAATGCATGTTTATGTATGTAGTATATATTAATATATGCCCATTACATTACAAATAATATATATATTAATAATCCCTCAAGCACTCTAACCTCAGAGTTCTCCAATTTACCCAAATCCTATTATACCCAAAGATGGTCTTACACTGGTTCTTGCCATCAACCACAAATGCATTATTCCTGTTTACATGAACTCTGAAATTCCTTTATCTAATTACAATCTATTATTCTTCCACTTCTCTCTTTAAACCCAAAACACTATTCTTCCTCCTTATCATGATCTCCAATCTCTCAACCTCTCAGTTCTTTCCCAAGAAAAGTTACACTGTCTTCCCTTTCTCATTTTGTCCATTTGATGAATCAGTTGAACTCTACCCTGTCTTCTTCTCTCAAGTTCCTTGTTACCTTTGACCCTATCACCAATCATGTCCTGCTAAGCTCCCACCTTGGATTACTCCCTACATTCATTGCCTTCATTCCTATTCATGTGCTGTTGGATGAAGGTAAATAAAGTCACAAAACAATGGTGACAAGATCCACAACAAATTTATGATACATAATTTCAACTGGGCCCTCACTGTGGCAAGGCAATCCTTTTACAACTCCATAATTGAATCAACTATCTGCTTATCCTAGGATTTTTCCAAACCTTTTTATCCTTCCTCAAACTCCTTTTAGCATTCCCTCAGTTGAGAACCTTCCATCAATGAATTTTCATTGAAAAAACTGGTCATTTGGGAAAATTTTTTTCTTTTTTTTTCTTTTCTTCTCATCTCAAATCACTCAGATGCCATTTGGCATTATTTCCTTCTTCACCCCTATTTCCCAGTGAGAAATAGCCCTTTTCCTGGCCAAGGCAAATTCCTTTGTTTGCACAAGTAATTCCATTTCCTCTCTTTACTTCCAGCAGATTGTCCCACCCTCTCATCTATACTTTGTTACTTATCTTCAGTCTTACCCTGTATACCAGCTGCTTCTCTATCATCTACAAACATGCCCATTTCTCCCCCATCTTCAGAGAATCCTCACTTGGTCCGTCTATCCCCCACTAGCAATCATCCATATGTCTCCTCCCTTTTATGGCTAAATTCCTTAAGAAGAGGACTGGCTATAACTGTTTCCACTTCCTTTCTCTTCTCATGCTCTTCTTAACTCTCTTCCTGCCATATAATTCAACTGAAACATCTTTTTCTGAAGTTACTAATGATCTCTTAGTTGACAAATCAAATGATCTTTTTTCAGCCTTCATCATTCTTGACTTCTCTGCAGCCTTTGACACACAGTCAATTTCCTCAATATCCCTTTTCTAGGTTTTCAGAATGTTGTCATTTGGTCATTTCAGCCATGTCTGTCTGACTATTTGTTACCTGATTTGATGTTTTCTTGGCAAAGATAGTGGAGTTGTTTGCCATTTCCTTTTCCAGCTCATTTTTCCAAATGAGGAAACCGAGGCAAATAAATCTAAGCAACTTGCTGAGAGTCATATGGCTAATAAATGTATGAAACCAAATATGAACTCAGGACTCCCTAACTGAAAGCCCAGCACTCTATTAGTGTGCTTTTTAGGATATTAGTTGTTTGTTTTTTTTAGTGCCCTTTTAGGATATTACTCTGTCTTAACTCTAGTATCCTACCTAACAGTCTTACCATTCTTTTGCTTTCTTTCCTCTTCATCTACTTCATGTCCAATAACCCTAGATATTCCTCAAGGCTCTGTCCCTGTTTTCTCCCTCTATACTATTTGACTATTTAATTTCAGCAACTTCCAGGCAATAATGTCTCATCTTCATGCAAGTGATTCTCAGATCAATTTTTCTAGGTCTAACCTCTAGATTCATATTTCCAACCGTCTATTGGATATCACAAACTGGAAACTGGAATGAGCTTTAGGCACCACTTGGTGTTGAGAGTACCACTCTCCTCTTGCACATCCAGGCTCACAACCTAGCTGTCATCTTGTGATATTGGAAATTTGGGGGTCCTTGAACTAATTTTGAGGTCTCTGGTCTAAACTTCCTGTGGACATTTAGATCTCTTTCAAACTACATTTCCCATGATTCCTCTTGTGTAATCATATAGACAGGAAGTGTAATGATGTAGAGAGAAGAATAAAAAGGAAGTGCCTGGACAAGCATGCTCTCTGTTTCCAGCCGAAGCAGCATGGTGATGGAGGTAATGGTGGATCCTTTTAAACTAACTCTTAATATGGCACGAGGTGTCATTCTTCTAATGGCTATTAATAAATCTTTTAAAACCATAATATTTTTAAATTTATCCTTTTATATCCATTTTATTTCTTACAATCTCTGACTCTTCTCTCCCTTTCATCCTCCATATATCATCTGTTGCCGAGTCCTATTGATTTGACCTTTCTAACATCTCTGGTATATATCTCCTTCTCTCCTCTGACAAGGGATACCATTAGCATTCTCATGCAGGCCCTGATCACCTCACACCTAAACTCTTGCAATAGCCTATACTAGTTCTCCTACTTGATTCAAACCTCTCCTCATTCCAGTCCATCTTCCATTGAGCTGTCAAATCCATCTTCTTTAAGTACAGATCTGACCTTGTCACTCCTTAATATAATCAGAACCAGATTATAAAATTAATTATAGATTATAATATGGAATTTTATATTATAAAAATAAAATATAAATATATCATTATATAAAATGAACAAATTCAGTTATAAAATCCCCTCTGTGATATTCAAAACCTTTCACAATATGATACCCTTATTCTTTTTATTCTTTGATACCTATCCCAATTATTCTAAGATCCAGTGACACTAGCCTCCTTTGTGCTCCTTTCTCAAGATCTCCCTACTCCCTATATTGTCACTGGTGGACCTTATGCCTGGAATTCCCTCTCCTTATCTCTGCCTCCTGGTTTCCCTGGCTTCCTTCAGAACCCAGCTAAAATCTTCCCTTTTATGAGTAACCTCTCTTGGTTCCCCTTACTGGTAGTTCCTTCTTTCTGTGAATATTTCCAATTTATCCTGTTTGCATCTTATTTGTACATAGTTTCTTTCATAGTCTCCTCCATTAGACTGTGAACTCCTCAAAAGCAAAGACTTTTATTGCCTTCCTTTGTACGTCTAGTACTTAACACAGAGCCTGACACATAGGTACTTAACAAATGGCTAACTGGTATGGGAGCAGCTGGGTGGCTCAGTGGATTGAGAGCTAGGCACAGATATAGGAGGTCTTGGGTTCAAATCTGGCCTCAGACACTTCTTAACTTTGTGATCCCAGGCAAGTCACTTAACCCCCATTGCCTAGCCTTTAACACTCATCTGCCTTGGTATTAATACACTGTACAGATTCTAATATGGAAGATAAAAGGTTTTTAAAAAATAAATAAGTAAATGATTGACTGATCTAGACCATTACAGAATTAAATTACAATATTCAGATTAATGAACGGGCTATTCTAGGCTCAGTTCAAGGGTACCTCAGAGTTCTCATCCATGTCATGAGCTCAACAATTACTTGTAGAAGTGAAAAAGACTCATAACTTACTAAAAAAAAACATATAACTCACTAAAATACTATATGAATTACATTTGAACAAATGTGACTTTGTTTACTCACAACGAATCTTTTCTTTGGGTTTATTCAGATTGCAATTACTACTGTTAGCATATATGCCTTTATCCTCAAAACAATTTCACAAAGTTTATTGAATTGCTCATTATAAAACATCTGTGTTCCCTTTGGATTATTTACTATTCCAAGTGTTATTCATGATTATTTAATTATGAATGTTTGTCTAAGTCTAAGTCACTATTTAAGCCTGCAACTTCGATATGCTGTATTGATGCTGCAACTAACTGCAGGGCCAGATATACAAAACAAGCAGATTTATAGCTACATAATGCCATGCTTTAATTTGGTTGGAAGACAACATTAGTACTAGTATTTTTATAGGTATAGGTTCTTTTAGGATGGGGCTAGATTAGTGATTTCAATGGTCCAGAGAACTCTTAGTATAGAAATTGCCTTCGTTAATGCAGATTGGAAATCTATCTGTAACTTATCATACTTTTATACTTTTTAAAAAAAAAAAAAACCCTTACCCTTCATCTGAGAATAAATACTGAATAATGGCTCCAAAACAGAAGACTACTCAGGGCTAGGAAATTGGATTTGCTCAAGGTCACACAAATAAAAAGTCTGAGACCAAATTTGAACTCAAAACCTTCCATCTCTAGGTCTTGCTCTCTATCCACTGAGCTGCCTCCTTACACTCTTACCATAGAATTGCTTCAGAGTTAGAGAAAAAAAAAAGAGAAAGTAAGTGAATTGTCCATGCTCAAATAGTCTGTCACAGAGAAAAAGCATGAACCCAGGTCTTCTTGACTCAATCAATAAACAAGCATTTTATAATATCATAGATTTAAAATTGAAAGGACTTTAGAAGTCATCAATTCCAATTCCCTCATTTTATAGATGAGGAAACTGAGGCCCATAGAGATTAAATGACTTGGCCTGGGTTATACAATAAATGTCTGAGGCAGTAATTGAATCCAGGTCTTATTAACTCTTCATTTGATATTCTATCTCCTACATCATGCCAAATATCAGTAACAGTGCTAGGCACTGGAGAATCAAACACAAAATGAGAGAATGCCTGCCCTTAATTTCACCAGGGAGATTATAATATGTTTGCAGACATGTAAATACTTTATCCTTACAAAAATTACAAGTGGGACTGGAGAACAGGATAATAATAAAAAGGAGAAGTCAGAAAAGATACTTGAAGGAGGTGGGACATCAACCAAACTGTGAAAAAAATTAGGGTTTCCAAAATGCAAAGGCAAGAAAGGAGAATCTTACAGGCACATGAGATGACCTATGCAAAGACAGAGAAATGAGTTATAGTATATCATTTATGGGAAACAGCAAGCAATCCAATATGGTTGGAACATGGATTATGTGAGAGGGAAGTAATGTGTAATCAGCCTGGAAAGATAGGCTAAAACTAAATTGTAAAGACAAATAAGTAGCTCAGGGGATTGAGAGCCATGCCTAAAGACAAAAGGACCTGGGTTCAAATCTGGCCTCAGACACTTTCTAGCTATGTGACTCTGGCCAAGTCACTTAACTCCCATTGCCTAATCCTTACTGCTCCTCTGCCTTGGAACCAATACACAAATTGTATTGATTCTAAGATGGCAGGTAAGGGTTTTTTAAAAAAGAAGAAGAAGAAAACATAACATATAGTCACTCCTAACTTTCATGGGGGTAACATTCCTGGAAAACAGCACTAAGTAAAAAATGAAAATGTTGGTACATTGAACCTATGGAACTGCATATAATGCTTTGTAACAAAACATTAATTCTGATAATATGCACTTTTCCTAACACAATAGCCATGAAATAATCCATAAAATGCAGTACAAAAAATAAAATTGGTAACATGCAAAACATTTTTTCTCACTAGTACTTCCCTAGAATTCTGTGACCTTTTGTGTTAATATTTAAATAAGAACGCATTGATTTCAGACAACATTCACATTTCATAACACATAACACTTCTTTCACCATTTAAGATCCTTAAGGGTCTTGAAATACATGACCATAGCAGAAGTGAGTTGTCATTTAACCTTGAGGTCCCAATCAATGATGGGATCCCTAGCCTTGATACCTCTATTCAGCTGGGTGATTTAAGCTACCCTTCATGTCACTCTAGAAAACTGTTAATGAAACAATCTTGGAAGCCTGTTCGTCATCAGGATCCCTGCTGCTGCACAAACTTTCTCATATCACACCTCTCATTTTTTTTTTCTCTACTGCACATAGCTATGAATATTCATGGAGAAAGTGAAAATGAAGTTACTAATAAAATTATGCAAATGCTTGAAGTTGAGAAAAGTTAAGAAAGTTGAAAAAGTTAAATGCCCAAATGTTGAGGATTGGCTGTATAATGTATATATGAATATATATACAAATATATATGTATGCATATATACATATGTATATGAAAGTACAAAAAACATATATATGACAAATAGCTTGTACTATTCTGCATAAATCAAGTTAATAAAGAAAGAACTTTTTGTTTTGTCTCAGAAAATAATTTTGTTGTCTCCCAGGTCCAGATCAAGTTAGGCCAATAGGAATGAGTAAGAAATATGATTTCAGAGGCTAAATTAAATTCTACTGATAATGATCCAAACATTTAGATTTACAACCTTTTCTATAAAGTTGAAAAAAAATATAAGGGGGTTAGCACATTATCTTCTATGAGGACTTCAAACTTTAGTGTGATTTAATGTAATCAGACCTTGCTGCTCAGAGTATGGGAACAGAAGTTCTAACAGAAATAATGAGAACAAGTAGGGACTGTGGGGCACTTAGCAGTCCTGAATAGAGATTCACAGTGGAGTGTATAAAGAACAAAATCACCGGACATTTAGATAGTACAGAGGAAAAGAGACCTAAGAAAAGAAAGACGGGTTCAGAAAGGGAGCTGAAAAGGCACATTTGTCATTTTGCTGAGACCTTGAAATATTAGGGATAAAATTGAAGGGTGAGAGGAAACATATCATCTTGTTGTTCAATAGTGTCTACCTTTTCATGACCCCATGGACTGTAGCCTGCCAGACCTGTTGTCCTCCACTATCTCTCCAAGTCTATCCAAATTCATGTTTGTTGTTTCCATGACACTGTCTATCCATCTTATCCTGTGTCATCCCCTTTTCCCTTTGCCTTCAATCTTTCCCAACATCGGGGTCTTTCCCAGTGAGCCCCATCTTTTTGTTCTGTGGACAAAGTATATAAGCTTCAGCTTTAGTATTCAGCCTTCTAGTGAATAGTCTGAATTAATTTCTTTAAGTATTAACTGGTTCAATCTCCTTGCTACCCAAGTGGCTCTCCTCTACCCTATCACTTCAAAAGACTATAAGCTCCTTTAGAACAGGGACTATATCTTTTTTAAAAATTCTTATTATCAATATCTAACATAGCACCTTACACACTCTAGATATTTAATGAATATGTGTTGAATTAAATTAATCACTAAGATAAGCCACCATTTCTGATAACAATTTAGTATATGATTTGGAAGGGTATCTGATAACGACACATGTAAAATCCAGTGGAATTGCTTGTTGGCTACAGGGGGGGGCAGGAGAAGAGGAAGTAAAGGACATGAATCATGTAATCATGAGAAAATATTCTAAATTAATCAATTAAATAAAAATTTTCAAATCAAAAATAAAATAAAATATTTATACAATGTAAAAAAAAAAAAAAAGGAAGGGTATCTGAATGAGTTCTTGCAGAATAATGATTCTATGGCCTTCCTAACTCTCCCATTTCAGAACACCATTAAAAAATCCAGTGGGCAGTAATGGATAGAGTACTGAGGCTGGAATCAGAAATACCTCATTTCAAATCCGACCTTAGGCACTAGTTGTAAGACCCTGGGCAAGTCACTTTATTCTACTTGCCTGAGTTTCCTCATCTATAAAACAAGCTAGAGAAGGAAATGGCAAATCCATTCCAGGAACTTTACTAAGAAAACTCCAAAGAGGGTCCTGAGTGAACAACAGCAACTAAGTTGATTCCATTTACCTTATTTTGATTTTTGTTCTACAGATGAGGAAATGAAGGTCTAGAGGAGGTTAAAAGATTTATCCAAGATTACACATGGAGTCAGAGCTAGGACTTTAATTAAAGTCTTCTCACTCCAAATCCAAAACTCTTTCCATTAAGCTACCCTATCTCCTCACTATAATACAGTCTTCTTAACAGATGAACAGATTAAAACAAATGGCTAACAACAAATTCATCTTCTCTCTGAAAGCTAAATATCCCAGGTACCCAGAAAGACAGCCAGTCCCTTTGCCATGTGAATTTGAGGAGAGAAAGAATGATCTATGTGCTTACAGAAAGCATGAGAGAGAGGGGAATAGGAAATACTTTTTTTAATATGGTCTACCATGGATTCTGCATTCCTCAATAGGCACAAATAAAACAATGGAGTGATCTATCAGATCTCATTAGTAAGTCACTTTTATTTCCTTATTTTTCTCTCTTTTTTTTAATAATCAAGTACAGATTTAATTTTCACATAATTCCTACAAAGACACGAGTACAGTGGCAAATGCTTGTAGAATAAACTGACCTATTTCAATTTCCCAACAACCAAGAACATTTATTATTTATCAGAACCTGTTTGCTCTTTCTATACTTAGACTCTGCTCTTTGCAGTAGATAAAGTAGGGAGGGAAATTACTAATGGACCATTTAGTGAGAGAGTTTCTTAACCCTGCCACCAGTATAAACACACACACACACACACACAGAGACACGTTAGTATACTTGCTCACAGAGCAAACTTACTGTCTCTAATCTTTTTCCCTAACCTTGCAGTGTGAATTTCAGACTGAATAACCACTAAAAAGTTGACAGAGAAATCAAAGAGCATATCCCAAAAGATCCTAAGACTTAATTAAGTGCCAAAATTTGATTTATTTTCAGATGACTTTTTTTTAAGATAAGCAGATAAAAATTTTAAGCTTTATATTTTAAAAAGGCATCTCAGATATTTTTTCCCAGGAAAGAATGAGTAAAAATAAAATTGAAGGGGCATACTTTAAGTAAAACTAATGTGGTAAGGCAAATTGGTATCATGGAAATTTATTGCATCTGGCATCAGAAGCTATGGATTCAAATTCTGACTATCATTTACTAGTTATATGATATTGGGCCTATCTTTTCATTTCTCTGAGTCTGTTGGACATGTACCTAGGATGAGATGAAAGGGACTTTACTCCTAGTCACTGCCATATGACACAGCCAATCTCATGAACGAAACACAGGGATTCATCCTTTTTCTACCTCCCCCAAACCCTGCTGGCAAGGGCCGTACTTGCTAGACCAAGGGCTCACTCTCTCTAGTATATTTATAAATTTAAAAAATAAAAATGAAAATGAAAGAATTCCCTGTTCATTCTGGTCTCAGTTTCCTCATCAGTAAAATTGGCAGTGATCATTATTTGACCCATCTACCTTCACTACATTCTTTAAAATTGGACATCTTGGGGGCAACAAGGTGGCTCGGTGGATTGAGAGCCAGACCTAGAAAAAGAAGGTGCCTCAGGCACTTCCTAGCTGTGTGACTCTGGGTACATTACCTGTCAGTGCCTAGTCCTTCCCTCTCTTCTGCCCTGAGACCAATACACAGTATTGATTCTAAAACAAAAGGTAAAGGTTTTTTTTAAAAAGAAATGTTTAAAAAAAAAAACAGCATCTTCCTCCTTCTCAGAGTGACCAGCACACATCAATGGGTTTTATATCAAGACTGTGGGCTCTCTGAGGATAAAAATGGTCTTTTGCCTTTCTTTGTATGTTTAGCACATTGCTTGGCATGTTTACTGACTAGTGAAAAAAAATCAGAAAACTGGCCAAAATTGTCAGACTGGGCAGGTTAACATATTGTCCTTAGAGAGAAATAAGGGGCAGAAACTTTTTAAAGCCCAGAAAGCCCCAGAGCTTTACCATTTCTAAAGTAATTTTCGCCATGCTCTGGTTTTCTCCTTTGTCAATCCCAGATTTGGAATCAGGACTCCGTGGCCTGAGCTCCTTATTCCTGAGACACCTTCAGTCTGGGACAGTCCCTTCAAAGGCAGCAAGCCTCAGTTTATGTCCCTGAAGGGATCAAGCTTGTGCCTCCACTTGGTGACAAGGCTTATCTTCAACACCTTCAACACCTCCTCTTATTTTCTACACTTTGCTTTAAGACAAGTCTAGAGGAGAAGGGGTAATTTGGGGACAAGTATCTAGAGATAAGAACCCTGTTTTACTTTTAACTATCTGGCTTATCTTGACTATCCTATCTTGGAGTGAGAACCATAAGAAAGAAGCCGGAGGTAGGGGGCAGGTGGAGAAAGGCAGACAAGAGTAGCAGGGAGATGGGAGAGAAGAAGGAGAGAGAAAGGGACAGTGAAAGAATGAAACAAACTATAAGCCGTGTCATTTTTTAAAAATAAGTTTTTATTGATATTTTTTACTACCTATAATCACTTTTTTCCTGACTTTTCCCATACGAGGTTAAGACTGTTTAACTATTAAAGTAACAAAGAAATCAAACACATCAAAAAGATCCCAAGATTTAATTGTTCTGTCATTTCCCCCAGCATTCCTTCCCTCCCAAAGAGTCATCCCAAATGAAATAGAACTTTTGAAAATCAAAAAAAGAAAAGAAAAAGAAAAAGAGGAAGAAAAATCAGCACAACTGATTAATTTATTGAAAAAAAAATCTCGAAAAATGTGTCATGTTGTCATGTGCTACCTCCCACATTCACAAAAGGATGGGTTGGGAAGTATCCTCTCATCTCTCTTATTTTGAACATATTTATTCTTTATAATCTTGCAACATTTGATTTTGATTTTCTGTGTGTGGTTGTTTTTGTTTTTGTTTCCATTTGCATTGTTGTTCTCATTGTGCATTTAAAAAAAGTCACATATGTTTTTAATTCAGTTTTAAATTTTTTTTTTCATCTGAAACTAGTCCACACGAGCTAGGAAACGGTTCAGGTATGGCAGTTAGAACTCAGAATATTAGAATATTGGGTAAGTCAATTTCTTCATTCTTTCGTGGTTCAATTCAACAAAGATTTGTAAGGCACTTACCAAATATTTACACAATAGTAGGCATTAGAGAAGAAATATAGTTCACTCAGACAAGGTCTTTTCCCTCTTGATACTTACAATCAAGCAGATTAATAAGATAAATTCACAAGAGGAAGGGTTGGTAACATTGGAAAAATTCAAATAAAACTTTTCATTCAAAATAATGTTACAAGACAAATTATTTCCATATGATATTTTATTTATTTTCATATAATAAAATCACAGATCCTTAAAATTAGAAGCAATCCCAAAGGCCATTTAGTCTGACCACTCCCTCAATAGTAATACCCTCTCTAATCTTCCTGATCAGTGGTCATCCAGCCTCTACTGGAAAACTTCCAAAAATGGAAGTGGATAGCATTCTTTGTTATTGTCCCAAATTTCAGACTCAATCATCGTAGGATATTGCTTTTACTGTGTGCAATGTTCTCCCAGTTCTGCTTATTTTTCTCTGCATCCATTCATGTATATCTTTCCATATTTTTCTGAAATAATCCTGCTTATCATTTCTTAAAGCATAATAGTATTTCATCATCAATATATACCACACTTTTTTCTGCCATTATCAAATTGATGGACATCCTCTCAATTTCCAAATCTTTGCCACCACAAAAAGAGCTACAGACCCAGTAGTAGTAATACAGGATCAAAGGGTATGCACAGTTTTAGAGCCTTTTGGTCATAGTTCCAAATAGCCTTCCAGAATGGTTGGATCACTTCACAACTCCACCAAAAATGCATTAGTGTCCCAATTCAAAAAACTATTGTTAAAAGGTTATTTCTCCATATATTTGAAAAAAATAAAAGGCTTGAGTTGGTAAAAAAAAAATCCTGATTTATTTAATTATCCCATTAATATGTTTTTTTTCTCCCTTTAGACAAAATTAAGACTCCAATGTCTTCACTAGATTGCCAAAAAACAGTCCATAATACAAACAAGGTTGAGAACTCCAGGACTTGATAAATACTAAGTTCCTTTCTAACTCTGGTTTCCTATGTTTCTATAAAATTCTATAAAATAGTTTGATGAAATATTTGCCAATTCTCATGCTGAGATTAAGGATAAGGAATAGGAAGGAACATAGTCACCAATTAATGTCTTCTCAAAATGTATTGTCCTTGACAGAGATATGAGCCTAGCAGTCCAACAATATAATAATCATCCAACAAATAATAATAACATATGCTTTAGTTTACTTATTGAAGACATGCTATACCAACTAGAGATTCTTTTTTTTAACCTATTGCCTCTGTCTTCTACTTAATTATGTCCAAGAAGGAAGGAAATGACCTTGTTTTGGTATAATAAAAATAAAACCAATAATATTAATTCCAAAGCTCTGAATGCACATCTCACCTAAGCATGAAAAAATTGGATTACGAAGAAATCAGATTAGTCTATAGCATAAGAGCCTGGAATGAATAAAAACAAATCAAAATGACAACTGCCGATTTCTTTTGCTATTTGCATTTGTGAATAGGGATTTTTAAAAAATTAAATTAACTCTTCCATGAACCTCCAGCACCCTAATCCCAAGGGATTCTTCTTTTCTCTGACTTTTTGTAGAACTTACTGTCTCTGACATTCTATTGGCATTTACCATTCCCTTTCATTGGGATACATTGGAATGAGTCTTCCCTAAGAAATGTTACCAGCAACTTGAGGGCAGGAATTTTATAATAATAATCATGAAAACAACAAACATTTATTAAGCATTTATTTGTGCTATGGGAAAATCACAAAAATGAATTACAAGCACTTATTAAGTACTTCCTATGTACCAGGAACGGGTCAAATTGCTGGAAGTACAAAGAAAGGCAAAAATAAAGTTTCCAGCCTAAAGAAGCTTACATTCTAATGGGGAAAATAATATGCAAATAATCATTTTCATGCAAGATATATCTGGCAGAGATGGGAAGTAATTTTGGGGGAAAGTCACTAGCAATTAGCAGAAGAAACCTGCAGAAAGTGAAACTTGAACCAAGTGGTTTGAGCTTTTTTTTTTTTTAACTTACTTTCTGCCTCAGTAACAACTCTAAGACAGAAAAGAAAAGGCTAGGCAAAGGGGGTTAAGTGACTTGTCCATGGTCATACAGCTAGGAAGAGCCTGAGGCTAGATTTGAATCCAGGTCCCCCTTCCTCTAAACCGGGTACTCTATCCATTTTGCCACCTACCTGCCCTTGAACCAAGTCCTAAAGGCAGCCAGAGAAGCCTGGAAGTAGAAGTTAGGGGAGAGAACATTCTAGGCTTAGTGGACAGCAAGAGAAAATGTCAGAAGTCAGGAATCAAGAGATGGAGTAGCCTATGTGAGGAACACCAAATAGGCCAGTACAGCTGAATTGTACAGTATATGGATGGGGATTAAGTGAGGAAAGATTGGAAAGATAGGCAAGGACCAGGTTTTAAGTGCCAGAGGATTTTATATTTGATTCTGAAGGTAATATTAACATAATCTTAGAATCATGAGATCTACAATCCAAAGGGACTTTGGAGATCTCTACTCCAACCTTTACCTTCCCCACAATCTAACAATAGGCTAAGATAACACACATACACACACACTCTATATAACACAAGCCAGAATGTAACAAATCCATAGGAGAAGCCCAAAGTTCTGTGAGAATTCTGTATAAGGAGAATCACTTTTGACTGGGAACATCAGGAAAGTCCTTAGGGAAGGGCACCTAAAAAAGGAGATCAATTTAAACAAGAAAAATTGGAGGAAAGAGCACCTAGATGGCTTTGGGGATTGAGAGCCACGCCTAGAGATAGGAGGATCTGGGTTCAAATCTGGTCTCAGATACTTCCTACTTATGTGACCGTGGGAAAATCCTTTAACCCTAATTGCCTCATCGTTTTCTGTATTAGAACTAATATTTATTATTGAGTCTAAGACAGAAGATATGGGTGTTATCATTGTTTTAGTAGAGAAGGGGGCAAAAAAGAAAATCTGAGTATAAATACAAACAAGAGATGTCAGCACAAGAATAGGGTTTAGAGAGTCAACTAGTTCAGTTTGGTAAAACTAGTTCAGTTAGTTCTGCTTCCAAGGCTTCTCTGGCTGCCTTTAAGACTTGGTTCAAAGAGGAGTAATTAAAAGGGATTCAATTGAGTAAGAAAGCTAAAGCCACATTTTGAAGGCTAGGATCAGGCAATGGGGACCAAATGATATTTCTTGAGGAAAGTAGAAATATGATCAGAAGATTATATTAGGAATTTTACAATAGTGGCAATGAAAGGGACAGTTAGGAGGAGGAACAGAACTAGAGGCAAGAACATTGGTTAGAAGACCTTTATAATAGTCTACTCGAGGAGACTAAGGACACGAACAACGATGGATACAATGGAAATGGAAAGAAAACAGATGAGTACACCCATTGAAATATAAACAACACTAAGTCTAACCTTATAGAGATATTAAAGAAAGAGGAAGAGGATTCATATGTACAAAAATATTTATAGTAGTTATTTTCGTAATGACAAAGAGCTGGAAAATTAAGGAAATGTCTATCATCTGGAAAAGGACTAAAGGAATAATGGTATACAAATGTAATAGAATTCTATTGTGCCGTTAGAAATGACAAAAGAAGGGGCAAGTAGGTGGCTTAGTGGATTGAGAGCCAGGCAGAGATGGGAGGTCCTGGGTTCATATGTAGCCTCAGACACTCCCTAGCTGTGTGACTCTGGGCAAGTCACTTAATCCCCATTGCCTAGCCCTTATTGTTCTTCTGCCTTAGAACCAATACACAGTACTGATTCTAAGACAAAAAGTAAAGATTTTTTTTAAAAAATGAAAAGGAATGGCAAAAGAAACCTGAGACTTTTTATAACTCAGAGAAATGAGGACCAGGAGAACAATTTATAAAATAACAACAATGTGGTAAAGACAAACAATTTTGAAAGGCAAGAATCAAAGCAGTAACTAAATAATTTCAGAGGAAAGGTGATGAAGTATGCTACCCACCTCTTGAGAGAGGTCAGATACTCAAGATGAAGAGTAAAACAGGCACATTTGGATATGGCCAATGCAGAAATCTGTTCTGCTTGGTTAGGTATACTTGTTGTATGGGTTTTGTTTTTCCATTTCTATTTTCTTCCATTTTCCACTGGGGGAACAGAAAGGAGAGAAGGAAAATGTTTGTTAATTTTTAAAAAGTTTTTTAAAAAAGAAAGCAAGATAGATGCCAATGATTCTAAGGAACAAAAGCAGGAGTTGGCAGATGACTGCCTAAATCAGCACTTCTTTGTATTCCCCACAGTGCCTTGCACTTATTATGTATCCAATAGATATTTGCTTGTTTGATTAAAAGCCTGCTTTTGTAATAAATATTACTTTGTGTTTCTTATGTCTTGTATTCCTCTTATAACAAATGCTTTATTGAAAAGGAATATTCAAGAGCTTTTTGCTATCTTAGTCCTACTGGAGGTTTTCCATGCTCCTTGATTTAACTATTCCTCACTCCTCCAACCCAGAACAGCCTCATGGCTCTCCTCTCGGTAGATGAACTTGCCTCCCGCTTTGTTGAGAAAATTAAGAGTATCCATTCTGAAGCAACTTCATCTTCCAAAATCCATATCTCAAAGCCCTGCTACATCTTCTCCCATTTTCCATTCATTTCCTCAAGGATCTGATGAAGAGATGGCCCTTTTCCTTACAAAGACCACCTTTCTACTTATCATACATCAAAGGATTATAGATTTGGAGCTAAAAGAAATCTTGAAGGTCATTGGATCTAACTTCCTCATTTTTCAGATAAAGATCCAAAGTCTAGAGCAGTTAATGACTTACCCAAGATCACATAGCTATAGAGTGGCTGATGTGAGTTTTAAACCCAATCCCTTCCAATCCTAAATCTAGTTCACTATCCACAACACCAAGTTGCCTCTCAGTAAAAAGTCTTACTGGGAGAAGAGCTAAGCCATTCATCTCTGGATTCATTATGACCACTTTTCTTCATCTAGGACATCTGTTCTGTTACTGCTGTTGCTCTTTCACCTCCTTGACTATACCTAGACACAGACACAATACTTAGGAAGATATAAGTCCTCAGTTCTGAACTCCCTAGAGCCATGATTCTTTGCTATCCACTTTTTGTTCTGAGATTGGATAGTAATTTCAATAGCATAGTGAATTGCTGGATGAGGAAAATGTTTCTACCAGTATCAGTTAGCACATTCTCTGCATCTTCTAAACTTAGATAGTTTCCAAGAATACTTTCTGGTTTCATGACTTGCAGTGAACATCAAAATCATTATGTGCCAACAAAGTTGGGGCTTGACCTCAAGTACTCTTAGATCCAATGCTAGCTCTTTGTTTACTCTGTCCAGCTACTTTATATTCCAACCCAATAGTTTTGATACTATTCCCATCAATCTCTTCTAGGAATGTGATCCACTGATCATTGCCTCTTCCTCTCTCCCTTTTCTATCTTGAATCTTTCCCTTTGTGTCAGGACCTTCCTTCATTTCCTATAAATATATTTAAGTGTCATCCATTCTTACAAAACTTTTACATTCCTCTGTCATTCCTTTCAAGTTGTCATCTAAAATCCATGCTCCCTTTCATTACCAAATTCCTAACAAAAATTGTCCATATTCATTGATAACTATAATATAAATATTGTATAAAATAAATTTTATAATATAAAAAATTGTTATGTTTGACTATTTGTGACCCCATTTGGGGTTATCTTTTGCAACGATACTGGAATAGTTTGCTATTTCCTTCTCTAATTCATTTTACAGAAGAGGATACTGAGGCAAACAGGGTTAAATGACTTGCCCAAGGTCACACAGTTAATAAGTGTCTGAGGCCAGATTTGAACTCAGGTCTTCCACACTCTAAGTCTAGTGCTGTATTCACTGAGGCACTTAGTTGCCCAAATATAAATGATAATCACAAATCAAACACACAACCAATAAACAAGCACAAAGAGGTAATCCATAATGCTATAGGTATTTAAAGAATCATGAGAAAGAAGGCTAAGAATAGAACTTTGGGCAACATCTTTGTTTAAGGAGCATAAAACAAATGGGGAGCAGGAAAAAGAGCCAAAGCAGGAGCTGTTGAAGTTGCTATGAGGATGACAGCCATAATGATACAATATCACAGAAGCCAAAGAAGGAAATGATATCAAAAATAAAGAGGTGGTCTACCTCATCAAATACTATTTTAAATCAAGATAGGAGATGACAGGAAAAGTCCTTAGAATTTATTGATAGAGAAGTCACTACAGAACTTGGAGAGAGCTATTTCAATAGAACTGTGGAGATGAAAGTCAAATGTTAAGGAGCTGATATGACGAGGTCAGAGTAGGAATTTAGCAATTTGGGGGAAGAAAGAAGTAGGAAAATCATTTGAGGCAGTGCTTAGTGTCAAGGGAAGGTTTTTGTTTTGTTTTGTTTTGTTTTTTAATTTTTAAACTCTTACTTTCCATCTTAGAATCAATGCTATGTAATGGCTATGATAAGAGTGGTAAGGGCTAGGCAGTGGGGATTAAGTGACCTACACAGAGTCACAAAGCTAAGAAGTGTGTGAATTCAGATTTGAACCAATGACTTTTCTTGACTGGTTCTCAATACACTGAGCCACCTTGCTACCCCCTGTTTTATTTTAATACAAGAGATTAAAGTATTTTTATAAGGTCAGGGGATAGACTCAGAAGTTGCAGATGCATGAAAGAGAGGGAATGATTGAAGGAAAAATATCATGAAAGAGATAGAAGGTAATGATATGGAAGGTACTAGTGGAAAGGTCATCTCTAGCTAGGAAGACAATCATTATCTAAGACTGAAGGAAAGCATCTAAAGGGCCATAAAACTGCATACCCTGTTCAACCCAGCAATACCATGAAAAGGTCTGTATCCCAAGGAGATCAAAGGAAAAGGAAAAGGACCTACTTGTACAAAAATATATATTGCAGCTCTTTTTGTGGTGACAAAGAATTAAAAACAATAGGTTATGGTATATATTTATGAAGGAATACTATTGTGCCTTAAGAAATGACAACTGGAACAATTTCAGAAAAACCCGGAAAATTTTGTATGAATTGATGCAAAGTGAAGTGAGCAGAACCAGTAGAACATTGTACACAGTAACAGCAATAGTGTAAGATGATCCACTGTGAATGACTTGACTACTATCACTAATGCAAGGATCCAAGATAACTCTAAGTGACTTAGGATAAAAAAAAAAAAGCTATCTACTGCCAAAAAAGGAACTGCTAGAGTCTGAATACAGATCAAAACATATTATTTTTCACCCTATCTCCTTCATGAGTATCTTCTTGTATGTGTGATATGTGTCTTCTTTCACAACATGACAAATATGGAAATATGTATTGCATGATAGCATGTGTATAACTCATATTCCTTGCAGCTTTGGGGAGGGGAAAGAGGAAGAAGGGAGGAAAAGAATTTGTATCACAAATGTCAGAAAACTAAAATTAAAAAAAATTGTTTCTGCATTCAATTGGAGAAAAAATAATAAACTCTCGGGGGTGGGGTGAGGAGAAGACTAAAGGAAAGTAATAGAGAATGTATAAGGATAATAAAAAGTTTAGAGAAATGAAGGAAGAGATTTGACCCCCCCCACTACTGACCCATATTAGATGACCTCAATTTTCTCAGGAGAATAGGAGAAGTTATTTGCTGAGTTTCTTAACACATAACAGCTCATTTTTTTTACCTCTTTTCCTTTACACCAGCTATTTCCCTTTCCTTCAGTTTATTCACTCTTCAATTCAGATTCTCACAATTGCTATTTCCTTTTAAAACTTGACTCAGGCTACAGTGGCAAAGAGGATAGAGTACTGGGTCTTGAGTCAGGAAGAACTGAGTTCAAATCTAATTTCAGACATTAGCTGTGTGATTGGACAAGTTACTTAATCCTATTTGCCTCAGTTTCTTTATATGTAAAGTAAGTTGGAAAAGGAAATAGCAAAACCACTCCAGTATCTTTGCCAGGAAAACCTCAAATAGGATCACCAAAACCAAGACAGAAAAGAATGAACAAGCCTCATTTACTACAGGAAGCTTTTTCCTGATCTCTAGTGCCCTCCATTCTTCCTCACTTTGTATCTATTTACCTCTTCTCTTTGTACCTCAATATATATAGTTTGTCTCCTCCACAGAATGTAAGTTCCTTGAAGGCAAATATTGTTATACTTTTGTCTTTGTATCTCCTGGTACATGATAGGCTCTTAGTAGATGTTGGTTAATCTATTGAGTGAGGAAAGAGAAAATTTTGGGGAAAGTCTAAGGCAGGGGTTCTTAAACTTTTTGATCTTGGGACCCTTTTATACTCTTTTTTGATCTTAGCATCCTTTGACACTTTTAATTATTGAAGAACTCCAAAGTATTTTTGCTTATGTAGTTTAAATCTATTGATACTTGCTGTAATCAAAATTAAATGAGAACATTTTAAAATAATAACTTCTTAAAAAATAACAATAATAAAATCATGATATATTAATATAAATAGCATATTCACTAATAAATAACTACATCTCTTTAACAAGTCAGTGAGGAGAGTGATATTGTTTTGCATACATTTGCAAATCTCTTTAATGTCTCGTTTAGTGGAAGACAGCTGGATTCTCCTATCTGCTTCTGTATTCAATCTGTTGCAATATGTTGTTTTGGTTGAAATATATGAAGAAAATCTGGCCTTGAACAGATATAGAGCTGGAAATGGGAGCCATATCTTAATTAGCAAATAATATCTTAGAAATATTATTAAAAGACTTTTGACCTGATAGAACCACTGAAAAGAGTCTAAAGGTACCCACAGTGTTCCATCGACCATATTTTGACAACTACTGATCTAGGGAACATAATAGAGTCAAAAAGAGATAAATAAAAAGATTATTATACAGTAATTCGGGGCAACTAGGCTATGTGGTGGATAGAGCACCAAGTTGGAAGTCAAAAAGTTGTTTGAGGGGGCAGCTGGGTAGCTCAGTGGATTGAGAGCCAGGCCTAGAGATGGGAGGTCCTAGGTTCAAATGTGGCCTCAGACACTTCCTAGCTGTGTGACCCTGGGCAAGTCACTTGACTCCCATTGCCTACCCTTACCACTCTTCTGCCTGTGTATAAGGACTCCAAGAGGGAAGGGAAGGGTTTTTTAAAAATAAATAAAAAAGAAGAAGATCACAATCAGAAAAACAATAACAAGAACTCCAACAACAATCAAGTCCAGCTAAGAGGGACCAAATTAATACAATTTGATTTCCTGCAGCAATTAATAGGAAGTTCACAAACAAGAATTAATGGGGTCATGGTATGAGTTAGCAAAAGTTAAGAGTTATTAAGGCTGAAATGGGGCAAAGGAGTTCAGAAACAAGGTATTCACAGGTTATTCACATATTGCAAAATAATGCACAAATATTATCTCAGTACCTCAAGCCTCCCAGGAAATTACTTCCCTTACATATTCAGGATACTGGGAAAATCTGTGGTGGAATTAGAACCAGACTTTGATTTTCCTAAAATTCTACCTTTTCTTAAATATTACTGCAGCACCAGGAAAAGTAATATGATGCAAGGAAAGTAG
Source organism: Gracilinanus agilis (assembly GCF_016433145.1). Classification (NCBI taxonomy): domain Eukaryota; kingdom Metazoa; phylum Chordata; class Mammalia; order Didelphimorphia; family Didelphidae; genus Gracilinanus; species Gracilinanus agilis. The sequence continues at coordinate 365,569,574 of NC_058133.1, forward strand.
CATGATGCAAGAGTTAAAGGAAAAGACTTTGGTTCCAGTACTAAAAGTACTTAATAGCTCATAATATTTGAGCAAGTCACCAAACCTTTCAGAGACTCAGTTTATCTCATCAGGAGATAAAAATAATTTACTCTGTACTTCACACAGGGACTTTGTAAGGGTTCAAACAAATAAGATAAAATATTAAGTAACCATAAGTGCTCTCTAGGTATGAACATTAATTATTATTATCATTATATTATTATTAGCATATAACAGAAAATTGCTAAAGTTGTGTAATTAAAGTAAATTCAGCCAGTGAGGAATATCTGTACAGGGACTCGTTGAAGTAACAACATAAACATATGAAGACATGCCCTAATCCAATTTGGATGTCTCAGAATTAAAGTACTTTCAAAAACAGTGGGACCCAGGCACGTGATAAACCCTCAATAATGCTACTAGGCACCCAGGTAAGAGCCTATTAAGACCACCCAGCCACATCAGAATCTCTAGGAGTTACTAGAGTGTCATAATGCAAAGGAACCAATTAGACCATATCAGAAACCTCTAGATAAGTTCTTTAAATTGTCATAAAGCAAATTAACTAATTGAACCACATCCTACGTATTGCTTTGAGAACCAGCAATGGGTATTTCTTAGAAATGTCTTTGTAAATTTCTCTTCCAAATACAGGTTTTGATCTTCTATTCAATACTTTAAGATCAGTAGATTTTTCTCACTCAGAGAGTTAGGATTTCAGACTAACTGTTAATTATCCTGAAAAATTTATACTTAAAACTTGAAGAAGAAAACATTTGCCCAAACTCTTTTTGTGAAATATCTCATCGTAATATCTAAACCAGACTAAAAAGCCTTTGCACAAAATTCAGAAAATAGCTTTTCTATCAGACACTAGTACAAAACTGCCTCTTTCCTTCTCTATTCCTCTCCCTCCTCCACTTTCTCCCTTTTTACTTCTCTTCCTCTTTTTATTCTCTCTTTTCTTCCCTCTTTTTCCTCTCCTCTGGTATCCTCTCTTCCCTTCCCCCCACCTCTGTCTTTCTGCCTCTGTCACTGTCTTTGTCTCTGTCTGTCTCTTTCTCTTCCCCTGTCCTCTCTTCTATTTTTCCTTTTTATCATCTCTCCTTTCTATCTTTTATTCTCCCTTGTGGTCTCTTCATATCTCTTTCTCTCCCTCTTTCTCTTTGTGACCTGCTCAAAAAATAAATTATTTAACAGAGAATCTTATAAACTTGTCAAAAATGTCAAAAATCATGGTGTTAATGTGAGAAGACAAAACCTGAGTAGAATGAAGCAAGCTGTTTCCTTTCATTTTACTGACACTCTTGACACCCTAAATCATTCTCTTTTCTGATATATATCCTAGAGTCAGAAATAATCTCAAACAAAACTGGTTACTAATTGTAGTCAGTGTTTCAGAGTTTGAATTTCATGACTGATTTTGAAAGATTTTTGAAACAATAGTCAAGATATATTCTAAGACAAATAGATGAAGGAGTGGATAGAGCACTAGACCTGGAGTCAGGAAGACTCATCTTCTTGAGTTCAAATTTGGTCTCTGGCACTTACTAGCTGTGTGACCTTGGGCAAATCACTTAATCCTATTTATCTCACTTTCCTCATCTGTAAAATGAGCTGGAGAAGGAAATGGCAAACCACTCTAGTATGTTTGCCAAGAAAACCCCCAAATTGGGGTCACAAAGAGCTGAATAAGACTGAACAATAACAAGCTCACTGAGGGCAAGGATTGTTTCAACAACAACTCCAAAGATGATCAGAAAAAAAAATTAATATTCTCCATGTCATCATCCCATACATCTTTCTTCTTCAAAAATAAGAAGCCAGATTCTCACCTTCTTCTTCAACATTTATCCAATAAATATTTCTTTAATGTGCTTAGCACTTTATGGAGCACTTGCTATGTGTTCAAGGCTTTTTTAGGCTTGAATTACAATAATAAATAAATCATGAGCTCAGTTTTCAAAAAGCTTATAGTCTAGCAGAGGACCTAAGTTTCATAGGGGAGAAAAATACTAGAAAAGAAAACACAAAGTAGAATGTGATAAATGCATAAGAGTAAGTGTTCTGAGATTCAGAGCATGTTCATTTCTCCCTGGGCATATAATATGGGGAAGGTTGCATGATTAGTAGTATGTGAGATGGACCATAAAAAAATAACTAAGATATCAATAGGAAGGATAGGGCTGGGGAGTGAGAATTCCAGTCAAGTGAACAAAGACATGGAGATAAGTATCTATTAGAGTGGTTTCAAGGAATGTTGAATAGTCTCATCTTAATTTGCATATAGTACCTGGATCTCTATAATGCAAGAGAGAAGAAGCAGATTACCTAGCAAATTTATCAGACCGAGAAGTCTCAATTTTATTCAATAGACATATTTTCATGACATACTGATAGTTTTTGGAAAGACTTATATGAACTGATGCAAAGTGAAGTAAGCAGAACCAGGAAAATAACATATACAGTAACAGAAATACTATGCAATGATCCACTGTGAAGGACTAAACCATTAGCAGCAAAGCAAGTCTCCAAGATGAACACAAGAGACTCATGAAGAAAATGCTATCCACAACCAAAGAAGGAACTATTGGAATCTGAGTGCAGATCAAAACATGCCATCTTCCACTAGGTGTCCTTCATAAGATTTCTTTTGTATTTGTGATATGTCGTCTATAAAGATGAGCAATATAAAATTATGTATTACATGAAAGTATGGGTATAAACTATATCAGACTATTCGCTGCAAAGAGGATAGGGAGGGAGAAAATTTGAATTTTAAAATATCAAAAAACAATTATCAAAAACTGTTTCTACACGTAACTAAAAAAATAAAAACATTAAAAAATACTAGTGACAATTTTTGAGCAACTGACTGCTATGATTGGAACTATAAGTTAAGAAAAATCAGTTTAGCACTTATACACAAGATAGATTAAAAGGAGAGACTAAAGAAGAGGAATCAGTTACAAGGTTAATAAAATAACCCAAGCAGGAAGAAATGATGATGGGTAACAGTGGCATGAGAAGAGGAGAATATATGAGAGGTACTGTAATGAGGAGTTCAGTACTTGTCAACTGATTAGATGTCAAGTGTGAAACAAGGAGATCACTCCAAGGTTTTAAGACCAGGAGACTGGAAGAACAGTCGTGCCAATGATAGAAACAGATGTCAAAAGTAAGAGCAGATTTGAGGAAGGAGATGACAAAATCAATTTTGAATATACTAAATTTGAGCTGCCATTTACACATCCTGACAGAAGTATTTAGTAGACATTTGTCAATGGGGATCTGATGACATAAATATAGATTCCCAAGTCATTCACATACAGGTGAGAGTTGAAGTTGTGAGAACAGATGAAATCACCAAAAAAGAAAGGTTTAGAAACAAAAGAAGATATGGATAAAGGCTTTTGGATTTTAAAGGGAAAAGAAGGGGGAGAAGACAGAAAAGGAAGAATCAAAGAAGAAAAGTAGAGTGCAATATTAGGGAAGCCCTGGGAGGAGAAAATAATAACAATGTCAAATGCAATAAGGAGACCAAAAATATGAGAACTGGGGAAAAGTCATTAGATTTGGCAACTAGGAAGTCTGAGTAGAGAAGTGTGGACAGAAACCAGACAAAGGGTGAGGAGAGAGGGAACAAGAATTTATTAAGCATCTACTATGTGCTAGGCGCTATGTTAAGTGCTTTTCATGCATTATTTCATTTGATTCTCACAACAACCTTAGGAGGGAAGGAGATGCTATTCTTATCTTAATTTTACCATTGAGGAAACTGAGGAAAACTGAGGAAGAATTTATTAAATGTCTATCCTGTACTGTGCTAAGCAATAGAAACACAAATAAGAGCAAAAGAATTGCCCTTGAGAAGCTTAAATTCTATTCTATCAAGGAAGAAAACATATAGAAAGAAGTTGTAAATCAGAGATAGTGGTGACGTACCCACTCTGGGGTGTAAGGAAAAAAGAAGTCCAGAGAGTCAGGAGTAGGACCAATAGGGGAATGAAAAAATTGATTAGGATAGCTTGAGCATCCTTCATTAAAATGGTGGTTCTGAGGGAACTGACAAATCAGATGTAGGCGCTGGGGAATGATGAGGAAAGAAGTCTAGAGAATTGGGAACAAGGCCCAAGGAGTGAAGAAGAAAGCAAGTGACTTGTCCTTGATTATCCTTCTAACTAGCTCTATGATCCTATGGAGGGAGAACATTGTTTGATGGGGTGCAAATTCAAGAAAAGATATTTTTGTGTGTAGTGGAATTGACTTCCTGCCACATCCCCTGCCCAAGATCCAATCACAAGAGGCAAAGGATACATAATGAAGTGTTAACTTAATCGTAAAGGAGTGTTCCCAAATCTGATGTGATCTCATTACAAAATGTGAACAAGTTTTTCTTGATTAAATTGGAAAAAGGAAACATCACTGACAGAGATAATTGGCCATGCCCCTGATATCCTTTTAAGCTTGCTAGCTCTGAAGACAGTCAAAACTTTAGTGCACCTGCATGGAGGGAGTGTGAAATTTGGGCCTATACCAAAGGCCACTGGAGGGTGAGGGGAATGTGGTCTATGTAACCCACTAAAGAGAAGGAGGTCATTTCTCTAATAAGCCTGAGCTCTTTCCTCTCACAGCGGCTTCTTACTCAAGATAATAGGGCAGTGAGGTTGCTCAGTGGATAGAGCACCAGGTCTGGCATTAGGAAGATCTATATTCAAATCTAGCCTCAGATGCTTACTAGCTGTGTGACCCTGGATAAGTCATTTAACTCTGCCTCAGTTTCTTCATCTCTAAAATGAGTTGGAGAAGGAAATGACAAACCATTCCAGTATCTTTGCCAAGAAAACCCCAAAATGCAGTGATGAAGAGTCAGACAAGACTATAACAACAGAACAACAAACCACCACCCAAGGTAGTAAGGTAGTATAAGTCTAGAGGATTTATATTGATAATCAGGAGACAAAGACTTTCTGAAAGGAAAAAGGAATTGTCTTAACTGTTTACAAGCATCCATAGGAACTCTGCATTTTCTGTCATATTAAATAAAATTTGTCCTATATTTAGTGGTCTGTTTGTCTAAGGACTTGTGTGAGACTTAACATGCTTAGAAAGATGTGAACCAAATTATATTCCCAGGGAGAGCTCCAGATAGGGACAAAGGGATCAATGGAAAATATGAATAATTGAAAAGACTCTAAGGTTTAAACTCAAGTCTTTTTGAACCCTGAAGTTGTTTTTCTATTGCTATAAATGGATTACACTAATTTTTCCTTCCCTTTTATTTTCTCTTTAGAGTCTTTTGCATGTTCTGGTTGTTGTTTGTCAAATTTATCTTTTCTTCTTGTTTTAGGAGTTGTCTCCTCTCAATAATAGTATTTAAAGATTGCTGTTCTGGCTACCTGTAGGTAGAAGGCCTTTGAGGGAAGGTATTTACTCAGAATTTACAAATCCCCTAAGGAAGTGTCTAGAAGTGATATGAGAGGAGTGTCCCTCCTCACATTTCTGGTTTAATTTGTCATTTTCCAGGTTCCCAGGAACCATGGCAATAATCATGGGAACAATGAAGGGACAGAAAAGAAGTCAATTTGGGTCAAAATGTAGCCGGATCAGTTACCAGGAGCGGTAATGCATCATTCCCATGCTCTGAAGGCTCTACTGACTTTCTGTCTGTCAGGAGCACAACATTTCTCAGAAAGCTTCCAAGTGACTGGGGTTCCCTAGCTTTCTTATTTTACAACCTATTCAGAACACTTATCAGAATGCAAATCACCCTTCTGTTGCCTCTAGCTGACCTTCTCCAAGGGTTGGTCCCTCTCTTTTCAGCCTTGCAAAGGCACAGATTCTCACCCTACCAGAGAAAAGCCTCCAGGGACCCCTTACCACCTCCTTGAAGCCATTTAAATCATTCAGAGTCTGAGCCTCCCTGTTACTTAATTCTTTCCCTGGTACCTGTCTCCATGCTCCTGCTCCCTAGCCAGTATCTCTGCAGGATGCATCCTCACTCCCTGGTTCCAATCTAATTGCACTTGTGAGAACACTATGATTATTCCAAGCCATGCTAAGTGTCTGCAGCACATTACAAAACACAAAATGACAGGATCCCTGCCCTGAGGAGCTTACAATCTAGGTCAGACATAAACAAAAGCCTGGATAACAGGGAAAAGCCCAGAGCTAGCAGATACCACTGCTGAGATTAGCATTAGGAAGAGTTTTTAAAGAGATTGAAAGATGGGACCAGCAGCTGTCTGGTTTCAGTGGCATGTAAAAAAGAAGGCAAGAAACCAGGACTGAGATGGGGAAAAACACTCTTGAAGGGGGGGAAGATTAAAAGCTGAGAGATCAAGGACCAAAAGGCAATAATATGGATGATGATAATTAATAATAACAGAAATGAATGCTGTGATTCAGAGTTTGAAAAGGGAGGCATTGTGGTAGAATAGAAAGACTGCTGTATTTGTAGTTTGTGGACTTGAATGAGAGATTTGCCTGTTACTTTTGAACTGTGTGACCCTATACGAGTCATTTAATCTAAGCCTCAATTTTTCTTATCTTTAAAAAGATGAGGTTAAACTAGAACAGGGATTCTTAACCTTTTGAGGAGGTCATAGAGGGTATATTACATACCACACATGTTACTAGTGAGGAAACTGAGGCTGGGAGAGGTACCCAGCCCATGTCCATACAATTAATAAGGATATAGAGGTAGTATCGGAACCCAAGTCTCGGCAAATGCAAGTCAGTGCACAAGGACACACTGCCTATCCTAATAAGAAAATTCAAGTCAAGAGCATGATGGTGCTGGACCTCTATGTAAACAATAAGTTTGATGTGAGTATAGAGAAAGAAGGAAGCAAAACTCTCATGTGTCTTGGAGAGGGATGACAGGATCTCAACTGGGAGAAAGGAATCAAATTTTTTTTTTTAAACACTTAACTTCTGTGTATTGGCTCATAGGTGGAAGAGTGGTAAGGGTGGGTCAAGTGACTTGCCTAGGGTCACACAGCTGGGAAGTGTCTGAGGCCGGATTTGAACCTAGGACCTCCCGTCTCTAGGCTTGACTCTCAATCCACTGAGCTACCCAGCTGCCCCCTGGAATCAAATTTTAAAGACAAACTTTTGAATCATTCTGAAGCTAAATATTTGGAACCTGAATATTCATATTTTATCCCTTTGTACTGCATTACTGTGTTGTGTGGGATTTCTTAGTCCTTAACCAGTCTGAATAATATAAAAGCAAAACTATATAATATAGAGCTAGTATAGAAAATAAATTACATTAGCAGCATTAATAGAATGTTCACATTCTTTCTCCATTATATCCTACTAGTTGTGTACAACTTCTCTGTACTTGTGGGAAATTCCCTGGGGTTTTTTGGTTTGTTTTTGTTTTCCATTACATGTTATCCTAAACCTGAGAGGGTTTGGCTTTAGCTTAGAGAATCAGCATCTCTTTTTTCATAGATAAGGAATTCAGACATATTGGCATCTTTGTAGTTTTTCACTACAATGGGCCCTCAATGAAGTTGGCAGGAAGACCAAGTAGACAGTTTATAAATACAGCTAACATGAAGTACAGTAAATAGCATACTAGGAAAACACCCAGCAATTTTACTGCAAAAACGGGGCGGGAAATCAATGTCGTATTGTTGAAAGCTTTTTTAGGGTATATATTACTGTCCTTTATATTTGAAGGTGACTCTGCTGGCTATTTTGTTTTGGAGAATAGCTGAAAACAGTCATGAGAGGCCCATGGTCCTTTCCTTACCATTTATAAATGAAAATTAATCTTCACTTGACTGTCGAGACCACTAATTACTGAATTTGTTGCTATTTGCTATTCTGTCTCTAAAGATTTTCACTTCCCCAAAAGCTTTTGCTTATTTACTAATGCACCTGGGACTAGCTATAATGCACTGGACAGCTATCTATGCAATAGTTTCCTAGCAGTGCCTTTTCATCCCCAACATTTGGTTGAACAATGTGCTTCCAAAGAGAGCTAAGATAATAAGATAATGAGGTGGCACCTAATAGAAATGGCAGTACTATGGTATTAGAGGCATAATAGTCTTCTTAATGAGTTCTTTTTTGGTACAGGAAGAGTCCTAAAATGAGCCCTTAGCTCTCAAAAGTCATTGAACATTTAACACAAGAAGGTTTGAATTGCCTGACCACAGCAAGGATTTGCAACAAGAATACCATGGTACTTAGCTTCTCTGGATGTGACCCTCCAGATTCCAAATAGAAACTCGTGTGGTCATGGGGGTACGATATATTGATGAACATGGTCATTCTAGAAGGTCTAGATTCCACACAGTTTTTATGCCCTTGGATGATCAGCTAAATTCGTCATGGAAGCTCTGTCCTATCTGTGAGGGGCAGAGTGGTGGGAAGTCGGAGAGCATCTTTATCTTCTTTTAGGGAAAACTAATTTCCAAGGATTTGGGAAGGAAGAGGATATGGAAATTGAGAGGGGGTGAGGAAGAAGTATCAAGAAAACATTGGTCCAGGGGGCAGCTGGGTAGTTCAGTGGATTGAGAGCCAGACCTAGAGACAGGAGGTCTTAGGTTCAAATCTGGTCTCAGACACTTCCCAGCTGCGTGGCCCTGGGCAAGTCACTTGACCCCCATTGCCCACCCTTACCACTCTTCTGCCTTGGAGCCAATACACAGCATTGACTCCAAGACAGAAGGTAAGGGTTTAAAAAAAAAAAAAAAAGAAAAAGAAAACATTGTTCCTATCACACATAGTAATAAATTTCTAACCCTTGAGTAACTAATATTCCAAACCATCTTCATCATGCTACTTTATATTTGCATGTACTTACAAAGTGTCTTCATAATCATTATCTTTCTTGATCCTTAAAAAAAACAGCTTTTAGAGAATTAGTACAGGTGTCAGAATCCACTGAGCTTCTCCCTCTGGAATTCCAGTGGAAGAGGGATGAGGAGATTCACACCCACACATACACCAACAGCAGCAGTGGTCAATAATTACACATGGCAGTGAGCTTACTTATCCAAGTGGATCTGAGACAGGCTCTCAAAGTTCTAAAAATCTCTTCTTCTTGTCGTTTCTTTCACTGAACACAGTAAAGGTGAAGAATGAACTTAACAAGCTACTTTGTGAATTTGAAATTTCCTGAGTTCCTCAACAGGTGCTGATTACCCTGCAAGATGTAGTCTCTGTACCAGTTATGCTGATAGTGACCACTAACAGAAAAATGAGTTATGCACTCCTGGCTGGCCAGTAGATAAGCACCTTAAATGGGTCCTCAAATAGTACAAATCCAAGATGAATGTGAAATACTTATTCAGAATTATAGGCTAAAGCTCTATGGTTTTTAAAATATTTTTAAACTCTAATATCTTTATATATATATGTATGTATGTATATATATATATATACATATATATATATATATCCTTCTATATTAATTTTATTTGTTACAGGACTAGGCAATGGGGGTTAAGTAACTTGCCCCGGGTCACAGAGCTAGGAAGTATATGAGGTCACATTTGAACCCGGTACCTCCTGTTTCTAGGCCTGGCTCTCAATCCACTGAGCCATCCAGCTGCCCCCATGCTCTATGTTTTAAGCATTTATCAATACACTTAATAAGTCTTTGTGGCTTAAGCATTTCTTCTATAGTGGAGAAAATAAATACCTGTCCTATATCTGATCTTTGTACATTAAATACTTTTCTAGAAGATACCCTACTGATTCTTTTTGGGAGACCCTCAGCATGAGCCAAACTCCAAAGTAAAATTATAATGATGGAACAAAGAAGAAACAATCATATGATCTTCATTGATGTGATCAATTATGTTAATAGTTTTCTTTTTGTTAAACCATCCCTTCATATCTGGCATAAGTCCTGTTTGGTCATCTTTGTGATATGATATATAGTTGTAGTTTCCTAGCTAATATTTTATTTTGAATTTTTACATCTATATTCATTAATAAAATTGGTCCATAATTTTCTTTCTCTGTTTTTTCTCTTCTTAGTTTAGATATCAGCACTATATTTGTTTCACTAAGTAAGTTTGATAGGATTTCTTTTTTACCCATTATATGATAATTAAATAATTTAAGAAACAATGAAAAAAGCTTTATCCATTTCTTTATAGCCCAAATTCCCCCAGTACAGACCCTATTCTGCATGAACTCCGACCTGATACCTCTTTTTGAGAAAGAGTACTCCAATCTTCTCCATCTCATGGGATCCATTACACAAATATAGTTATCCCCATTTTCCTTATGAGGAAACTGAGCTTCAGAGAGTTTAAGAGACTTTGGTTCCTCTGATATCCCAGGATTCCAAATAGGTTACATGGAGAAGTTGCTTCTCCTAAGGATAGGCAAATTAGGATTCCAAGGTCAAATCTAGCTCTCCACCTTTTTATATGGCACTCATGCTAAGAATGATTTTCATATTTTTTCAATATAATTAAATTTTATTTGAAAAAGTAAAAATGATTCTTAGCTCATTTTTCCAAAAACAAGCTGGGCAAAGGAAAACGATAAATACTAGAGCGGATGTGGCAAAATTGGGACATGAATACACCATTGGTGGAGTTGTGAATTGGTCCAACCATTATGGAGGGCAATTTGGAACTATGTGCAAAGGGCTTTAAATGAATGCCTGCCCTTTGGTCCAGCCATACCACTGCTGGGCTTGTACCCAAAGAGAAAATAAGGAAAAAGACTTGTACAAAAACATTCATAGCTATGCTCTTTGTGGCGGCAAAAATGGAAAATGAGGGGGTGTCCATTGATTGAGGAATGACTGAATAAATTGTGGTATTTGTTGGTGATGGAATATTATTGTGCTGAAAGGAATAAAGAACTGGAGGAATTCCATGTGAACTGTAAAGACCTCCAGGAAGTGATGCAGAGTGAAAGGAGCAGAACCAGGAGAACATTGTACACAGAGCCTGACACATTATGGCACAATCAAATGTAATGGACTTTTCTACCAGCAGCAATACAATGGCCCAGGACAATCCAGAGGAACTTAGGAGAAAGATGCTATCCACATCCAGAGAAAGAACTGTGGGAGCAGAAAGCATTAGAAAAATATATGATCAATCACATAGTGCGATAGGGATGTGACTAGGGTTTTGATGTTAAAGAATCGCTCTATTGCAAATATGAATAACATGAAAATAGGTTTTGAACAATGATACATGCATAACTCAGTGGAACTGCTTGTCAACATTGAGGGAGGAGGGGGAAGCAGGGGGTGGGGTAGATAATGAATCATGTAATCATGGAAAAATATTCTAAATAAAATTAAAAAAAAAAAAACAGGCTGGGGCCCAGATCTGGCCCTGGAACTATAATTTGTCCAACCATATTATAGGGTAACATTTAGCTAATCTAAACAATTCACATTCACTGATCCCTTTAACCACTGGCACATGCACATGCCTACTCAGGTTTAGGAAGGGTGAATATGCACACAGAACCCAGCTCCTCAGCAACAGGGACCTATTACACTTAATTATGCACTCACAGGTGCAATATAGCCCATTAGGGACCTCTCAGTATAATTTGACCCATTAGGAAACTTGCTTCTAACTTACCAAATAATAGGCTATGTTGTGAAAGAGCTTACTTGTACACATCAAGGATTTTGCTCCTACCTTCCCCAATTCATATATATAGACCCAACCTTTCCATGAGAGAAAAAAAATAGGTTCCAGCTCTTGTCTTGACCAGAAAAGGAAGGTGAATGAGAGGGAATCTATTGGGAAAGGGAAGAAAACTAAAGAAGAAAAAGATTCTGAAAAAAATATAAGTTCTATAAGAGATTGAAGAGGGAGGGAGAAGCAACAAACGAATAAATGAACAAACGAATGATCAGAGGAAGGGAGGCAGGAAGGAAGGATAAGAGAGAGAGGGAGGAAAGAAGGGAGGGAGGGAAGAAGGGAGGAAAGAAAGAAGTTAGTTACATGAATGATAAGTGGAATCATAGGGCATTTAATTACTAATTCTTTCCAGGAACTTGTTGATTTGATTACTATTCTCAGATTTATAAGTGGAAAGATGTAGGTTCAGTGTAGACTATAGGTAGTGAAAATTTACTGATAGAAGCCCAGGGACCTCAGTTGGGAGGTAAGTTGTTGAATAAGGGTTCAAGGTAGTGTCAAAGGTTAAAGTACAGAATCATGCTAAGACAATGGCTAGAGATGGAGAGATAATAAGAATAGCTAGCATTCATTTAAAACTTTATGATTCACATTTATAACCATACGGTTTACATATGTAAGTTCTTTTGATTCTCACAAAAACCTTGTGAGATGGGTTTTATCATTCCCATTTTACAGATGAAAAAACAGAGGCAAAGAAAAGTTAAGTGACTTCCCTAGGGTCATACAGCTATTAAGTGCCTAGGGAAGGATCTGAATTCAGGTTTTCATGCATTTAAGTCCAATATTTTATACACTAAACCATCAGCCTACTTGAATAAAGAAAGAGGAAAAGGAATACAGCTTCTGGATATTTACACCATTAAGAACAAGCTGCAATTAAATTGGCCCATTACTCTCTGAACACAGAAAAACTCCACTCTGAAACCAAGCCTAGAACTTTAGGAAACATGATGACCAGTGGTATTACACCGGAAGGATGGAGGGATGTGAGACAGGGTTGTAGACTGAGAAGCATGCTGGAGCAAAGGAGGATGCAAAGTCTAGATAGAAAGAAAGAGGGCAGATGACATTGGACTACTCATGCTGTTCGGTTGTCCATCAAGCCCACTCTCCATGACCCTGTATGGAATTTTCTTGGCAAAGATACTAAAGTGGTTTGCCATTTTCTTCTCAAATGAATTAAGGCAAACAGAAGATGGAGTGGTTTGTCCAGGGTCACAAAGATGTCTGAAATCAGATTTGAATTCAGATCTTCCTAACTCTAGACCTAGTCCTCTATCCACTAAGCCATCTACCGGCCTCCAGTCAGCAAAAGAAGTCCCTGTTGAGGGACCTGCTTGATTGATAGCATGGAAAGGCTCTGAATGAACCCAGAAGGAGAAAAGAGAAAAGAAGAAGAGATAAATACTGACCAGAAAATGGATTCAGTCATGTCTTACTCTTCATGACCCCATATGGAGTTTTCTTGGCAAAGATACTGGAATGGTTTGCTGTTTCCTTCTCCTGTGGATTAAGGCAACAGAAGGTTACGTGACTTGCCCAGGGTCACACAACTGAGTGTCTGAAGTCACATTTGAACTGGGGTCTTCCTATCTCCAGGTTCACCATTCTATCCACTGAAACAACTAGCTGCCCTCAAGGCAAGCAAAGATTAAATGATTTGCCCAGGATCACATAGCTTGTAGATGTCTGAAGTGTTATAAGGAAATTACAAAATCAAATATCTAATTTTCTAATTTCCTCATAACAGAAGCCAGATTTGAACTTGGGTTTTCCTGACTCCAAGCCCACCATTCTGTCCATTGAGCCACCCAGCTGCCTCCTTTTGGTTCTTTAAAAGTGTTTTGATTTACTTAGACTGTATTTAAATGCATATTGTATCCTAATGCTAAAAGACCACTAGAAAAGATCTAGAAACGACCCAAATTCAGATGTTCCCAGGGTCTGCACCATTATTGACTATGACTGAGAGTTTTTCAAGATTGAACCAGGTCTGGGCAGATAGGTGGCTCAGAGAACAGAGAACCAAGGGGTGGGAAGTCCTGGGTTTGAATGTGGCCTTGGATACATCCTAGCTGTGTGACCCTGGGCAAGTCACCAATCCACCATTTCCTAGCCTTATTGCTCTTCTGCCTTGGAACCAGTATACAGTATTGATTCTAAGATGGAAGGTAAGGGTTTAAAAAGAAAAAAAAAAAAAAAAGATTGATTCAGGTCCATATGTGTGCAAAGCCACAGATTTAAATTACCTTTGAAATCTTCATATGAAACCTTCGGTCACATCATGTGAAACCCAGTTTGTAAAATACTGCTTTTTGAAGTTTCCTTAAATCCTTTACTTATGGAATCACACAACTGAGAAAATCTCTCTGTAGGAGTGCTAGAGCAGAAATCACAGGTATAATACAATGGCACAGCAAACCTGGTATCATGTGTCTTCAGCAGTGCCAGGGATGATACCCAGGTGGCATCTCATTCTCTGGCTTGATAGTAAGTGAATGCCTCCTGGGAGTAACAGATTTGAGCTGGAAAGGAACAGAAGGTTTAGCAGGCTGCTGTGTCTTCTTCCTCTACCCAGACCAGGATATCAAGGGCAGCCATCAGTGGGGAATTGCTGCCTAGGACTGTGGGGATCCACTATGTCAGATGTAGCTTACTGGAGGAAAGAATTCTAATTTAGAAATCCTCTGTCTTAACATAAAAGGCCAACATCTGGCAGCAACCCTAAATTAAATCTTTCTTTTATTCCAAAATCATGATTAAGGCAGTGAGCTACTTTTCACTTACCAGATGTCAGCAAAGGTGATTTAGGCAGTTGATTCAAAGAGAAAGATTCCATCTGGTATAGCATTAAACTTAGCACTGTGCAGAGATTGAAAAGAAAAAAAAAAAAAAACAGAGACTTAAAAAACCCAGAAGTATAACTAGGATGGGCCAAGTAGGGCTTTGTGCCAAGGTGGGAAATTTAGAGGATGCCAGCATCCTCAGGTGCTTCTTCTCCTGCCTGAGGTTTCCCTGAGGTGGTAGCAGCAACAAGTCCTTTAGGTCACCTGATTCTCCGTCAGCATTGTGCCAACTGAACCTCCCCACCCTCTGGCACTACCATTTATCCCAGTTGTAGAAATCGCTAGTTACGGCTCTGGAAAAATCAATGGAACCCTTAAAAAAAAAAAAAAAAAAGGATTGATTTGGTTTCTTGAGCATGATTACTGCGCTGATCTGCACAATTAAGGCAACTTGAGGCTTTGATGGTTGCCAACTTGTTAAGCCTCTAGAAAGTCTGCATTGGCAAATATCTGTGTCTGTCCTGAATTGTGTGATTCATCTGCATATGCTTATGTCCACAATGACAGCTGTCTGCCATTCTGGCAATAAGTAGGCTCAATTTGTGAAGTTGTAATAGGCGTCACTCACAGAGAGGCACCGGTCACTTAAGCTAACAAAGCTGTCAGTTAGCCAGCTCAGGAGCACAATGGCTGGTAAATAAGCTAATTATACAGGCTTACCTCAGTAATCTCAACCAACTAGCAGTAATATGCTGGAGAGTATAACCCTGGGCTTCCTCACCCCTTGGATTTCCCTCTCACAGGGATCTAACTATCCCCAGGAAGGCTATTTTTCCTAAAGAAAACACCGTTAAAGGGCAGCTACGGGACTCAGTGGATAGAGAGAAAGTCATGGAGAATTCTGGAATTCTGGGTTCAAATGTGACTGAGACACTTCCTAGTTGTAGGACCCTGAGCAAGTCACTTAATCCCCCTTTACTAGTCTTTACCACTCTTCTGCCCTGGAAATAATACACAGTATTGATTCTAGGACAGAAGGTAAGGGTTTTAAAATATAAACAAATAACATTTCGTTTCTCTTCGCTTCTTTTTTTCAATTTACTCTTCAGTTAATTTGTATAGGTTATTCCTAACTTATTTCTATTAAATTCTATTTTATTTTATGTTTTTGAAATCCTTACCTTCCACTTTAGAACCAATATTGGTTCTAAGGCAGAAGAGTAGTAAGGACTAGGCAATGGGAGTTAAGTGACTTGCCCAGGGTCATACAGCTAGGAAGTGTCTGAGGTCATATTTGAACCCAGGACCTCCTGTCTTTAGGTCTGGCTCTCAATCCACTGAGCCACCCAGCTGCCCATATTTCTACTAAATTCTAAAATAGTTATTAAGAAAACTTCAACATCCTACGAGATCCCATCAGCCCTGGTATGGTCCACCCTCTGTCTCTGATTGGAGGGTGGAGCTATGAACTCTAAAACCTTCTTATAGGAGGGAGTCCAGGTCAGATCACCTCCTCCTTTCTCATGTGTGTCTGTGCTACTCCAGCATCTTCCCAGGCAGGCTTTCCCTTGCCCCTCTTCAGCTTCTTTTTGCATATGATCTTCCCCCTCATTGGATTGTAAGCTCTTCAAAGGCAGGAATTATCTTTTTATTCATATTTGTATCCCCAGTGCTTAGTCTAGTGCCTGGCACCTAGAAGGTGCTTCAAAAATATTTAGGCTAGGGGGTAGCTGGGTAGCTCAGTGGATTGAGAGTCAGGCCTAGAGATGGGAGGTCCTAGGTTCAAATCCAGCCCCAGATACTTCCCAGCTGTGTGACCCTGGGCAAGTCACTTGACCCCCATTGCCCACCCTTACCTTAAGGAGCCAATACACAGAAGTTAAGGGTTAAATATATATATATATATATATACATATATATTTAGGCTATAGGTAAGGGGAGGGAGGAGGGAAGGGAAAGAACATGAATCATGAAACCATGGGAAAATATTCAAAATGAATCAATTAAATTTTAAAAATATATATTTAGGGCAGCTAGGAGGCACAATGAATAGAGTGCTGGACTAGGAATCAGGAAGACCTCAGTTCAAATCCAGCCTCAGATATTTACCAGCTATGTGACTCTGGGCAAGTCAATTCTGTTTGCCTTGGTTTTTTCATCTGTAAAATGGACTACAGAGGGACAGCTAGGTGACTTGAGAACCAGGTCTAGAGACTAGAGGTCCCAGATTCAAAACTTGTCTCAGACACTTCCTAACTGTGTGACCCTGGGCAAGTCACTTAATCTCCATTGCCTAGCCTTTACCACTCTTTTGCCTTGAAACCAATACTCATTTTTTTTAATTTTTAAAAAATAAACCAGAGAAGGAAATAGCAAACTACTTCAATATTTTCGCCAAGAAAACATCAAATGGGATCGAGAGTCAGACATGATTAAAAAGACTAAACAACAAGAAATAAATTTACTGACTCACTAACTAGTGGTTGCATGAAGGAAGCTAAGGCCAAGAGCACTGTTATCTCCAAGGTTAGTAACATTTGTACCAGAGAAGTACATCAACACCCACCCCCAGCTTATTTCACAACCATCCCCTTGGTGCAGGGTCATGTCATATTTTGTATATCATACAAACTTTGCAAACAAAAATTGGTCATCAAGATAATCTCTTTTTTGAGAAAATCAGGACCTGTAAATTCATCTAGGTAGAGGAACTCCCTGAGGTGAAAACTACCACCACCCACCAATGCAGACTGACATATTTTTAACATATTCTTATGTTAAAATAACATATCCTTAACATATTTTTCCAAGAGTTACCTGAAGGTACTACGGGGTTAAGTGATTCACCTGTGATCAGTTTGTAAGTGTCAGAGATAAGACTTGAATTCAGCTCTTCCTGGCTCCTGAACTCTCCTTTAGGCTTACTCTATATCATGCTGCCTCTCTACTGTTATGAGGGTAATTTGAGGAAAGGTGTTTGGGATAAGGGAATTGAAAGGAGGATGATTGGAGACTTGGTAAGTGGGTAATCTGGGTTACAGGTAGGCTGGGATTAAAGGAGATTCAAGGTATAATAGGACTGAAGTCAGGAGTATAACACAGAAGGGAAACAGAGATCTTCTTGGGAGAAAAAAGCTAAACTAAACAGACTAATACAGCAGGCTTTCAGACTGGGACTTAGACTCAAACACAAGCTAAGGGAAATAGACTAGACTGAAATTAACAAACGGGCTTTAGTTAATTTCACAGGAAGGGACCTATTTTGAAGTAACACCTTCCTTCAAGATGTATGCCCCAGCTACCCTCTAAGCCCAGAGTATGTTGTCTCTTTCCCTCTTCTTCCCTCTTGTTAACTAATAGACAAATTACACTAAATAGGACTATTGAAACACAAAGGGTTTATTTATTTGAAGGGTGTTGTTAGGAAGGTGGATTAAAGGAAAGCCCTATCAGTTATCTCAGGAACCTCAGGTGGGGGAAGGGAAGTGAAGATGAATCTGAATAAGGACCTGCCTTACTCAGTTTTACAAAATGCTATCTAAAGGGAATAAATGATGATTTGATTAAATTATAGATAATGCTGCCAGTTAGATAACTCTTCACAGATTTAACTCCTCTCTAATTTCTCTCCTTATAAACTCCACAGCCACTAAGGTAAGGGAGGGAAGGCAGGGTGGTATTAGGAAAGGAAGATATAAAGGGTCTATCTAAAATAATAATTTCTTAAGTAAATATATCAATGCTAGGCTAAATTTCAATATTGAAGCTAGATAATCTAAGAGCTCGATCATTGACTACCTCCCTCCACGGAAGATCCACTCAACTGCCTCTCTCCTCAAGATTCTAAGAGCCCAACTGCTTTTGGAACTCAGCCAAAGCTAGAAAAAACTATATCCCCCCCAATTCTGTATACTACACTACTCAATGAATCAAAAATAAGAGTCTTATGATCTGTCTTGTAGATGGCATTGTGCTGAGCAGTTTCATAGTGGAAGTGAAGTTGTGGCTTGTTGTGTGCAGATGCAAGCATGGAATCCCTGCAAAAGTACAGGGAGAGCCTCACCCAGAATTCCAGGGGACCCCCCTGGAGAACTTTGGGGTGAGGGGCAGTTGAGAAGGGTTGAAGACAGTTAATTGGTGGGATTGGATGTGAGGAGAGACTCTGCTTGTTTCTCCTGACTTGGGGTTTCTCCTGAGAAACCATTGTAGCTTAAGCCAGTAGTTTCTACTCATAGGGCTAGCCTATTTGTCAGTTCTACTCTTCATTGATATAATTATATAATTATTTAGTAATTAGAGAGTAAGATATTTATCTATAGCAATAGAGCCAGTTTTAGTTAAGTGCTTCATCCCTCCAGTGAGGAGGGGGAAGGGGGCATCAATTTAGCAGTTTAGGGTCACCTTTCATTTATCCTAAACCCTTCCTGGATTTATATAATTTTCCTCGTTAATTCCTAATATAACTTTTTACCTTCAAAGCTGTGCCTGATAATCATTTGGAAGATACTTACAATTCAGTCTGAACTTCTTGATTGAATCCTGTTGGCTGTCAGTTTAAGATCTCTTCTGTCCTCAACAGTTAGATAAATAATTTCTATATATCCCCTCTAACTGACCTGAGAGGAATATAAATTTAAGAAAAGAACATTATTGGGGTTTCAGCCATAAGAGAAACTTACCAGAAGAATCCTATTCCAGTCTTCATTATCAACTGAAGAAAAGCAGTTAGAGGGGGAGGGGCTTGAGAGCCAAGAGTGTTTTACCCCCTCCTTTCCTCACTGTAGTCTGTCAATCTAGGGCTCTTGACTTAAAGCTATATTTGGCCCTGAAACATTTATCTGCTTCTCCAAACTATCTGTTATTATAATCATAACAGGCTTCCCTGAGGTTCATAATTGCCCAGGGAACCAAGTCCCATAGCCTAAAAATGAAAAAATAATGCATAGCAGCAGAATATGAGAAGGGTTCCAAATAGCAAATAGAAAGTGTTCCAGGAATGGCGGCTAGGTGGGTCAGTGAATAAAGCACCAGTCCTGGAATCAGGAGAACCTGGGTTTAAATCTGGCCTCAGGCACTTCCTAGCTATGTGACACAGAGCAAGTCTTCCTAACCCGATTTGTCTAGCCCTTGCCCTTCTGTCTTAGAGTTGTTACTAGGACAGAAAGTAAGGTGTTTTTTTGGGTTTTTTTTTTTTTTAAAGGGCTCTAGGACCTCAAAGGAGGGACAGATACGGCAGCACAGTAGGAAAAATCTGCACTGGGAAGACCAGTCTCTCCCAATCTCTGTCTTGACTTTGGCTTTGAAAAAATTAATCCCTTTAACTCATTGTCCTCAAAAGAAAAAATTAGGGTTTGGATTAGAGCAAAGGTTCTTAACCTTTTTTGTGATATGGACCCTTGGTAAAGCCAATGGGCCACTTCTTGAGGAATGTTTGTTGCCTATATTTAGAAATGTTATTGTTATTCAGTCATTTTCAGTCATTTCTGATTCTTCATGACCTCATTTGGGCAAAGATACTTCGGTAGTTTGTCATTTCCTTTTCCAGTTCATTTTACAGATGAAAAAAACTGAGGCAAACAGGGTTAAGTGACTTGCCTAGGACCACATAGCTAGTAAGTACCTGGGGTCAGATTTGTATGAAAGATGAATCTTCCTGACTCCAAGCCTGGCACTCTTATTATTCACTTCACCACCTTCTGCCTCTAAATGTAAGAAAAGCTAAATTTCAGTTAGGTGTTAATAAAGATAAAGATGTATTTTTTTTTCTATCCAAGTCCATAAATGCCATTATGTAGACCCTAAGATATCTAGTTCCAGACTTAGAGTACCTATAAGGTTCTTCTTCCAACTCTCAATGAAAAAATCAAAAGATTAATGGGAAGGGGACAGCTGGGTAGCTCAGTGGATTGAGAGCCAGGCCTAGAGACGGGAGGTCCTAGGTTCAAATCCGGCCTCAGACACTTCCCAGCTGTGTGACCCTAGGCAAGTCACTTGACCCCCATTGCCTACACTCTTCCACCTTATAAGTCAATACACAGAAGTTAAGGGTTTAAAATTAAAAAAAAATTAAAAATTAAAAAAAAAAGATTAATGGGAAAGGACAACTTCATAAAAGCGGGATTTGAGTTATTTTCTGATAGTTACTAATGAGAAAGACCACTAAATTTGCAATCAAAAACTGGTTTCCATCTCAGATCTGCTATATAGTATCTGTATTTTACTGGAGAGACAGGAACTAAGGCTGTAGAATGCTGCATCTATTGTCTATCTGTTGTGCTTAATTGCTTTTTTGTTTGTTTTTATTTTTTGTTATTGTTACAAAAGTTTGGAAGTCATCAAGTTGCCATTTGTGCCTAAATTCCTTGAGAAGGTCATCTTCAATAAGCTGCTTTCTCCAAAATTACCAATGACCTCTTAATTGCCAACTATAATGGGCTTTTCTCAATCTCTATCCATTTTGACTCTGCAGTGTTAACACAATCAACCACCCTCTTTTCCTTGGATATTATCTCCTTTTCTAAGTATTCTGTCCTGGTTCTCTTACCTGTCCGATCATTCATTCATCCTTACTCCTTTGCTAGCTCGTCATACATTTCACATCTGAGAAGGTGAGTGTCCCCCAAGATTCTGTCTGGGGGACCTCTTATCCTCTCCTTTTGGGCATTTGACTTGGTAATTACATGAGTTCCCATGGTTTCAATTCTCATCTCCTTATGGATAACTTTCAGATATGTATGTGTACATTTGTACTACATATAGTGAAAGCTAAACAGATAGATACATAGTTGCATATATAGACACATAGAAAGATAGACAGACAGTCTGACAGACAGATGAACAAATGGACAGACAGAGACAGACAGATAGATAGATAGATACAGATACATAGATACATAGATAGATAAATGGATAGATAGATAGATAGATAGATAGATAGATAGATAGATAGATAGATAGATAGATAGATAGATAAGTGGATGGGTAGATGGGTAGATAGACGGATAGATAGATAGATAAATGGATGGATAGATAGATAGACAGACAGAGAGGCAGACAGACAGACAGACAGACAGACAGATATAGATAGATAGATAGATAGATAGATAGATAGATAGATAGATAGATAGAAAGATAGATAGATAGATAGATAAGTGGATGGGTAGATGGGTAGATAGACGGATAGATAGATAAATGGATGGATGGATAGATAGATAGACAGACAGACAGGCAGGCAGGCAGACAGACAGACAGACAGACAGACAGACAGACAGACAGACAGATAGATAGATAGATAGATAGATAGATAGATAGATAGATAGATAGATAGATACATGTCTCCTGACCTCTAGACCTTTATCTACAAGAATTTATTGGACATTTTGAACTGGATGTCCTTATAGACATCTTAAACTCAATATGTATGCCCAAAAGGCTACTCTAAGTTCCCCATTCCCTTTGAGGATACCATCATCCTCCCAGGCTCACAACCTAGGCATCATTCTCTGCTCCTCACTTTCTCTCACCTGTCCATATCTAATAAGTTGTTGGGTTGTATTGATTCTATTTTCATAACATAGTATATTTGCTGCTTCTCTCCTCTGACACTGCAACAACTACCTCATACAGGTCCTCATCACCTCTTGCCTGTATTACTGAACTAGACTGCTAATTGGTTGTTTTTCATTAAGTCTCTGCCCTTCACAATCCATCCTCCACTCAGCTGTCAAGCTCAGCTTGATCTTCCTAAAATGCAGATCTAATTATATCTCTCCCCTTTTCAGGAAACTACAGCTCCCTATTACTTCTAAGGTGAAATAAAAAATCTTTCGTGCTTGGCTTTCAAAGCCCTTTGTAACTTGGCCCTCTCCGGTCTTCTTTCCTTCCACGTATACTGATCTAGTGACACTGGCTTTTCTACCATTCCTCACACAAATTATTCTATCTCTAGTCTCTGGATATTGTCACTAACTTATCCTGCTGGGCCTGGAATTTCTCTTTCCTCATTTCTACCTCCCAGCTTTCCTGACTTCCTTCAAGTCTAAGCTAATGTCCAACCTTCTTCAAAAAGCCTTTCCTAGTGTTTCTTAATCATAATTGCTTCCCCTCAGAGATTACCTTACACTACTCTGTACCCACACCCGATCTTATTTCTCTCCCTATAGAGAACAGAAATAGCTACTAAGCATAATGGATAAAGTATTAGGCCTTGAGCCAGGAAGACCTGAGTTCAGTCTAACCTCAGATACTCATTGGCTGTGTGACTCTCGGCTAACTGCTTATCTCTGTCTCAGTTTCCTGTTTGTTCAAAATTGTTTACATGTTGTCTCCTATTAGATTGTGGGTTCCTTCAAAGCAAGGGTTGTTTTTTTTTATTATTAAAATTTTTTAATTTTTTTGCACCCTCAAAGCTTTACATAGAACCTGATAGATAAAAATCAATTAATCAATAGTTATTTATTAAACATCTGCTCTCCAACAAACACTGTGCTAAGAGTTGGGAATATAAAAAAAGGGTTTAAAAGACAAGCCCTGCCTTTAAGGATCTTACAGTTTAATAAAGGAGACAACACACAAACAAATATATACAAAGCAAGTTATATGCAGGATAAATACAAATGGAAATTAATTAATTAACAGAGGGAAGGCTCTGGAATTGGAAGGGGTTAAAGAAAGCTGCCTATAGAAGATGAGATTTTATTTGGGACCTAAAGGATGCCAAGAAGGTCAATAAACACTTAATAAATGCTAGCTGATTAGGACTATGAGTAAAATTAGGAAAGAAATTCATGTATTTAGAAATAACTGTGATATAAAACCAGAAGATTCATTAAAATTTTATTAAAACAAAATACTATATGTCCTTATACAAATCACCATCTTTCTTTGAACTTCAGCTATAAAATGACAGAGTTTGGGGTCAGCTAGATGGCTTTAGAGATGGGAGGTCCTAAGTTCAAATCTGGCCTCAGACACTTCCTAGCTGTGTGACCTTGGGCAAGACATTTAAACGCCATTGCTAGTTCTTACTGCTCTTCTGTGGTAGAACCAATACATGATATCAGATAAGGATTTTAAAAAATAAAAAAAAAACAAAATAAAATAAAATAAAATGACAGAGTTGGGGTATGTAATCACTAAGGTTCCTTGCAATTTTAAATCCTACAAATAAATCTTGAGAGAGGATAAATGGAGATTAGATAGTCTGGAAAAAGTAGAAGAAGCCACTTTTAAATTGAGAATAGCAAGACTCCCTTAAACTAGGACCTGTTACACAAAGAGTGGTGGCCATTTTATCTTGCAGTTCATCTGGGTCCTCTCCTGTCCTCCCTCATCCCTCCTCCAAACCCCCAGCCCTCCCCAAGGTGCAATCTGAGTGTCTTCTACAGATTTGCATGGCCCTCATCTCCTAAATTTTCTTGAACAACTCCAATTTCAAGAAAAGTCTCTAAGTAAGACTCAGCAAAAAAAAAAAAAATAATAATAATCTTTTGACTTATATTCAGACTTTTATTTTGGAAAATAGGATCACTGCACCCACACCCTACCATTTCTCTCCCTGTAGAGAACAGAAGGGGCCACATGGCATAAAAGATAGAAAATTAGTCCTGGAGTCAGGAAGGCCCAAATTCAATCCAACCTCAGATGCTTCTTAACTGTGTGACTCTGGGTAAGTCGCTAATCTCTGTTTGTCGCTTTTCCTTGTCTTAAAAATGGGGATAACTATAGTATCTCTCTTGAGGAGTGAACAAGCCCATAGTTGAGACTCTAAATTCCTTTTTCATTCCCCTATATACAAATGAGATAATGTACCTGTACACAAAGCATTCTGAGAGCCTTAATATCTTCTATTAAATTGAGATATGCTCTATATTATTGGCAAAAATAATAATGTTTTTCCCATCCTTATTTTAGGTCACTTCCTTCCCACTTCATCTGAACCCCGACTGCTTTCGGCTATGTTCTAATTGGACATGGTTAGACAAATCATTTGCACCCAGAGCTAGCTTTCTCTCACTGGTGCTGGGAAAACTTTGAGAAATCTCCTTGTGGGCACTTCTGGCTTTTTCTGATAACGATGACCCTCTGGAGCAATCTCTCTCCAGGCTGCTTATGCTAGGGGAATTGGGGAGCTATAGTGACCCCCCAAGGGAGCCAAAGGCTACTTTGTTGCCAAGAGATTCTGGTAAGAGCATTTCGGTAACAGAATTAATTAGTGGGAGCGAGCTGCTGTTCATTTATAGACGAGAAAGAGAAACTGGTTCATACTGAGAACCTCTTGTACTACATTTCAGAAATCATTTCATCTAGTCTGTTCCAATCATTTCTCTTTAGGCAAAGAATTTCTATGAGCCGGGAAAAAAAAGATCACTGGGCTCACTTGGAAATGAGCAACTCGCCCAAACAAGATTCCCTCAGCTTTTGTGTCTTGCTTTAAGGACTCCTCCAAGACTCTTTATCCTCTTTTGGTAGGGGGCCTGGACTGACTCTTTTGGATATAGTAATAGCCCAAAGTAAGGATCTGGACCATTTGGAAATTTTCTTTAGAGGATCTTGATTCAGTCCTCCAAAAATATTCCATTTTCTCTCCTCCTCTCATCTGTTTTCACGAATTATTGTAGATGAACAAATAGCTAAAATAGTTGTTCCTACATAGCTCAGTCAACTGTATAGAGAGATACATAGGACAGATAATAAACATTCAAAGGACGATAGATCAATAGCTGGAAGGAACCTCAGAAGTCCAGCCAAAGCCCCCTCATATTCTAGATAAGAAAATTAAAGCATAGAAAGATGCTCAGCTAGCAAATATCAGAGGTGGGATCAACCAAGGTCTTTGTGACTCCAAATCTAGGGTCCTGTCCACTACACATTCCTGTCTCCATTAAATCTGTTCTCAATGGGGGCAGCTGGGTAGCCCAGTGGATTTAGAGCCAAGCCTAGAGACGGGAGGTCCTAGGTTCAAATCTGGCCTCAGACACTTCCCAGCTGGGTGACCCTGGGCAAGTCACTTAACCCCCTTTGCCTACCCTTGCCACTCTTCTGCCTTGGAGCCAATACACAGTATTGACTCCAAAATGGAAGGTAAGGGTTTTAATTTTAAAAATAAAAAAATCTGTTCTCACTGCACTTTGCTCTGTCCACCTCAACCTCAAGCAGGCATCTGGGGTCCTCAAAATATTCTCAAGCTACTTGAGTTCTTGAGTACCCCACCTTTTCCATGTCAATGCATTATTGTTGTTCAGTTGTTTCAGTCATGTCTAATACTTCATGACCCTATTTGGGGTTTTCCTGGCAAAAATAATGGAATGATTTGTCATTTGTTCCTCCAGTTCATTTTACAGATGAAGAAACTGAGGTAAATAGAGTAAAGTAACTTGCCCAGGGTCACACTGCTAGTAAGTGACTGAGGCTAGATTTGAACTCAGGTCTTACTGACTCCAGGCCCAGTGTTCTATCTATTGCACCATCCAGCTCCCTTACCTCAATATATATACACTTCAATAACCTTTCAGGTCTAGCCTCTTGTAGGCAGTGACTATATCACTCCATCCCAACTCCCAATCCTTTAGTGCTATTCAATTAATTTAATTCTTAGAAAGAGAGTATCAGATTAAACTAATTCACATTAAGGTAAGAGTGGCTGATAGAGACTTCATTTGTTAGCTCTCCTATAAATAAAAGACCTAAAGATATTTCTCTTTCAAATAGTAAATATCAAGCAGAGGTATTTTTTGGTCATGATATACTCAGTGCCCCTAAATTATAGCCCTGATAGGCCGTGCCCACTCTTCGACCTTATTTATCTTTTATTTTGAAGTCCTAATCCTGTTTTGAATATATCACTTTTGTTACCATAGCTCTGAAATGTTTTAAGTGCAGGCAGCCCTCTTACCCTGGAGGTAATCATTTTTAAAGCAGGTCTCACTAGATAATCAACAAAGCAATTTATAAACAAGTAGTTTTGTTCACCCACCAACTGTTTAAAAGACTAAATTTAGAGATCAAAAGCTCTTTTTAAGACTCTTTGAATGGAGAAAATAGAATTTTAGTATTTTTAAGGTAAAATGCTAAAATAGTGAAATGGCAAAGGTAGAAAATGCACATAGACTTCAAATCCATTTATTTAACTCCCTAAATCATTCCATGCTATAATTCCTTTATCTGCTTGAGATGGCTTAAGAAGGAGAGAAATATGTCCTCTCAAGGTCCTTTCTAGGTTCCTGATTCTGCACTTTTACAGAAAGTTAAGCCTTGGAAAGACAATGCCAAAAGGGTCTATTGTAGACCACAAAGTACATCTTATTTTATTTGTAGGCAATTAATATTCTAAGTTATATTCTATTAATTCATATTATACCATGTTGGTTCTCTTTTTAGTCTGAGGGCAGAGACCCTGTGTGTCATTTATTCATCTTGGGATGCCCTCTAGGCACAGTGTTTCCTCCCCATACTAGCTTCTTAATAAATGCTTGATGGGCCCTTAAATGGTCATATTTTATTAGTCTTGCATAACCAAAAGTTGTTTCCTTCTACGATTTGATGCAGTCAACATGACTGTATTTCCCATGGTTTTAGAGAAAACGAATGGAACAGAAATCAATGGACTCCCATCCTAGACCCCTGAAGAACTGGATTTGGTCCCCCCATGGGAAAGAAGATTCCCCATCACAGCTGAATAAGTGAGGACACTAAGATTACAGGAGTGAGGAATAACCCTAACCTGGACATGTTCCCAGCCAGGTTAGGTAAAATTAAGTCTGATAAAGTGAATACACTATGTTATAGGGGGACATTCTTCCATTCCTAAGCTATTTTCTGCCCTTATGAGTGAAAGAAGGCAAGATGTATTAAGGTTTGAACAAGAGAATGACTTTATTAATGTAGCTACAAAGTGGCTTAATTTTTTTAAAAAAGACATGGAAAATGAAAGCACTGGTATCACCTCTATCAGACTATTTACTGTCTCCACGATGGTAAAAGAAGGGAGAGAGAGAGAATCTGAATTGCAAAATGTCAGAAAACAATTGTCCAAAATTATTTCCACATGGAACTGAAAAAATTTTTTTTCAAAAAATGGAATCTCACAGACCCAGCTAGTTAGCTGTAACTCTGATACTTAACCTTGTCATAAAAGATACTTGACTTCCTTGGCCTTCACAGATTCACAGATATAAAGCAGAAAGGAACCTTAGGGGTCACTGAGTTCAAGTCCACCTTTTTTATAGATAAGGAAACTGAGGCCTAGAGAGGTCAAATTTACCTGGGGGGGGGGGAGTCTTACTGTAATTTGAGTGGGGTTCAAAATCCTCAGGTACAGTAACAACACTGCAGTTGCTTCCTCTTTCTTTTTCAGAGACAAATGACATCACGATGAATAATGTCCTTATTTGCTCATGAACTGGATTTTAGTGAGGCAGACAAGGAAAGTTAGGGCACCACAAGATAATACAGTATAAAAGAATCAGCAGAGAAAAAATAAAGCCAGCCATATCCACAATCAGAGGGGCAGTCAGAGAGAAATGGAAATATTTCAGGGTTCCAGAGATCACTTGTGGAAGGGACACCAAAATGGGTAAAGTCTAGTGGGTTTTTATAGGATTCCCAGATATAGGGAGCCTGGGAAAAGGAAACCTGGACCTGGTGGTTTGAGAATTGATGCTGATTCTTTTAGAGGAAAGGAAAGGAAGGGGAATATCTAGAAAACTGCTACCTAGTGAACATTCAGCCACTTTTGGGTAGGAAAAGGGACTTTTGGATGTTCCTGAAGACCTTACTTCAAATCAGTAACTCAGAGGATTTGAGCTTCCCTAAAGCTTCTTCCTTTGGTGAGGAAGGGAGGCTGCTGGGGTCTTAAAAAGAATCCCAAGGCCTCTAATTGAGATCCTACTATGTTACCCACATGCCTCATTTAGGTGAACCTTGCTATTTCCCCATCAGCAAAATTTCCTCTTGTGAAGAAAGTACTTTTGTAGACTGTCCAGAACTATTGTCAATATTGTAGTGGTCATGGTCCTTGTTCCCCTGTAGCTTTGAGAAGGTATATTTGGTCTCCAAGCCTTTGGGAGGAGGAGAGGAATGGATTTTACTCGAGGGTGAAGCAAGAGACTTACGCTTCATTATGCACAAAGATGCCAAGTTGCCCCTATGAGGGAGGCACAAAGCAGAACAGGGGGCTTTTGGAGATTGAGTTGAAAAGTGGGAAAATGGATAAAGCTGAGCAAAGCAGGAACATCTTAGGGAAGTTTACTCCCCTAGGTCAACTGGAAGGGGAAGGAAACTCTCTTCCTCTTCTGCCATCTTCTTCTTCCTGCATGGCCTCACCCCTTGTCCTGGATACCCATAATACTACAATCTGTTTTCTCCATTCCTCTTAATTGGTCCAGTAGTGTGAGCATGTAGCTAGGGGGTGAGGCAGATAGAATGCTGGGCTTAGAGTCAGGAAGATTCATTTTCCTAAGTTCAAATCTGGTCTCTGACACTTACTGGCTGTGTGACTCCAGTCAAGTCACTTAACTGTTTGCCTTAGTTTCCTCATGTGAAAAATGAGCAAGTAAATGGCAAACCCAAATGAGGTCATGAAGAATAGGACATTTGACTAAACAACAAAAGAAAAGTGGGAGTGCCAGGAGACAGGGCACTAATGATGGTCCAGAAAAAAAGGAGAGTAATTAAGGAGTGAATAGATGGGTAGGAAGAGAACAAATGGAGAACAGAATCACAAAAACCCAGGAGTGATAGCGTATAGGGAGAAGAGAACAAGTGAGGGGATCCACTGATGTCCAAGACTGCATTGAGGACTAAGAGGATGACTAATCAAACAGTCATTAAACATTTATTAAGTTCTTACTAAGTGGCTATGTACTGGTGGTATAAACAGTCCCTGCTCTCAAGGAGCTTATAGTTTTCTTTGATAGGAAGATGTCTGAGATGTGGTAAATAAGAGATTTTTCTAGAAATATGTGTAGCTGCTAAGAAATAGAGAGGAGGGGAGAGAAAGTGAAAGTGATTCCCTTAAGTAGCTTTTTCTAGGAATTTGGCTATAAAAGGGAGATTTACAGGAAAATAGTTCAAATGGACTAAAGGGTCACGGCGAGAAGGTTTTTTTGTTGTTGTTGTTTTTGTCTTTGTTTTGTTTTAAAGATAGGAGATATCAAGTAGTCTTATAGGAAATAGGCAAAGAGACATTTGATAAGAGAATGAACATTTGAAAGAAAAGGGGAGGTGATCAAAGAGCCTTGATATCCCAGAGGAGATGGGATTGTGGATTTCCATAATTTTCATTCTCTTCATATCTAGTATGTGGCTTCTTGGTACTACTAAGGGTACAAAAAAAGGAGAGTGGGGTGAGGAAGAAGGGAGGAACTTCATATCTGGCTGATATCCCAAGACCATACCAGTCACCACACCCTGCCCTGCTGAACAGGGATATATACATAGAGAGAGCTGGGGAGCCAAGTCTATCCACTCAAACTAAGTCCAGGAGTATCCTCGTTGAATACCCTTTTTAGGCTATGGCCTCTTTTTGTTAATTCTTGAAAGAATCATTTCTTTTCAACTTCAAATCCAAACTAGCCTGTCACTATATTAACCATTCTTATCTTCAGAGGATTGATGATAAGACATGCCTCCCCAGTTTCTTAGTAGAGGGGTGATAAGGAAATACAACTATGGTATCATCCATTGTCAGACATGGCAACTTTTCCTATTTTGCTTAACTGTACTTCTTTGTTGTAAGTTTTATTAAGGGTGTGGATCTTTGGGAAGTGATAGTAATGCCTTTTAAAGCATCAAAAAAGTGCTTTTTTAAAAATTACAAAACCAAAAACTGGTGTCCAAAAACTAAAACCCAAATTACAGGTAAGAAGAGTAGCCAGTGCCCCCTATCTCCCTCTCTTTGTCCCCCCCCCCACAACTGTGATTTCCCTGATAATAGAGAACTCCTTGTACAGTGCAGATTGGCAACTTTGTGATTTATAGTGTCAAAGAGTTGCCCTTGAGCAGAGAAGTTCAATGACCGACCAGATTCCCACAGTCAGTGTATATCAAAGGCAGGGAACTTTAACATACATGTTGAAACTCTCTCAACCATTCCAACTTTCCAATT
Source organism: Gracilinanus agilis (assembly GCF_016433145.1). Classification (NCBI taxonomy): domain Eukaryota; kingdom Metazoa; phylum Chordata; class Mammalia; order Didelphimorphia; family Didelphidae; genus Gracilinanus; species Gracilinanus agilis. The sequence continues at coordinate 365,600,140 of NC_058133.1, forward strand.
CCTCAATCTCACTTCCTTTATCCTGTTTATCTACTCCATTTCAGCTACACATCTCCCCTGGATATTGCCACTCAGTGCTCCACGTCCAACATCATGAATTTCCAAATTCTTTTATCTGATCATATTTTATCATTCCATCTTTCCCTGTGCCATACAACCCAATAGCCTGATTATTTGTCCTAATCATAAACTCCAATCCTTTCACTCCTCACTTCTTTTCCAGGCCATCGCCAGTGAACTCCTCTCTTTCCTATAGTCCCTAAGTGGTCTCCCTGGTGAATAAAACTCTAGGCTATCCTCCATATACAAATCCCTTACCCCCTTATTCTATCACCAATCACATCTTACTAACACTATCTATCTCCTTTACTCCTATTCAGGAGCTATTGCCTAGAGCTGGAGAAAATGAATCATGAAACTTTGCTGATTTGGTCAACTACAAATTTGTTATATATAAAATGTTACAATCTATAATTTAATTTTTATATACACACCCACAATCCATTCAAGTATCCCACTTATTACAGCATTTCATCCCTCTTCAAGTCTCCTAGGGTTTGTTCTCCAAAAACCCTCTCAGCTAAGGACATTGTCTTTGTTTTGTTGAAAAAAAAGATCAGATGAGCTCCTTCTTCTCTCCCTCATACACATCACTCAGAACACCATCCCCCCCCCCAACTTTCTTCTCCCCTGCCCAAGACAAAGGCTTTTCTCCTTACCAAGACAAGTTCTTCTGTATTGCACCCTTCATCCCATTCTGTTATGTTTTTTTCTAGTGGATTGTACTTTCTGTCTCCAGGAGATTATGACTTTCCTGCATGGGAAAGGCATGCCTTTGTTACTCTGGCCTTAAAAAAACACAACTCATTTAATTCAATCATCTTTCTATTATTAGTCTATATCTTCCCTCCATTTCCTGGCTACATTCCTTGAAAATGCCACCTACGATAAGTGAGTACTACTTCTTCCTTTTTTTTTTTTTCTCACTGTCTTCCAAACTCTATGGTCTGGCTTCCAGCCTTATCCTTCAACTGAAATTATTCTTAAACATGACAAATGATCTCTCTTTTTTTTTAAACCCTTACCTTCTGCATTAGAATTAAATATTGTTCCAATGCAAAAGAGTGGTAAGGGCTAGGCAATGGGGGTTAAGTGACTTGACCAAGGTCAGACAGCTAGGAAGCATCTGAGGTCAGATTTGAACCCAGGACCTCCTTTCTCTAGACTTAATACCTAGCTGTCCCGTCTCCACAAGTGATCTCTTAATTGCCATGTCTAATGGCATTTTCTTTCAATCCTCATTTTTCAGTAAGTCAGACAATAAGCATTTACTAAGTTTTACTAAGTGTCTAGTATGTGTCAGACATTTTGCTAAGTATTGGAAATATAAAGAAAAACCAAAGGCAATTCTTGCTCTCTAGGAGTTTACAGTCTAAGGGGGGTAGGGAAGAGAACCCAAATATAAAAACTACAAAAAAAGATATATACAAAATAATTGAAGATAAGCAACAGAAGGAAGATGCTAGAATTAAGCAAAATTGGGAAAGGTTTGTTGTAGAACTGGGGTTTTAAGTGGGATTTGAAGGAAGTTAGGTAAACCAAGAGGCAGAGATGAGGAAAGAAAGAACTCTAAACCTGATGGACAGCCAGTGAAAATGCAGTATTGGAAGATGGAGTCATGTTTGAGGAATAGCAAGAAGAACACTGCCAACCAGATCTCAGAGTATGTTGGAGGGGAGAAGAGGAAAGGAGTGAAGTAAGATATATGGATGGAAAGCTGAAGGCCAAATAATTTCATATTTAATCTAAAATATCAAATTTAATCTAATATCTAAAAAATGATTGGGAACCATTAGAGTTTATTGATGGTAGAGTTAGACCTGCATGTTGGGAAGATCAACTTAACACTAAATGGAATATGAACTTAAAATGAGGAAAATCTTGAGACAGGAAGACCAACCAGTAGGCTTTTGCAGTAGTCCAGGTTTGAGGTAGCCAGGTGACACAGAACATAGAGCACTAGGCCTAATATCAGTAAAATCTAAGTTCGCATCTGGCCTCAGATATTTACTAGCTGTGTGACCCTGGGCAAGTCATTCAATCTTATTTTTGCCTCAGTTTCTTCATCTGTAAAATGATCTGGGGAAGCAAATGGCAAACAACCCTAGTATGTTTTAAATTAAGTTTATTTAATTAATTAATTTTTAGTGTGTTTCCATGATTACGATTCATGTTCTTTTCCTCCCTTCCTCCCACTTCCCTCTCATAGCCAATGAGCAATTCAGCTGGGTTTTACATGTGTCATTGATCAAGACCCATTTTCATATTATTAGTATTTGCACTAGGGTGATCGTTTAGAGCAGTGGTTCCCAAACTTTTTTGGCCTACCGTCCCCTTCCCAGAAAAAAATATTACTTAGCCCCTTGGAAATTATTTTTTTTTTTAATTTTAATAGCAAGTAATAGGAAAGATAAATGCACCTGTGGCCATCACCACTTCCCTGGATCGCTGCCACACCCACCAGGGGGCGGTAGCGCCCACTTTGGGAATCATTGGTTTAGAGTCTACATCCCCAATCATATCCCCATCAACCCACCTGATCAAGTTGTTTTTCTTCTGTGTTTTTACTCCCATGGTTCTTTCTCTGAATATGGATAGAGTTCTTTCTCATAAGTCCTTCAGAATCGTCCTGGGTCATTGCATTGCTGCTAGTACAGAAGTCCATTACATTTGATTGTGCCACAGTGTATCAGTCTCTGTGTATAATATTCTCCTGGATCTGCTCCTTTTGCTCTGCATCAATTCCTGGAGGTCATTTCAGTTCACATGGAATTCCTCCAGTTCATGATTCCTTTCAGCACAATAGTATTCCATCACCATCAGATACCACAATTTGTTCAGCCATTCCCCAATGGAAGTGCTTTCCCTCATTTTCCAATTTTTTGCCACCATAAAAAGAGTGGCTATAAATATTTTTGTACAAGTCTTTTTCCTTATTATCTCTTTGGCCATCCCAGTATTTTTGCCAAAAAAAACCCAGAAGGAATCATGAAGAGTCTTGGACATGACTGAAATGACTGAGCAACAAAGGTTTGAGGTAATGAGGGCCTGTACCTAGGTAGTGGCAATGCCAGGAAAGAGAAAACAGAGGGAAGATATTATAAAGATACAATTGAAAGGATTTGGCAACTTAAAGTATATGAGGACACATGAGAGAATAAAGAGTCAAAGAGGACATTTAGTTTGTGAGCAAGGGTAGTTAGGAAGATAATGGTAAACTTAACCATAATAGGGAAGTTGGGGAAAAGGGAGGAGTTGGGAGAAAAGAAAATCAATTTATTGAAGATAAATGTTAAGATATCTATGGGACTTCCAGTGTGAGGTGTCCAATAGGTGGGGGAAGATGGGAGACTAGAATTTAGGAGAGAGTTTAAAACTAGATAAGTAAATCTGAGAATCATCTGCATAGAGAAAATAATTAATCCATGAAAGCTGATGATTTCACCAAGTGAAATAATATAGTAAGAAAAGAGAAAAGGACAGAGCCCTGTAGAATGCCTACAAACTGTAGATATGACCTGAAGATCTAGCAAAGGAGACTGAGAAGAAATGGACAGAGAGGTAAAAGTAGAACCAATGTGATATCAGGAGAGAGCAATGTCAGAAAAATGTAGGGAGAAGAGAATATCTAAAAGAAGAGGGAGATACAGTATCAAAGGTTTTAAAGAAGTCAAGGATGAAGCCTGAGAAAAGGGTATTAAATTAGAAAAAAAATTTTAACCCTTACCTTCTGTCTTAGAATCAATTCTAAGTATTGATCCCATGGCAGAAAAGACTTAATGGCTAGGCAATGGGGGTTAAGTGACTTGCCCAGGGTCATATAGCTAGGAAGTGTCTGAAGTCAGATTTGAACCTTAAACCTCCTGTCTCTAATTCCACTGAGCCACTCAGCTGCCCCCTAAATTTGATCATTTTTTTAAAAGGCTATCCACCACCATAGAAGGAACAGACATTGTCCAAATACATATTGAAATACACCATTCTTCATTCGATTTCCTCCATGAATTTTTCTCTAATGTAAGCAATATGTGTCTTGTTTTACAACATGACAAACAGGGAAATATATTACCTGCTTTCTTGGAGAAAGGGGAGGAATGGGAGGGAGGAAAAATAAAAAAAGAATGAGCCTGACTTTTGAACATAACTAATGTGAGAATTTATTTCTCTTGGATAAGCATATTTATGACATTTATAACAAATCATATGTTCTATATTATTATGAAAAAAAATAATTGCTAACTTTGGAAAGAAAAGTTTCAGTTAAATGATGAGGCCAGAAGCCAAACTGAAAAGTGATTAGAAGAGTTGGAGGGAAGAAGCTCTGATGATCATAGAATCTTCAAGGAGTTTCACAAGACGGAGGAAAGATATGGGATGAGAGCTATTGGAAATGCACAGATAAAGAGGAAAGAAGTTCTTCTAAAATATCTAAAGTAGAACTCATTTTCTTCCCCCATCTCCCACCAAATCCTCTCCTATCCCTAACTATCCTATTACTTCCAAGGAACCATTATCCTTCCTATCACGCAAGTTTATTTGTGGTTTCTCACTCACTCAGCACCCTCTATATGAAATCTATTATCAATTTATTTTTTCATCATTCTGTGGTTCCAAGAAGCTGTAGCATGTGTAGTGGCCACAACCTTATAAAACTGCCTTGGCAGATGGATTAAACCAGGTTGAAGGTAATACCTCAAGCAAGTGAAGACTTCTTCTGGCACAATGGGTGGATGAGGACAATTTGTTCCAAAGGCCATGAAGGCTGCCAAAGCAAGTGCTATGGAGTTCTTAATGTCTGGTTGGGCATGGAAGATACCAAGGTTATATACTACTTCTCAGCCAATCCTAACTTTTTTCTTGCCACTGGACTTTGATGACTCTTGAAGAAAAAATAAGGTTGATGAGTTTGTGCAACTCTGCCTCACTTAAATCTAGTTCATAAGTAAGCAAGCAAAGACATCAAGACATCACCAGTGATATCACTGGTCCTCTTTGAAAATAAAGAATGAACAAGAACAATTATATGTGTGTATATATATATATTGTGCATGTATGTATTAAATAAATACATGTCTTGAATGAGGCTCTACCATATTTCTTTCCCAGTGGCCATTTCCCATGCTGCTATAGTGGATAATGTGCCTCCCTTTCCTCTACCCCCTCCCTTCTTGTTATGGGAAAGATAATTAGATAATCTCCACTACTGGTGGACTTATCAAACCATTGTCCTATTGTTCCATTGAGACTTTCCAGAACAAAACCTCCCTCCATATGTTATTATCATCTTCCATTAGAAAATAAGTTCCTGGGGGCAGCTGGGTAGCTCAGTGGATTGAGAACCAGGCTTAGAGACAGAAGGTCCTAGATTCAAATCTGGCCTCAGACACTTCCCAGCTTTGTGACCCTGGGCAAGTCACTTAACCCTCATTGCCTACCCTTACCTCTCTTCTGCCATGGAACCAATGCACAGTACTGATTCTAAGACGGAAGGTAAGGGTTTTAAAAAAAAAAAAAAAAAAAGGAAAATAAGTTCCTCAAGGGCAGGATCTAGTTCAGGCCTGGAAGACTCCAGTAACTCTTAGTAAGTATTTTCTTTTCATGCACTCATTCATTTATTCTTCCAAAAGGGTAGGTCCCTAGACCAAAGGGAGTGAGACCCAGCAAAATTGCCAACTCCTTTACAACTTGCTTTCTGACACCAAATATATAAATAACATTTGGTGGAGGGTTTTTTTTTTTTTTTAATGTTACACATTTTTTTTAAGACTGTTCATTATATTGGAACAGCTGAGTGGTTCAGTAGATAGAATGTCCAGGCCTGGAGTCAGGAGTACTTATCTTCTTGAGTTCAAATCTGACTTCAAACATTTATTACCTGTATGACCCTGAGTAAGTCACTTAACCCTATTTGCCTCATCTCTTCATCTGTAAAATGACCTGGAGAGGCAATGGCAAACCACTCTAGTTCTTTGCCAAGAAAACCCCAGATGAGGTCATAAAGAGTCAGAAACTGCTGAAAAAATAATTGAATTAATTACATGAGAAAAGAGTCAGAAATCCCAGAATTTAAATCCCAAGTAACTCCTTAGGACCTGGGTTGACATCTAACTAGTCAGATGTCCTTAACCTGGGGTCTGTAGATAGATTTCAAGTGGTCACCCTCTGAACTTTGAAGGGAAAGAAATACCTCTTTATTTCTACTAGCCTTTCATTGTAATTTAGCCTTTCCTTCAATTATTAAAAAAAAAAATGGTTCTAAGAAAGAGTTCATAAGCTTCACTAGACTGTTTAAAGGAGTTTGTGAAACACAAAAAAGGTTATGAACACCTAGTCTAGATGGAAGAAATTCCCCTGCTAAAGAAATCCTAGAGGCTCCTCTATCACTAACTCTTCCCATATAAATTCCATGGCAGTGTGTTATATTTAAATATTCTTCTTAATTAAATAAATTTGTCAAATTTCAGTATCAGGTTCCTATTCTCCAGTTTTCCATAGACTCAATGCCTCCAGTCACACAGTTTGAAGTTGCTCAGTGTTTTTCCAGAAGGAACTTTTGAGTAATTTGAACCTGGCTGTATTTCTGGATGGCACCTTCCATCTGAGCTCTGGCCTTCAGTTAATAAGAAGAGGATTCTGGCAGCCTGCACCCTGCTATAACCTTGAGCAAATCACGTCAACAATGTTTCCTCACGTCTACCCCCATAATGAGGAACAATATTTGCCATCCACAGGGGTGTTTTGAAGATTCGTGAAATAATGTTTGAAAAGCTGCCTGAAATTCTTGGATCTGAGATACTCTATAAGTATTTACAGTATTCATAATTAACATTTGTAAGGGATTATAGAGTACTTGAACAGAATCTTTCTGAAGTCACAAAGAGTAAGCACTGAAAAAAAAACAGCAATTTTTTCCTCAGGACTTTATAGCTCAATGGTATTGGGACTTCCATTAAATTACTAGACCACCAAATCTTCACAGAACACACACACACACACACACACACACACACACACACACATTGGCCTTGAGTGGAGCTGCCTGCCTGCCTGCCTGCCTGCCTCCTAAATCTTTGCATTGTATCATCTAGAGGAAAAATGGAAGAATTTCCAGTTTATGATCTTTCCATGACCTTTGTCTGAACCATGCCTTTGATGGAACACAATTTACAATACTATGTCTTTTCCTATCTAAACATCACATATCTATATCTTTGCAGATTGTACGGTTCTCTACCCATATGGACAGAGGAGTGTGGCTTCTGTCCTCCCAAGCAAGAGATGGAAACCTGCCATTTTCTGTAATCCCAAACTGTGGAGGAGTTGGCCCTCTCTCCATATGGGTCTGTGGCTGGCTTGATGCTATCTGAGTAACAAAGGAGACACCAGACACACTATTCGCATATACAGGAGAATTATGGAGTTTCACTAACCAACATTTCCAGTGACTAAACAAACCCTGTAAATACATGGGCTTCTAACCCACCTATGAATGAAATAACTAAAAATATAAGATGAAATAGGACTGCTTCATTATGCTAGGAGCTTTGTTACAAGGTAGTTGCCTTCTTTGTTCATTCACAATATACTGTGTCGTATAGATGGCTGGGCAGCCATGAGCATAAGTGGTCGCCTGCTGGCTGCCTGTGAACCGTGATGAAGGTCTAGCCATCACTTTTTGGCAGAACTCCCATCTAACACAGTCAGAGAAAGCTCCTGGTCAAGGCTAAGAGGATATAGGTCAACTTTTGCTGTGAATTCCCCAGCCTTCTCTTTTCTTTTTTTTAATCAAATGCTGCAGGGATTTTTAAGAAAAACTCCCACCCAAAACAATATGCAGACATTCCCTAACTTTTGAACTCCTAATTAACACATATCTTTTACATACAAATTGCCCACCTACTAAACACAGGGTTGGGGTCTTTCCAGGGTCTTAGAGAGCAAGAATTGTTCTTGAAGCCACTGTGTTTCCTCCTAGCATCAAAGCAAGAGAACACATTTCCCCACAAAAGCAAGTTGTTTTTTGGGGGGAGGTGGTGGGGGGGTGTCTTTTTGTTCAGGTTTTTTATTCTTTTTAAAATATTTTTTCCCAATTACATGTAGACACAATTTAAAATAATCATTTTCTGGCATTTTGCAATTCATGTTCTTTTCCTCTTTCTCTCTCTCTCTCTCTCTCTCTCTCTCTCTCTCTATCTATCTATCTATCTATCTATCTATCTATCTCTATCTCTCTCTCTATCTATCTATCTCTCTCTCTCTCTCTCTCTCCTCTCACCATTCCCCAAGATGGCAAGTAATATGATGCACAATATCATGCGATATATATTTCCATTTTCATCATGTTATGGAAAAAGACACTTTAATTATATAAGAAAAAAAAAACTCATGCAGGAAATGAAGTGAAAAATGATAGGCTTCAATCTGCATTCAGACTCTATCAGTTCTTTCTTTGGCAGTGAAAAGCCTTTTTCATCATAAGTCCCTTGGAGTTTTTTGGGATCCTTGCATTGTTGATAATAATTAAGTCACTCACTGTTGATCATCATATATTATTGCTGTCACTATGTACAATGTTTTCCTGGTTCTGCTCACTTTACTTTACATCATTTCATGAGTTTTTCTTTCTGAGTTTTTTTTTTGTGACTGTTCATCATTTCTTTCTTTCTTTCTTTTTTTTTAAAAATCCTTACCTTCCATCTTGGAGTCAATACGGTGCATTGGCTCCAAGGCAGAAGAGTGGTACGGGCTAGGCAATGGGGGATAAGTGACTTGCCCAAAGTCACACAGCTGGGAAGTGTCTGAGGCAAGATTTGAACCTTGGACCTCCTGTCTCTAGGCCTGGCTCTCAATCCAATGAGCTACCCAGCTGCCCCCTATCATCTCTTATGGAACAACAGTATTCTATTATATAGTCATATATCACAACTTCTTCAGCCATTCCCCAATTGATGGACACCCCTTCAGTCTCTGGTTCTTTGCCACCACAAAAACAGTTGCATTAAATATTTTTGAATGAGCAAGTCCTTTTCCCCTATCTTTGATCTCTTTGGGATACAGACCTACTAGTGGTATTGCTGGGTCAAAGGTTATACACAATTTCATGGTCCTTTGGATGTCGTTCCAAAAATCTCTCCAAAATGGTTCACATCAGTTCACAGCTCCAACAACAAAGTATTAATGTCCCAGCCTTCCCACATCCCCACCAACATCTATCATTTCCCATTTTTGTCATATTGACAATCTGATAAGTGTATGAGGCAGTACCTCAGAGTTGTTTTAATTTACATTTCTCTAATTAATAGTGATTTAGAGGATTTTTTCATATGAGTAAAGAGGGTTTTAATTTCTTCATTTGAGAATTGCCTGTTCATATATTTTGACCATTTAACAAGTGGGGAACTGAAGCAAATTTATAAAATATTGGTTAAGTTCCTAGGTTAATCCACAAAAGCACACTTAGCCCATTACATAGATTATTTTAACCATATTAATAATAATACTATGTTAGTTATGTTACTTTTAAACCAGTTTTGGTTCTAATCTCATTAGCATGGGCAAGAGGCATTATTACTCTCAGGGCTTTACAAGACAATAAATTTCCAAAAAATGTAATCATTAGCAGGAGTATCATCATCTGTTGTTCAGTTGGTCAGTCTTGTCCAGTTCTTCATAATTCCATGGACCATATAGCACATCAGATCCTCCTATCCTCACTATCTCACAGTCTATCCAAGCTCATGTTCCTTGCTTCCAAGACACTATCTTTTCATCTCATTCCCTACCATCTCCATCTCCTTTTGCCTTTGATCTTTCCCAGCATCAGAATCTTTTACCGTGAATTCCATCTTCTCATTAGGTGGCCCAAGTGTTTAAGCTTCATCTTCAGTATTTGACCTTCCAGTGAACAGACTGAATTAGTTTATTTAAGCATTGACCTAAATTGATCTCCTTGCTATCTAAGGGACTCTCAAAAGTCTTCTCCAACACCACAATTCAAAATATCAGTTCTGTAGCACTCAGCTTTCCTTAGAGTTCAACTCTTGCAGCCATATATTGCAACTGAAAAAACCATAGCTATGACTATACAGACCTTTATCTGAGAGCTCCTTATATCATTTGAATTACAAGTTCTTTCCCTATCCTCTATTTCTCTCCCTGTTTTCTGCTTTTCTATCACTTACATTTTTCCTTCTTGCCCAAGAGACATCCCTTATACCACCCCCCAAAAGCTACAGTTCAAGAATACTAAGCAACACTTTTTTTTTTTAATCTGATAAATGTATGCAGTATTCAACACCCATAGTTATCTACCTCTACAAAGAAATGGAGTAAGGGCCCTTCTCAGAGCTCTTTTGTGGGGCTAAGCTTAATTGCTATAATTCTACAGAAATCACCTTTGACATAAAAGGCTGAATAGAATGCATCACAAAATGGCCTTGGAGTCAGGAAGATGCTGGTTCAAATTTTGCTTCTAACATATATGAGCATATTAGTCATGGAACCATGGGGAAGACACAAACTTTTACTGTCCCCGGCAATTCTCTAAGCCAATAAGTTATAGAAGAGTTTCATGGAAGCCATGGTAGGAGCAAACATGCATACATGAAGACATACATAGACACATGCATGCACAGGTTAAATAGGCTTTCATAGGCTATCGTGGGAGCTTAAACTGTACTTACAACTTTGTTTCATGAGAAAACTACATTCCCTGCTCCTTCCATTTACAAACTTTTAGAATACAACTTGCCTATAAGGACTAGATGCATATCTCCTAACTACTTAGTTAAATTCAACAAACTTTTAAGTTCCTCCTATGTCCAAGGCCTGGTACTATATAAATATGTCTTTGTGGCCAAAGCATTTTCCTTGTTAGGGTGATAAAAAGTGTATCCTATGAAATTAAATTGTCCATCAAAGATTATGGGCTTCTACAGCCTCTAATCCAGTCACTCCTCTTTAAGATTTAGTATATCCAATCATGCTCTCATTGGTTTTTCCTTCCTCCCTTCCTTCCTTCTTTCCTCCCTCCCTTCCTCCTTTCCTCCTTTTCTTCCTTCTTCCCTCCCTTCCTCCTTTCCTTCCTCCCTTCCTTCCTTCTTTCCTCCCTCCCTTCCTCCTTTCCTCCTTTTCTTCCTTCTTCCCGCCCTTCCTCCTTTCCTCCTTTCCTTTCTTCCTTCTTTCTTCCCTTCATTCCTCCTTTCCTTCCTTCCTTCCTTCCTTTATCCCTTCCTTTCCTTTCTTCCTTCCTTCCTCCCTTCCTTCCTTCCTCTCTTCCTCCCTTCCTTCCTCTCTTCCTCCCTTCCTTTCTCCCTTCTTTCCTTCCTTCCTCCCTTCCTTCTTTCCTTTCATCCTCCCTTCCTTCCCTTTCTTTCCTTCCCTTCCTCTCTCCTCTCTTTCTCTTTCTTTTTTCCTTTCTTTCTATATTGGGTGGCACCTCATGGTACACAACAGAACTTCACACACAAAGAAGGCATCTGCTACTAGACCAAGATACATGCCACAACATGAAAGAGCATTTTCAAGTCAACTAGTATAATTCTCTCCCTAGCCCCAAGCAACAGCATAAGAGTAGCTTTTCCTTTTATATCCATGAAAAATTCAGCTCCAAAAAAGCATATCCTCCTTTCTTGGCTTTCTTTACAAGGCCAGATACAAGGTTTCCACTTGCTACAACCAGGCAATGCATTACTGACAGAAAAGTTAACTTTTTAAAAACCCTTATCTTCCATCTTAGAATCAATTCTAAGTATTGGTCCCAAGGCAGAAAAGACTTAAGGGCTAGGCAATGGGGATTAAGTGACTTGCCCAGGGTCACACAGGTAGAAAGTGTATGAAGCCAGATATGAATCTAGGAGCTCCTCTCTCTAGGCCTGACTCTCCATCCACTGAGTCATCTAGCTGCTCCTAAAATTAACCTTTAAAATAAATTCTTTTTTTTTTTAAATCCTCATTTTCCATCTTGGAATCAATACTGTGTACTGGTTCCAAGGTAGAAGAGTGGTAAAGGCTAGGCAATGGGGGTTAAGTAACTTGTCCAGGGTCACACAGCTAGGAAGTGTCTGAGGCCAGATTTGAACCCAGGACCTCCCATCTCTGGGCCTGGTTCTCAATCCACTGAGCCACCTAGCTGCTCCCTAAAATAAATTCTTACCAGTGGAAATGCAGGGGGGGTAAGGGGGGAGGGAGGAGAGAGTAAGAACATAAATCATTTAACCATGGGAAAATTTTTTTTCTAAAAAATAAAATTAAATAGAAGTAAAAAATAAAATAAATACAATAAATTCTTCCATAAATCAGGTAACCACAGAAAAATCTCCTAAATTAATTAATTAAAGCCTCCCCAATCAAAATAAATAAATAAAATAAAATAAAATAAATTCTTCCCATCATATACTCTCAATTGAAAGAATTAAAAATGAATCCCATGAAGAAAAGCACCTCCTTCCTTCTCTTGGTGAGTTGGGGAGGGGAGAGACTAAGAGTACAGAATATTACATATACTATCAGAGAGAGTCCCTGTATCGGTTGCTTTTGCTTAACTCCTTTTTTCTTGTTGTCCCAAGGATAGACAGAAGGGGTGGGTATGGAGGCACTCTATTTAGAAATGACTGGAATAAAAATAAATGGCATCAATAAAACTTTTTAAAAAGTCATCTCGGTGCCTTCTTTTGCTTGCACAGCTGTTTAGAGTTTCCAGTATTTCCTCCTGACCATCTTCAAACTGAGCCTGAGGGTATAAAAGATTTGTTATTGACCATACACCAAGTACTTTTTATAGAGAGTTCATCTGGCCTATGGACGGCACCATCATTGTCAGAACACAGTAAGGTCTTTTTCAGCTTAGCAGCAATCATCTTCATGGGTGAGTAATGAATCTAACTGTTAGACTTGTTTCCATGTCAGCAAAATAACAGATGTACAGTATGATGGAAAAGAGAAAACTTGCTTTTGGGACTGTCAAGCAGGTGCTACTTTAAACATTGCATGGAACTTTCTCAAGTGTGTTTGGAGCCAGTTGGGAATGCGCCAAAACCAAGGTTTCTCGGCCATCGTTGGACTCTCCAGCTGTGTGGCTGTATTAGGCCAGAGAAGCAGCTGAGCCAGTGAAGACAACACCACCTCGTCACTCTATCAGTCATTGCAGAGACCCCTAGCCTTAGACAAAAGCCCTCCCTGGACCTCCAGTCAAGCACACACAAACACACACACACACACAAACATGCAAACACACACACACGGAGCCTGGCTGCCACATATGCCTTTCAGAGCATGCTAGACAAAGTTGAGTCACCATCCAGGGTGAGAGCAATTTACCATGGTTCTTTGGCTATTATTGCCTTCAGCTCATCAGGGGATGGAAGTACTTGTGCACATGTTCTAAAGGGACCTCTGGGAAAGATCCATGGGGCCGTAGAGGGGGGACACAATGGTAGCCTTTGTTGCACAGTAAGGATTTGGCCTGACAAACAACTGCAGTCCTGATGGACACTGGGATTTCTCTCTGATGGTAGCGTCCAGGAGGCTCTCCCAGTGATTACAGAGAAGCCCTCATTAACAAGGGGAGGAAGTTTAGTGTTATTAAAAGACATCCTGAAGACATTAGGTAAGGTCAGGCTGTTTTTAATTAATGGCGTCTATGATTTGGAACCACGCCTGCCATCTTGTATTGAGCCTTGCTTCTCCTGAGAGAGACAGAGACAGAGACAGAGACAGAGACAGAGACAGAGACAGAGACAGAGAGACAGAGTGAAAAGGGGAGAGAGAGAGAGAGAGAGAGAGAGAGAGAGACTAGGGTGTGAGGCCAATGAAAGCCAGAGGTGGAGAAAGTAGAGAAGAAAAATAAGATGAATAGATGGGAAATGTGACATAAGAAAAACAAAAGAAAATTCAAAATTGAGAACTATTGATGCCTAGCTAAAATTAGTCTTCAGGCAGTGTGGTACAATGAAAATATTGCTGGTTTTAGAGTCAGAGGACCAGGATTTAAATCCTGATTTTGATACAATGTGACCTTGGACAAGTCACTTAACTTCCTTGGATCTCATTTTTCTCATTTATAAAACAAAGGATTTGGACTGGATGGTTTCTGAAGTCCCTCCCAGTTCTAACTCCTATGATCCTCTTCTGGGCAGAAAGACAAAGGACTCTAGGGACAGAATGTTCTCTACATTAACAGACAGTCCCCTTAGATGGTTGTTTTTGCTGAACTATTTGCTGGAGCTAGAGTTCTGTATTTTGGGGGTGGGGGGATAGGACAGGCATATCCAGAAATAATTTTAGTATAAAACAAAAGTCATCTATAAAACTTATTATTTAAAAAATATAAAATAGTGAGGCTACCTTTCCATCTACAGTGTTGTACCATTACCAAACTCTAGCTATGACTTGCCTACCACTTGCTACAATCTAAAAGATGTATTTGTATTTTTTGTCTGGAGAAGGTTGATCCAGACCTTTGTTGTCATGGATGTGAGAAACACCCAGGGAACTTGATTTGTCTGAAGATTTAAGTCATAGACAATTGTCTATAACACTGTGAGGTTCAAACAATTTACCCATAGTCAGTTAATGGGCAGCACCGGTCCTGGAGTCAGGAAGATTCATATTCCTGTGTTCAAATCTAGCCTCAGACACTTACTAGCTATATGACCCTGGACAAGTCATTTAATCTTATTTGCCTTAGTTTCCTCATCTATAAAATGAAGTAAAGAAAGAAATGGCAAACCACTCCATATCTCTGTCAAGTAAACCACAAAAGAGACCATGACTAAAGAACAACTGAACCACAATAACATGGCTAACATACTTTATTTTTATTTATTTATTTGTTTGTTTTTAGAAAATCCTTACCTTCTATCTTGGAATCAATACTGTGTATTGGTTCCAAGGCAAAAGAGTGGTAAGGGCTAGGAAAATGGGGGTCAAGTGACTTGCCCAGGGTCACACAGCTGGGAAGTGTCTGAGGCCAGAATTGAACCTAGGACCTCCCATCTCTAAGCCTGGTTCTCAATCCACTGAGCTATCCAGCTGCCCCTGCTAATATACTGTAGTGACAATTCACCTGCATCCAGGTCTTTCTGACTCCAGAGCAAGCCTTCTATCTAGTACACCAAAGCTGGGAAAGACCTCAGAAGTCATTTAGTCCAAGCCCTCATTTTGCAATTAAGGAAAATGAGTGAGTCCCAGAGAGTTTAAGCAACTAGCCCAAGGTCACCAGAATAGATTCAGAGGCAAAAAGCCCCAAAGGCAAAGATTCTACCTCTTATAAGAGGGGGATGGGGTGAGGAATATCATAGAATTAAGAATAACAGAAAACAGCTGAGGAAGAAACTGTAAACCGCACGCCAATTTTTCTCAAATGCATGTGGTGGTTTTTTAAAACATTGTTTTGAAGCGTCAGCTTTTTCAGTATAAGCAATGTGAATGAAGGACTTTGCAGTCTCCATGTTTGAGAAAATGAATCCAATAAAGATTCTACAGCCATCTCTACACAGGCAGAGCAAAGGAAGGGAAACTGAGACAAGATGAACTCTCTCTCAGGTCCCTTCCAATTCCACGTTTGTATTTTTCCATAGAGCCATTATCCAGCAATACCAATCAACATCATAACTAATTTTATCAAGGAAGGCTAAAAATCTCCTCTTTCTTCTTTCTCACTCAGTGGCTTGGGATCCTGACTGAATTATCCAGGTAACTGCCTCACCTCTCTACTTCTCTTTCCTTTGAAGACACAGCCTCTCCCTGGGGAAGTACCGCCACTTCTGGGCTAAAGGTCCCCGAGTTTTAGCCAGAATCCGACTGTATGCCATCAAATAGGAGCAAATCCCACATTGCACGGCAACAGAAATCTAACCACAATTGTCATGTCCAGAAAATTGTACGGGCATTTCCGAAATTTCAGCACTCTGAGGAAAAGAAAGCAGCATAAAGCTCTGGAAAGAAATCATAGGATGTCAGATCCCCTCGGAGACAATTCATAGAATATTAGAAGCAACAAAGGAAACGACATTAGCCTGTTGACAAGTGTGCCAAAATAGAAATTCTGGCTTTGACTGTTAGATACTTTCCAAAGATGATAGTGGGGTGTCTTCCTCAATTCCCCCAGCCAGGGCCCAGCTCGGAACAGCGTGCCATGACCTAATTCCATCACAAGCAAGGACCAAGAGCTTTTCAGGGATCAGAGAGGCAACAGTACTATTTTCGGCTTTGGTAAAGTGATGCCGCTTGTCTGTACTGGGCCTGGTTTGTATTTAAGTATCTTAATGAAATCTTCCCAAGGAGAAATTTTGAATCTACTTGAAGCAGTGATTTGGAAATAAGCATTAATTACCTTCTCGGTGAAAGGCTGAACGAGCAAGTTTGGTGGGAGGGAGAAAGTTGAACAACCTGGAGAAGGACCAGGTTTGCTATCTGCTGCTGTTCCATCCTTAACCATTCTGGATGGGCAAACTCAATAACATCACTCCCAAGTGGACTGAATGACAATGATATTCGGCCAACAGAACAGGTCTGTTCCAAACGCTTGGCAGATGGATGCTCAGATGGGAAATTATCTCCAGCATAAGGTAAGGAGGGAATTTCTGAATCTGCTTGAGAACTTCTTGGCCTCGACTTAAATATTTCATTTGGGCACTCATCGTGCTATTAAGAAATTTTACATTCTCCCTCTCTCTCTTTTTCCTCCCTTTCAAAATGACTAGTATAAATGTGGATTTGGGGTAAATCAAGGCTAACTAAACACTCTCATCACATACACTAGGAACATTAACTGAGTCTAAAATAAATTGTAAATAGTCTAGTTTACTCTACCTATCAAAACATAAAGTACTTTTAAGGTTCAATTTTATTTATCTTTTTTTAGTTTATTTAGAAATTTCATCTAGGACATTAATAAAGCAAATACCCTCCAATCATAGTCATTTCACCCAAACATTGTTTTAGGAAAATGGGGATGTAAAGAGTTCCTCATAATTCCTTAACAGAAAGGAAATATATATAAAGTTGCAAACTAGGGGGCACTTGGGTAGCTTAGTAGATTGAGAGCCAGGCCTAGAGACAGGAGGTCCTAGGTTTAAATCTGGCCTCAGACACTTCCTAGCTGTGTGACCCTGGGCAAGTCATTTAACCCCCATTGCCTAGCCCTTACCACTCTTCTACCTTGGAGCCAATACACAATATTGACTCCAAGATGGAAGGTAAGGGCTTAAATTAAAAAAAAATTAAATAAATAAAATTTTAAAAGTTGCAAACTATATCCTCATCTTCTATTTGCAAAAATAAGAAATATAGCCAATATATTTCTTACTTTTGCATATGGAAGATGTGGACTTTTAATAGGTAATATTTATATAGCATTTTACATGTTATCTCATTTGATCCTCATAACAATCCTTGAGATATGTGCTATTATTATCCCTATTTTTGAGGTGAAGAAATTGAGGCTCAAAGAGATTGTATGATTTGTCCAAGGTCACACACTAATAAAGAACTGAGGCAGGATTTGAATTCAGGTCTTCTTGCCTACAAGTCCAACACTCTATACACTGCACCATTCAGCTACCAGCATTTCCACAGCACTTTAAAAGTTTACAAAGCACAAAATAGGTGAAAATGTGTTATTTCATTGATCTTCAAAATAACCTTACAAGGTAGATGCTATTATTATTCCCCAGGAGCAGTGAGGTGATACAGTGGATAGAGGGCTGGACCTGAATCCAAAAGACTTCTCTTCCGAGTTCAAATCTGGATAGTTGTGGGACGCTGGGGAAAGTTGCTTAACCCTGTTTGCCTCAGTTTTCTCATCTGTTAAATGAGCTGGAGAAGGAAACAGCAAACTGCTCCAGTATCGCTGCCAAGAATATCCCAAATGGGGAAACAAAGAGTCAGACAAGACTGAATAACAACAACATTTTTATTCCCATTTCACAGATGAGGGACCTGAAGCTGAGAGAGACTTAAGACCCTTGGCCCAGGGTCACACAGTTAGAGTCTGAAGCAGAATAAATCCATCACTCTCCAATGCACCTTCTAGTTCTCCCTACAAACATATACCTCACCTAACTGCCTATATCTTACACAGAAACAGAAAAAAATAATTCAGTCCAGTCTCCTGTCTCTAAGAAAATGAACTACTAAACTATCTAGGAAAAATAAATATTATGAAGCTGGAAGAATAAGTATTAAGGAGAATGTCCTGTATTTACTTAAGCGTGAAAATTGTATTCCCCCAGCTTTCTTCTTTATTTCCTATTTAACCTCAGCTTATTTGTTCATATTTATATGGATATTGTCTCCCCAATTAGGTCGTGACAGCCCAGAGACCATCTTTTCTCTCATTTGTATCCCCACTCCTTAA
The DNA here is from genome assembly GCF_016433145.1 of Gracilinanus agilis. NCBI lineage: Eukaryota > Metazoa > Chordata > Mammalia > Didelphimorphia > Didelphidae > Gracilinanus > Gracilinanus agilis. Next base: position 365,618,558 of record NC_058133.1, read on the forward strand.
AACAATGTCTGATGCATGAGAAGCACTTAATGTGACCGACTGATTGAAGGTAGGAACTATCTCAAATTGTTTTTAATCTATGTATTCCCAGGGCTAGCACAGTGTCTTATACATAGTAGGCACTTAATAAATGCCTGTTGATTGACTGATTGGGTAGAGGTTGGACTGGGTGGCCACTGGGATGCCTTCCAACTTTAAGATTGTATGCTTTTCAGAATTGCCAACAGGATGGAAGTGTCTCCAAGCTAGTTTTCTCATCAGAGTAAACATCGCACTCTTAAATGAATTATCATACTCCCAATGGATACCCTGAGACTGTGTTAAAAGCAGGAGGCGGTCCTTTACAGATTGCTCCAAAAATCTGATGAAGCTGATAATGGATTCTTCCATCATATAAAAACCAATGCCAAACGTTTCTTTAAAAAAAAAAAAAAATTTAAACAGCCATAATAAAAAGAACAGGCATAAACATGCTGAACTTGTGATTCCACCCACATGCCCTAATAAACCAGCTGGGAACTCTAAAACCAATTAGAATCCTGATTAACAGGATGCTAAGAGTTAAATACACACACAGACACACATACCATCTTCCATCCCGATATAGTATTTCCCTACATACACTTCAAGAATTCCTGATTTCATCAAGTTGGATCATATCTTAGTACCTCCATGACTCCCAAATTTTGTCGCATGATGGCCATACTTCTGGCAATGAGCCTTTTCAACTTTTAACTGGACATGTCCTTGTATACCCATTCCATCTTCTGGTTGACCCTTGAAATCTTCACACAGTATTTAATAAGGCTTGGCAAAATATGTACTCTGCTATCACAACCTGCTCAAATCCAGAGTCATTTCCGTGTCACAGTGAGAGATTAGAGAGAATTGTTTTTGTTTTGTCTTTGTATCTCCAGGGTCTAACATGGAGTCTTACATAGAGTAGGCACTGAATAAATGCTTTGGAGATTAGATATTTTTCCATCCAACTGAAACACCCTCTCTTTGTATTCTCCCAGTCTAGGTCCTTGTTTGCCTTCCCTCCTCGTTTTAGTCCATACTCAATTGATTTGCCTTCTAGTCAGAGTTTTAGAGACTTTGCATTAAAGAACACCCCTAGTAGAGTAGATATTGCCTCTTCCAACCCTCTCTCATTTTGCAGATGAATATGCTGAAGTCAGAGTGATGAATTTATAGTTATTATCAAAGCTGGGATCAAACCTAGATCTTAATTCCCAGTCTAGCACTAGACAAAATCCCCTCTATTTTCAGGGCTCCTTATCTGGAGCAATAAATACATGCATTTGACCTAGTGGGTTATGACTCTCAGAATTCTCCCTAACAGTGGGCTCCTTCATAGTAACAATTCTTATTTGATGTTAACACTCAAGTCACCTCAAGCAATCCTGTCCATTATGTTCATTCCTTAATGCTTTGATCATCAGAATCACTGCAGCTGGCACTACTAATAGACAATTGGATGGTTCAGTGGATAGAGCACCAGAAGCCTAGAGTCATGAAGACCTGGGTTCAAATATGACACTTACTAGCTGGGTGACCTTGAACAAGTCACTTAACTTCTGCCTTAAGTCCGCTGGAAGAAGAAATGGCAAACCACTCCAGGATCTTTGCCAAGAAAAACCCAGGGACAATCCATATGGTCCACAGGGTCACAAAGAGTCAGACACAACTGTAACAACTCCTAACATCTCCCTCTGTCATCTCATCTACAGCCCTTCCATTTTGGGAAGCCCCCTCATGAGTTACACTCCCAAGAGCCTTCCCAATAAGGAGGGGGGGAGTGACTACATTGGCCCACATTCATTCACTCAGGAGGGGGTTACCAGAGCACACCCCATCTACCAGATACCCCCTCCTCTTACACGACTGAACAAGTACTACTAAGAGTGACTGAGTTGAGTCTATGAGGAATTTGCCCCAGTTTGGCACTTTCAATCTTAGGCAAGTCTTTTTCAAGGGTTCACTATCAGAGTGAGATAAAGGACACTCTAGAAGCAGTTCCGACTTTCTCTTCTAATCTTGGAAGCCTGTCACCTCTTCACACTTGCTTTGCTTAAAGATGCCTCTAAAAGTGATGTCAAATCCTGTCAACAACTCAAATCTCCTTCTGGGGTCTGTTTGGTGTCTTCTGTAATGTCAAAAATAAACATCCAACCAGTAGCTTCAAGGACCTTCACCAACCTTGTCCCACTGGTCTCTTTCACTTGTTCCTCCAGTCTCTCATCCTTCAGTCAACTAGCATATAATTAAGTGCCTCCTATGTGCCAGGAATGTTGGATTTCATTCCAATCTCCCCTGCTTTCAGGAGGCTCTTCATGGTATATTCTGGCAAGAGGGTTTGCTGAGACCTTTTCGGGGCTGTTCATCCACCTTTGGTGTCCACTTGTCACCCAGTTCTGCTCTATGGCTCCAAGAAGCTGCAGCATGGGCGGGTGGCCACATCCCAGCAAACGGTCTTGGCAGGAAGTCCTCAAATGCGTATGTGACCTAAGGAGGTGTCTACTCAGACTGTATGAAGACTTCCCATGGTGGCATGGGCAGAAGAGAATGATTTGTTACAGTGGTCACAAAGGTTGCAGAAGCAGGGGCTGTAGAGAGCTTAGAGCTTGATCAGACATGGAAGATGCCACTACATCCCAAACCATCATCAATCACTGGACTTTGATGACTTTTTTCCTTCTTTTTTTTATTTAGAATATTTTCTATGGTTACATGATTCATGATCCCAAACACACACTCTTTCCTCCCCCCTCCTAAAGCCAACAAGCAATTCCACTAGGTAATACATGTATTTGATAACTTAAAAAAAAAACCTTACTTTTCATCTTAGAATTATACTAAATATTGATTCCAAGGCAGAAGATAGGTAAGGACCAGGCAATGGGTGTTAAGTGGCTTGCCCAGGGCCATATAGGTAGGAAGTGGTTGAGACCAGATTTGAACCCAGGACCTTCTTTCTCCAGACATGGTGCTGTATCCACCAAGCTACCCATCTGCCTGCTGATTTTGATGACTCTTGAGAGAGAGAATGACTACATTGGGCAACTCTTCCTCACTTAAATCAAGCTCAGGGGAAAGTTAAGACATTACCAGTGGCATTATTGGTCCTCTTCAAAATGAAGGACAAACAAAAATAAGGCCCATCTGCAATCTTAGACTAGCCCATCACCTCCATTCTACTTTCTGTTCCACTGTTTTATTGAGATTGAATTGAATTGCAAAACTAAATTGAAATGGTCTGTATATACTCCCTATAATCAATTATGCTCTGGGTCTGATACTCAGGGAGTTTCTAATCCAGATTCCTTGGATGATAGAGCTGGAAAGGATGCTGGGGTTCATCTAATTTGACCTTTTCTTGTTAAAGATGAGGAAACCAAGACTCATCATTGTGTTGAATGGTTTCCATTTTTATCCGTTTATCAGTCTTGTCCTTCCATGGTATTCCTAGTTTGGTCAGCATGGCATAGTAGACTTAAGGCTAGATTCAGAGGAGAGAAGATTTGGGTTTTCATCCTACCTCTGACTAGATGGTACAGTAATAGAACACTGAACTTAGAGGCAGAAAGAACTGAGTTCAAGTTGGGTTTCAGACATTTATTGTTTGAACCTGAATGAGTCACTTAATGGGGCAGCTACATGGTGAAGTGGATACAGTACCTGGCCTGGAGTCTCTAAGACTCCTCTTCGTGAGTTCAAATCTAGCCTCAGAAATGTACTAGCTGTGTGACCCTGGCCAAGTCACTTTACCCTATTTGCCTCAGTTTTTTCATTTGTAAAATGAGCTGGAGAAGGAAATGGCAAATCATTCCTGTACTTTTGCCAAGAAGACCCCAAAAGGAGAATCAAAATTGGATGTGACTGAACAAGTCACTTAATCTGTTTGCCTCAGTTTCCTCAATCACAAAGTGGAGGACAATTATAGCACCTACCCTGCAGGGTTGTTGTAAGAAACAAATGAGAAAATATTTGTAAAGTGCTTAGCAAAGTGCAAGGCCCATAGTAGATGCTGTATAAATGCTTATTCCTTCCCTCCTTACTAGTAGTGTGATTATGGCCACATAACTTCACCTATCTGAGTCTAAGTTTCCTCATCTATAAAATGGGGATGAACATTCCAGTGGTTCCTACCACAAGGGGTGGCACAGGGGATAGGAAATGGCTCTTGAAATTAGGACAACCTAGATTCGCCACCTGCCTCTGATACATACTGATTTTGTGACCTTGGACAAGTCATTTAGCCTCTCAAGGTCCCAGGCAATTCCTTCCACCAATCAAGCCCTGACTGACTGATAGTGATTTTCATTGATAGAAGTTTAACTAATTTAATTAAGAGCTTACCATTGTGCTAGGCCTTCTCCCCACCCAGGACCTCCATATCCATAAAATCAAAGGTCGGCAAAAAAAGGAAATGCCAATCTTCTAGACAGGATTATCAGGAAATAAGAAAATTTTGTATGTAAAACTTTTTGCAAATGTTAGTGTTTTAAAGATGTCAGTTATTATTCACTCTACAGAGGTAGACACTCTAGAATCTTCAAGGATTCTCTGTTACCTTTAGACTCAATCTTTTCTATTCAGAATTTACTCTTTACCAGTTGGCTCCAACCTACCTTTCTTGTCTCATTATACCTTATTTTGTTATTTCCTTTCATATACTCTGCAGAGCAGCCAAACTGGCCTCTCTTGATGTTCCTCAGGACACATAACCAGGGGAGAAACTATTGTTAACTTTTCAGTGCTGGCATTTACACCTTGAAAATAAGGAAATCAGCAAATTTTGGAGAACAATCTGGAATTATGTTCAAAGAGTTATAAAACAGTGCATAATTTTTGACCTAGCAATACCTCTATTAGGTTAATTTCCCAAGGTGATCGGGGGAAAAAGGAAAAGAACCCATGTGTTCTAAAATATTTCTAGCAGCTCTCTTTGTGGTGACAAAGAAATGGAAATTGAAGGGATGCCCAACAATTAGGGAATGGCTAAGCTAGTTGTGGCATATGATTGTGATGAAATACTATTGCACCATAAGAAATGGTGAACAGATTAATTTTGGAAAAACATGGAAAGATCTACATGAAATTATGAAGAGTGAAACAAGCAGAATTGAGAACTTTACATAGAGCAACAAAAATAGTATTTGAAGAATAACTTGTGTATGTCCACCTCCAGAGAAAGAATTAATAAACAGAAATAAACAATACACAGTTTTTATATACACATCTTTCTCTTAAATGATGCTTTCTCTAATGGAGGGGAGGGAAATAACTGAATATTTTACTGCAACCAACAAAAGAAATTAAAGAAAAGAAAATATTAGTAATGCTTATTAAACTTAAAAGTGGGCTGTGGGTAAATTATTTTTCCTCTGCTAAGCTAGTCATTAAACATTTACTACCACATTCCTGCATATAGCCTTCTATATCCCATTCCAGTCCCTTTAAATAGGCTATCCCACATGCCTGGAATGTCCTCCCTCCTCCCTCCAGCCTCAGAGGATATCTACAAAATTCAACTCAAGTGCTATCTTCTATAGGAGATCTTTCCTGATTTCTAGCCCTCAGTCCCCATTTTCTTTCCCGCAATAAACAAAGCAAAAAAATCCCTTTTATTTATGTTTTAGCTATTTTGTTTTAGATACTTAGATAATACACCCATTTGGAGATTTAGAATGTTATCTCTCTCTGTGTGTCTCTCTGTCTCTCTCTCTCCCCAAAAGAATGTAAGTTCCTGGAGGGCAGAGTCTGTTTCAATTTTTGTCTTTGTAATCCCAGGACCTAACATATAGCTATTGTTGTTTAGTCATGTCCAACTCTTCCATGACCCTGTGGACCACACTGTCCATCCATCCTTGGGTTTTCTTGGCAAAGATACTGGAGTGGTTTTCCGTTTCCTTCTCCAGGGGATTAAAGCAAACACAGAGGTTAAGTGACTTGCCCAGGATCAGGTAGTGAGTATCTGGGGTCAAATTTGAACTCGGTTCTTCCAAACTCCAGGCCCAGTGCTCTATTCACTAGGCCACCTAGATGACTCCTAGCAAATAATCATAGGTACTAAATAAATGCTTGCTGGTTGATTGATTGATTAATTATTAACTGGTTTTCTAGCTATATGACCCTAAGGAAGAAATCTGACTTCTCTGGAAAGGGAGTCAGAGTATTAACCAATGTCCCTTTCAGCTCTAATATCTCATAAGTCTGATGGATAAACTTTGTAAAGGTCAGATCTATTAAGCACAAAGTATGCTATGCAACTCATGGATATTCGATAATGAGTTTTACCACAAGCTGTTCTGCAGCTACTTTTCTTGAAAGCTGAATTCTTGAGTCTCCAGAATTTAAGTTATGACCTTCAAAATCAAAGGGAGAATTTCATTTTTTTAATCTGACCAACCTTGACCTTGGCAGACAGCCATCTATATAATTCAAGCCCTTCCCTTGCCCTTTCTCCTCAAATCCAATTTTAAGGCCAGCAGCAAGGAAAATTTTCAAATAGGATAAACTATTTATCTTAGTTTTCCTGATCATGGGGAAATGATTATTTAAGAAGCAAATAGAATTAAATATCATTAGGAAACTCATTATAAGTAAGGCAGCTGGGAAATTCATCAAAATTATATTGCAATTAGAGTACAGAAATCTTGAATCTCTTTCCCTTTTCTTTTATCTATCTCTGAAAAAAGGGGAAAAGGGGTGATGACATCTTTTAATATTGCATGTAAGTGCTCAGGGTCCTCACACTACTTTCTAACAGTACTTTACAATATGGAGAGAGAATGGGAAGTTAAGAATTTCAGTATCAGTACAATGTTGTTGTTCAATCGTTCTTGAGTCATGTCTGACACAGTGTGACCTCGTTTGTGGTTTTCTTGGCAGATACCATAGTGGCTTTCCATTTCCTTATCCAATTCATTTTGCAGATGAGAAACGGAAGCAAATAGAGTTAAGTGACTTGGCCAAGGTCATATTGCTAGTGTCTGAAGCCAGTTTTGAACTCAGGAAGATGATTCTTCTTCATCCAGGCCAAGTGGTCTATCTGTAGTAGTGCACTTTATTTTAAACCCTTACCTTTCACTTTAGAATCAATACTGTGAATTGGTTCTAAAGCAGAAGAATGGTAAGGGCTAGGCAATGTGAGTTAAATTACTTTCCCAGGGTTACACAGCTAGGAAGTCTCTGCAGTCAGATTTGAATCCAGGACCACCCATCTCTGGTTCTGACTCTCAATCCACTGAGCCACCCAGCTGCCCCACCAGTAGTGTACTTCTTAACAAAGTTGAAGAAACACCAGGTTCTCTCTGAGATTCTCTTTGCCATTATCCTATTTGATGAGATACTTTCACAGTGTCAGCTCTCTTGCTTCAGAGGCAAGGGCTCTATTAGAAGGAGGTAAGAAGGGAAGATAATGGTATAGCTCCTAAGGCAGCCTGCTGAGATGAGAAGAATGCTGGCCATGAGTTTGAATCTCAGCTTTGACAACCGTTGAGCCTTCCATGATAAAATCACTCAACATCTCTCTCAACCTTGAGCTTTCTCATCTATAAAATGAGAATAATTATACTTGCCCTAGCTAACTCAGAGTTTTTATGAGGAAAGTGTTTTATAAACCACAATACAGGAAAGAAATAATCCTTTCTCTCAAGGAGCTCATAGTTAAACATGGCAGGAGTGGGGAAGTGGGAGAGGAAGGACTATGCAAATGACTACAAAAAGATATATACTAGTTGAACTTAGGATATTGAGGCTAGTCACAGAGGGAAGACTAGAAATAAGATGAATCAGGAAAAACTCAATATAAAAGGTGGGATTTTAGATGAGACTGGAAAAAAGCCAGGGGGTGGAGATGAAGAGGGACAGCATTCCAGGCACACAGGAAAGAAAGTGAAAATCCCCAAGTTAGGAGATGGAATTTCTTATTCCAGGAACAACAGAGAAGTTGGTTAACATTAGAAGATCATGTAGCATTCATGGGTGCTCAGATGTTCGAGGACTATCACCTCTAGTGTGAGAGTCTGCCAAGCCTTTTTCAGTGCTCTTCATCTAACTTTGCCATCTACCTGGCACTCAACTCTCACCCATGGCTCTAAGAAGCTGTAGTAGGTACAGAGACCACGTACCAGTAATCCATCTCGGCAGATGAGCTAAACCCAGGTTGAGGGTAAATAATAGTCCACAAATCTGTCATTGACATAGGGAGGATGTCTACTCCAAGCATGCAAAGACTTTCTTGAGTAGAATGGGTGGAGGAGAGTAATTTGACTATGAAGGTAGCTGAAGTAGGGGCTGCGATGCAATTAGAGTTTGGTCAGACATAGAAGATGCCAAAGTCATCCATTGCATCCTGGGCAATTGTCCTGACTCCTGTCAGGACTCTGATTCTGGAAGAGTGAGGTTAATGGCTTTTTCAACTCTGCCTCACTTAAATCCAATTCATGTTCAAGTCAAGACTACATTCCATGATGTCATTGGTCCTCTTTGAAAACCAAGGACAAACAACAATTATAAATGGAATGACAAATGGCTTCCTAGACCTATCATCTACAATCTTGTTGCCTTATTGAAAGGTAACAATGGTTAAAAAAAAAAAAAAACATACAGTGGTTTGCAGCTCTTCAACTGCTCTAACTTAAAAATTTTCAGAAAAATTCACTTTCAAAGGAAAAACCAAAGTAGTCAAGGAATTAATAAATTATTCTATGGGTCTTAGTAGCAAGAGAGAACAATATCAACTCTGGGACTAATTAAAATCATTCAAGCCCCTGACCACTTATACTCCAGGTCCCCAGTGTTTGCTACATATGACAGATATAACACATACATATGCACATATGCAAATTGAAAAGCAGTAACAACAAAACATTTATAGTGAAAGCATAGGAAGTGATAGACCACAAATAAGGTAAATTTTTAAAATATAGAGATTATCAGAATAAGTCATCCTCTGAAAAACAAACTAAAAAGAACACACTTTAACTAGAAAAGATCAGTTTTTTACAGTGTAAAATAAGTGTGTCAATTTAGAAATAGGTATCTCAAATCTCTTCAAGGATCTGAAAGCATACTAAAATGTAATCCTAAAGGACAAGTAAAGGAAGGATCTGATCTGGGAAAATTTTCATTGCAGGGTAAGAATTTGTCAATGTTTGTACAATCCTGGAAAAAGAAATAATGTATCTAGCACACATAAGTCCTCAGGCCATGAGAAATATACTGATAGTATAGTTCTCCAACCCCAAACTGGAACACAATGATTAGGAAGCTTTTCAGAAATATAGTAGACAGATATAGCCTCTCACTCTCACTTTCACCTGCAGATTATTGAGATTCCCCTCTCTTAGTCAATCAGTCACTACCTAAATGACATTACTCACGAAACCATCCTTATTCATCAAATAGCCTTCTGAAAACATATTGCATATCCCAGCTACCTCATGTTTTGAGGACGATGTACCTTAGGCAACAGACTCAAGAATTCCAGAATTTCTGTACCAGATCTCAAACTATGCCATTCCTGTATTTCAAATTGTACTTTAAAACAATAATCATCAGGGGGCAGCTGGGTAGCTCAGTGGATTGAGAGCCAGACCTAGAGATAGGAGGTCCTACGTTCAAATCTTGCCTCAGACACTTCTCAGCTCTGTGACCCTGGGCAAGTCACTTGACCCCCATTTCCTACCCTTACCACTCTTCTGCCTTGGAACCAATACAACAGTATTGACTCTATGACGGAAGGTAAGAGTTTAAAAAAAAACAATAATTATCAAAAAAGCTAGTACTGGCTAAGAAATGTAGATCAATGTAATAGGTTAGATAATCAACATACAGTAAACAATCAAACTAACCTTACATTAACTTAACATTAGTTCAATAAACCCAAAGATACAAGCTTTTGGAGGAAGAATTCACTATTTGATGAAAACTGATGGGAAAACAAAAAAATAGTATGGCAGAAATAAGGCATAGACCAACATCTCACACCATACACCAAGATAAAATCAAAATGGATGCTTGATCTAGAAATAAAATACCATCATAAATTAGGGGAAGATGAAAAAGTTTACCGTTCAGACTTATGAATAAGGGAAGAATTTATGACCAAAGAAGGCATAGAGAACTTTGTGAAAAATGAAATAGATAATTTTGATTACATTAAATTAAAACCAATGCAACCAAGATTAGAAGGGAAACAATAAATAGAGTGCAAATGTTATAATAAGTGTCTCTGACAAAGGCCTAATTTCTCAAATATAGAGAAGTGAGTCAAATTTATAAGAATACAAAGCATTCCCAATGGATAGTCAAAGGATATAAACAGGCAGTTCTCAAAGGAAGATATTAAGACTATCTGTATTCAGATGAAAAAATGTTCCGAATCATTATTGATAAAGAAATGCAAATTAAAACAACTCTGAGCTACTGATTCCCACCTATCAGATTGACTAATATGGTCAAAAAAGGAAAATGATAAATGTTGGAAGGGATGTGGGAAAATTGGAACACTAAGAATTTACGAATTAAAGATATGTTTGATTTCAGTCAAGCAAAGGCCTACTTCTTACTTTTCTCAGTAGCACAGATAGAAATAATTCAATAAATAAACTTATCAATAAAAGATTTTAATGAATACCTACATTATACCCAAGACAGGGCAGCTAGGTGGCACAGCTATTAGAGTGCCAGGTCTAGAGTCAGGAAGATCCATTTTCCTGAGTTCAAATCCAGCCTTAGATATTTACTAGCTATGTGACCCTAAGTAAGTCATTTAACCCTGTTTGTCTCAGTTTGCTAATCTATAAAATGATCTAGAGAAGGAAATGATAGACCACTCCAGTATCTTTGCCACAAAAACCCCAGATGGAGTCATGAAGAGTCAGACATGACTGAAACAACTAAACAACAACAAAATACCTAAGGCATTGGACTAGGCAATGGTTTAAGAATACAAAGACATAATAAAAAAAAAAAAAAAAAAAAAAAAAAAAAGGCCTTGCTCTCAAAGACTTGTATCTTAAAGCATCTCTTGCCTAGAACATTGTGATTGTCTCCTTTCAGATCTTGGGTTCCACATTCTCCTCACTCCAACCCATCCTCCACACAAGATGTCACCTCCCTTTCTCTCCTAAATAAATTCCAGTGGCTCCATATTTTTTAAGAAAATATTTCTGGTTTCCTATAAGACTTAGTTCAAGTGCCACTTTTTTTTTTGTAAGCTCTTACTCTCAATCTTTTAGAATTAATAATGTGTTATTGGTTCCAGGGTAGAAGAGTGGTCCACTCAGCTGCTCCCCTCCCTCCAAATACTTTTCATATATCAGAATTGTGGTGGTAAATGCTTAACAACCAGTGGCTCTCTGAAAATGGAAGACACTTTTGAATTTAAACTGTACTATGAATAATTTATTCATCACTTTCTTAACTCTAGACAATTGATAAAACAATAAATCAAGTCCTTATTTGTAGTGTCACACAACTAGGAAATATCTGAGGTCAGATTTGAAGCCAGGACCAACTATATCCAGAACTGACTCTCTACCCACTGAACCACATAGCTATGACATTTTTTGCTTCTGCTTTTTCTGTTTTCTTTTGCTCTTGCTATACAACTACACCAACCTTTTTCCAAACCTATATTTCCCAAGTCATATCTTTTATACCACTTCATGCATGCAAATTGTCTTCGGTGACACTCACCTAAAATTCCAGTTTTTTAGAATTTGCAGTGTCTCATGACTCACGGGTAGACAGTTTCTCCCACTATAAATTACTACAGTGGCCCTATGGTTTATATGTTAGTCTCTTGTAATTTTGGCTGCCTGGAATCAATTCCTCTGCCCATGCATCACCTCCTGATAAATAGATATAGCTGAAATCCTAATCTTATATCTGTAGTGCTCTCCCCACTAAGGTAGCAGTACCCCATGAGGTTCAACCTGAAACATTATTTCTAACAAATAACAATTTGGTGGATTTGGCAGTGGAATATCACAGCCAGCAGGTAGCTCGTTGGTTAAAGAGCCCAGCCTACAGATGGGAGGATCTGGGTTCAAATCTAGCCTCAGACACTTCCTAGCTGTGCAACCCTGGCAAGTCACTTAACCCCATGGCTTAACCCTTACTGCTCTTCTATCTTGGAACCAATACACAATATTGATTCTAAGATGGAAGGGAAGGGCAAAAAAACAAACAAATAAATAAATGAAGGAACTAACCACAGAATAAGAAAGATCCCTGTTTGTGGCCCACATCTGATGTAACTGTCTGGGTAACTCTGGGAAAGTCACTTAACATGTCAGTGCTCCAAGAAGCCTCTCTAAAGCTCTATAGTGAAGCAAAGGTCTTGGAATAATGTGAAGAGTTTCCTCATGGAATATTCTCTACTCCAATTAAATCATAGGTCTTTTTCATTTTTTAAAAAACTGAAACATTTTGGAAAAATAAAAATAAGCAAATGAGATGGTGCCTCTAATAATATGAAGCCAGAATGGTGTTTTCTAAGAGAAATGTAGGCTTTTCCCAACAGTAGAAGCAAAAATCGTGATGAACTACTGCCAAGGCAGGATATGTAAATCATTCGCTCGAATGAGAACGAGGCAGCATGACTTGAGAACATGATTAGGCAAAGCTTCATCATTCAAGACAAGTATTAAATATTTCTGAACTGATTTTCAACAAGCAAAGCTGCAGTAGCATGATGGCAGAAGTGTTCTTTTAGTGGAAAAGAAGAAAACATTTGTGCTTGTGCTTTTGACATTCCTGTCTCACCAGGGTATCTCCTCATTTCTCAGTGGTCTTCGGTTCATGTTCAGTGGATGGATGGATCAATGGATGCAGGCCTATTTTGAATTTGGAATCTTTCAACAATTTCTCCACAAGTTTTCCTTTCAAATGACCAGACTGAATATCCATTTTATCAATTAAAATGTTCCATTTAAGGACCAGTTAGAAATTAAAGAACACATAATTTTGAATTTATTATACTTACGTTTTTTTCTATATGTGTATCTATATATGTACATACTACTGCCACCATTTTAATTTCAAAAACATTTTTTTAATCCATACTTTCTGTCTTAGAATCAATACTATATATTGGTTCCAAGGCAGAAGAGTGGTAAAGGCTAGGCAATGGGAGTTAAGTGACTTGTCTGGGGTCACATGGCTAGAAAGTGTCTGAGGCCAAATTTGAACCCAAGACCTCCCTTCTCTAGATTTGGCTCTCAATCCACTGAACCACTCCTTGTGAATAGAGATCATCTCATTCTTTTATATTTGTATCCCCAGAGTCTGACACACAGTAGGAGTTTCATAAATGTTTATTGATCAATTGATCAATTAATTAAAACACTCTTCCTCTCTTCCTTACTCCAAATGGCCCTGTTTCTAACAGCCAGGAAGACACACTTAAATTCATTTTCCAGGCTAACATGGCTAACTCCTTAACCCCCTGCATTTGAAAATCTACCTCTGCCTCTTGTGCATTACTGTATGTTGCCCATTTTCAAGCTGTGTGAAAGTAATGAGACAGATCAAGACATCATAAAATGAATACAGTAGCTGGATAGCCTGGATGGCATTTAAAAATATAAATATTTGCTTAAAATCACATTTTAAAAGGGCCCCTTATTATGCTCTGCTATCTGTTTCAGCCCAGGATCATAGAAGAAGAAATATTGTAGACATTGGGGGCAGAGCCAAGATGATGAATTAGTCAGCAAACCAACTGAACTTTCCCAATATTCCTCTTCAAACAACTTTAAAATGCCTTGAATCAAATTTTGTAATGGCAGAGTCAATAAAAGTTTAGGGTGAGACATTTTTTCAATCAGAGAGGTCTATGACACCAGGGTAGAGGCTTGTCCAGAGCACACAAGTGTAGCATCAAAAGCAACAGCAGCAGCTTCTGGAGTTTTCAGGTCAGAAACAGTAAGGAGGATGTCAGAGAGTATAGAGGACCCTTTTCTGGTACTGGTCACAGCTGAGGTTGATTGGCAAGTCTATTGCCTATACACAATTCTAAGTCACAAGTCCAGGGCAGGGAGGGGCTCTTATGGACAGTCAGAAGGGAGCAGGGGCTCCAGTCCCAGGTTCAAGGCAGAGAGGAGCCCTAGTCTTTGTAGATACAGAAAACAGGTATTCTGGTCACAATTTCAGGGATAAGAGGAGAGCTAATATTGGGGCTACAGGGGAGCAGAAACCCTTCCTGGGTAAAGACCAGAGAGTAGACCAGAAGAGCAAGGACCACATCTGTCCCCAGAACATACCACCTTGGAAGCAGTGAAAACTTGCAGAACACCGGAATTAGCCCTGAAAACCATAGCATGAAAAAGCCTAAAGCTGGGAATGGTTTCTCCCCATTTACTCAGATGAGTAAAGTCCAACTTTAACATAAAGTTCAAAGTCAAGAAATAGGCTGGAAAAAATCAGCAAATAAGAAAATAACTTGACCATAAAAAACTACTATAGTAGCAGGAAAGATCAAGACACAGATTTAGAACAAGCTAATAATGTGAAAACAGCTACAAGCAGGCTCAAAGAAAAATTGTTAATTGGACCTAAACCCAAAAAGAATTCCTGGGAGAATTTTTAAAAAGCAATAAATGGGGCAGCTAAGTGACTTAGTGGATAGAGTGCCACCAGGCCTGGAGACAGGAGGTCTTGGATTCAAATCTGTCCTCAGACAATTCCTGGCTATGTGATTCTAGGCAAGTTACTATTTTTCTGCCTTAGAACCAATATAAGTATTGATTCTAAGAGGGGAAAAGAATTTTTTTAAAAAGCATTTTGCCTAACAACTTCACAGTATTGATTCTAAGACAGAAGTTAAGGTTTAAAAAAATGGCTACTACTGAAATATGTTTTGCATGATTCCACATGTATAATTGTTATCCTATTGCTTGCCTTCTCAGTGGGTAGGAGAGAAGGGAGAGGTAGGGAGAGAAAATTTGGGACTGAACATTTAAAAAGAAAAGAACATTTAAAATAAGTAAATAAGTGTGTGTGTGTGTGTGTGTGTGTGTGTGTGTATTTTAAACCTTCAATACGGTCTATTGGCTCCAAAGCAGAAGAGTGGTAAGGGCGAGGCAATGGGAGTTAAGTGACTTGCCCAGGGTCACACAGCTAGGAAGTATCTGAGGCCTGATTTGAACCTAGGACCTCCTCCTCTCTCTCAATCCACTGAGCCACCTGGCTGCCCCTTTTTTTGGTTTCTTTTTTAAGCAAGAAATGATACTGTATTTGGAGCCAGAAAGGGCTAGGTTCAAATATTCCCTCAGACACTGGCTAGGTGACCCTGGAAAAGTCACTTTAACTCTGTATGTCTTAATTTCCTTGTCTATGAAATTGAGGTGTTGTGCTACTTGATGGCCTCTAAGTGTCTTCCCGGCCCTCCTCTCTGATCCTGTTAATACTACAGAGATCTTAGTTCTATAAGTTGTAAGGATGCTGGTGGTCCTCCAGCATAACCCTTCATTTTATAGATGAAGAAACAGAGGCCCAATTAGTGGAAGTCATTTCCCAAAGTCACAGGAGTAGTTGCCATTAAAGGTGGAATTCAAACCCAGGTCCTCTGGCTCCAGAACCACATCTTTCTTTCATTATTTTAAAAAAAAAAAAAAAAACGCTTACCTTCTGTCTTAGAATCAGTTCTAAGAAAAATAACCAGGGCTAGGGGGCAGCTGGGTGGCTCGGTGGATTGAGAGCCAGACCCTACTGGGTTCAAATCTGGCCTCTAACACTTCCTAGCTGTGTGACCCTGGATAAGTCACTTAACCCCTATTTCTCAGCCCTTATTACTCTTCTGCCTTGGAAACAATACCTAGTATTGATTTTAAGACTGAAGGTAAAGATTTTTTTCTTTTTTAAGGGTAGTTAGGACTGGGCTATATAAAGGCTTACCAGAGCCACACAGCTAGTGAACCCCTGCCGTAATATTTGAACCCAGGTCCTCCAGACTCCAGGCCTGGCACTCTCTCCACTGTGCCCCGTGGCTGCCCCTGAGCCGGGCTCTTCTCCCCTTTCCGCACCCCCACACGGGCCCTAACGTTCAGTCAGTATATGGACACTGAATACGGCGCTGGAAGCCCCCTCCTGCGGGGCTCGGTGTGGTCCCAGCTTTCTCCATTAAAGGTCAGAGGCTGCCAAAGTTCCTGGTGAGTCTAGCATTCTCGGGGGGAGCCTGGTCTCCGGCGCCCGCTGTAAGGCTAAGACCGTCCCCCGCTGTAAGGCTAAGACCGTCCCCACGATGTCCAGAGCCAGAGACGAACACTCAGTGCTTCCCCCCTAGACGGCTCTTCAGACCTTCCCTCTGCTGCAGCCTCGGAAGGAATCCTGCGCCAGGACGAGCGTGTGGCTACCAGACACGGAATCGCCAAGGGGTGCCCATCAGGCGTGCCCAGCCCCACTCCAGAGAGCCCTCCTCAGCCCAGACCCTGTCACCCCCGACAGCGGCAATAGAAAAGTCCAGGGGAAATGGAGAACCGCTTTAGGGGCTCTCACACGAAAGGGCCTTAGCAAGAAGGATGGATCCGCTGCGGCGCCCCAAAGGCAGCCAAGCTCTCATTCTAGGTCCATGTCGTCCTCCGCTGGCCCCAGGCCAGGAACAGAACTCTCTCTGTCTTGGTTTTCAAGGGGGTTATGATACTGAGCTACCTCAGAGTGCTGCTGGGAGGATTCTTAAGTTTGTCAAGTGCTTTGAAGATGAAAAGCATTATATAAATGCTGAAGCATTACTATAAAAGTTCAAATGAATGAGCTCATGGCATGTGGTTTGGACAGGCTTGCCTGTGAACGCACAATCCAGAGATAGCTGAATGGGCAAAGGAGGCCTCCCCAAACAAGGATTAAATCCCTGATCTAAACCCTAATCACAGGATGGGATTTTGTTTTGTTTTGTTTGTTTGTTTGTTTTAGAGCTGACTGAAAGGGAACTTAAAGGTCGTCTGATCTAGACCTTTTACGTTTCAGAAGCAGAACCTTACAGGATGAATTCAAAGGAGAAATTTGTCCACAATCAGATTCAACATAATTCAATTCAACTATCATTTTTTTTAAAATCCCCTACATACCCCTGATACTAAGAACCAGTTCCAAGGTAGAAAGGTGGCAAGGGCTAAGCAGTGGGGGTTAAGGAACTTGCCCAGGGACACACAGCTAGAAAGTATCTAAGACTGTATTTGAACCCTGGACCTCCCCTCTCCAGGCCTGGCTCTTGATCCACTAGGTGACTTAGCTTCCCCCAAATAGCATTTTTATAGCACTTACCATATAAGGATTGGGAAGTTAAAAAATTAGATAATAAAGGTTTCTTTTCTTCTAGTAAGTAGGTATAGGCCATCTATAAATAGATTTGGCACAAAATAATCTAATACATGTTTCAGAAAAGTTCAAACAAGATGCTTGGGAAGTTAAGAAAGAGGAAAGATGATTACTGATAGAAAGGAATCCAAAATGGCTTCCTAGAAGAAGAGAAAAAAACAGAGAGGAAGGAAGGAAGGAAAGAAGGAAGGAAGGAAGGAAGGAAGGAAGGAAGGAAGGAGGAAGGAAGGA